>NW_028247230.1:0-584000 GCF_964263255.1 Lissotriton vulgaris
TTTAAACCCTCACAGTGACCAAAATTGCCATTTTTACAGAGTTTTGCTTACTCAAAAGCTTCAATTTTGACCCGTTTCAGGCACAGAAATGACTTTAAACACACTTATTTTAGTTGACAAAGTCATAATTCACATCCATCAGTAATTTAGAGTCAAAAGATTAAATGTTAAAATTTCATCATTATAGACAATTTTGGGATCGTTCGACTGGTCCGGAGTCATCGTTTTTCATCCGAAAATTGATTTTTTGGACTGTACCAAAAATGATTCAAAATGTCAATTGGATCATGCCTCATGTTTAATAACCACTTTTTAAACCCTCACAGTGACCAACATTGCCATTTTTACAGAGTTTTGCTTACTCAAAAGCTTCAATTTTGACCCGTTTCAGGCACAAAAATGACTTTAAACACACTTATTCTAGTTGACAAAGTCACAATTCACATCCAACAGTAATTTAGAGTCAAAAGATTAAATGTTAAAATTTCATCATTATAGACCATTTTGGGATCGTTCGACAGGTCCGGAGTCATCGTTTTTCATCCGAAAATTGATTTTTTGGACAGTACCAAAAATGATTCAAAATGTCAATTGGATCATGCCTCATGTTGAATAACCACTTTTTAAACCCTCACAGTGACCAAAATTGCAATTTTTACAGAGTTTTGCTTACTCAAAAGCTTCCATTTTGGCCCTTTTCAGGCACAGAAATGACTTTAAACACACTTATTCTAGTTGACAAAGTCATAATTCACATCCATCAGTAATTTAGAGTCAAAAGATTAAATGTTAAAATTTCATCATTATAGACCATTTTGGGATCGTTCGACTGGTCCGGAGTCATCGTTTTTCATCCGAAAATTGATTTTTTGGACTGTACCAAAAATGATTCAAAATGTCAATTGGATCATGCCTCATGTTGAATAACCACTTTTTAAACCCTCACAGTGACCAAAATTGCCATTTTTACAGAGTTTTGCTTACTCAAAAGCTTCCATTTTGACCCTTTTCAGGCACAGAAATGACTTTAAACACACTTATTCTAGTTGACAAAGTCATAATTCACATCCATCAGTAATTTAGAGTCAAAAGATTAAATGTTAAAATTTCATCATTATAGACCATTTTGGGATCGTTCGACAGGTCCGGAGTCATCGTTTTTCCATCCGAAAATTGATTTTTGGGACTGTACCAAAAATGATTCAAAATGTCAATTGGATCATGCCTCATGTTGAATAACCACTTTTTAAACCCTCACAGTGACCAAAATTGCCATTTTTACAGAGTTTTGCTTACTCAAAAGCTTCAATTTTGACCCGTTTCAGGCACAAAAATGACTTTAAACACACTTATTCTAGTTGACAAAGTCACAATTCACATCCAACAGTAATTTAGAGTCAAAAGATTAAATGTTAAAATTTCATCATTATAGACCATTTTGGGATCGTTCGACAGGTCCGGAGTCATCGTTTTTCATCCGAAAATTGATTTTTTGGACTGTACCAAAAATGATTCAAAATGTCAATTGGATCATGCCTCATGTTGAATAACCACTTTTTAAACCCTCACAGTGACCAAAATTGCCATTTTTACAGAGTTTTGCTTACTCAAAAGCTTCAATTTTGACCCGTTTCAGGCACAGAAATGACTTTAAACACACTTATTTTAGTTGACAAAGTCATAATTCACATCCATCAGTAATTTAGAGTCAAAAGATTAAATGTTAAAATTTCATCATTATAGACCATTTTGGGATCGTTCGACTGGTCCGGAGTCATCGTTTTTCATCCGAAAATTGATTTTTTGGACTGTACCAAAAATGATTCAAAATGTCAATTGGATCGTGCCTCATGTTGAATAACCACTTTTTAAACCCTCACAGTGACCGAAATTGCCATTTTTACAGAGTTTTGCTTACTCAAAAGCTTCAATTTTGACCCGTTTCAGGCACAGAAATGACTTTAAACACACTTATTCTAGTTGAAAAAGTCATAATTCACATCCAACAGTCATTTAGAGTCAAAAGATTAAATGTTAAAATTTCATCATTATAGACCATTTTGGGATCGTTCGACTGGTCCGGAGTCATCGTTTTTCATCCGAAAATTGATTTTTTGGACTGTACCAAAAATGATTCAAAATGTCAATTGGATCATGCCTCATGTTGAATAACCACTTTTTAAACCCTCACAGTGACCAAAATTGCCATTTTTACAGAGTTTTGCTTACTCAAAAGCTTCAATTTTGACCCGTTTCAGGCACAAAAATGACTTTAAACACACTTATTTTAGTTGACAAAGTCACAATTCACATCCAACAGTAATTTAGAGTCAAAAGATTAAATGTTAAAATTTCATCATTATAGACCATTTTGGGATCGTTCGACAGGTCCGGAGTCATCGTTTTTCATCCGAAAATTGAATTTTTTGGACTGTACCAAAAATGATTCAAAATGTCAATTGGATCATGCCTCATGTTGAATAACCACTTTTTCAACCCTCACAGTGACCAAAATTGCCATTTTTACAGAGTTTTGCTTACTCAAAAGCTTCCATTTTGACCCGTTTCAGGCACAGAAATGACTTTAAACACACTTATTCTAGTTGACAAAGTCATAATTCACATCCAACAGTCATTTAGAGTCAAAAGATTAAATGTTAAAATTTCATCATTATAGACCATTTTGGGATCGTTCGACAGGTCCGGAGTCATCGTTTTTCCATCCGAAAATTGATTTTTGGGACTGTACCAAAAATTATTCAAAATGTCAATTGGATCATGCCTCATGTTGAATAACCACTTTTTAAACCCTCACAGTGACCAAAATTGCCATTTTTACAGAGTTTTGCTTACTCAAAAGCTTCAATTTTGACCCGTTTCAGGCACAGAAATGACTTTAAACACACTTATTTTAGTTGACAAAGTCATAATTCACATCCATCAGTAATTTAGAGTCAAAAGATTAAATGTTAAAATTTCATCATTATAGACCATTTTGGGATCGTTCGACAGGTCCGGAGTCATCGTTTTTCATCCGAAAATTGATTTTTTGGACAGTACCAAAAATGATTCAAAATGTCAATTGGATCATGCCTCATGTTGAATAACCACTTTTTAAACCCTCACAGTGACCAAAATTGCAATTTTTACAGAGTTTTGCTTACTCAAAAGCTTCCATTTTGGCCCTTTTCAGGCACAGAAATGACTTTAAACACACTTATTCTAGTTGACAAAGTCATAATTCACATCCATCAGTAATTTAGAGTCAAAAGATTAAATGTTAAAATTTCATCATTATAGACCATTTTGGGATCGTTCGACTGGTCCGGAGTCATCGTTTTTCATCCGAAAATTGATTTTTTGGACTGTACCAAAAATGATTCAAAATGTCAATTGGATCATGCCTCATGTTGAATAACCACTTTTTAAACCCTCACAGTGACCAAAATTGCCATTTTTACAGAGTTTTGCTTACTCAAAAGCTTCCATTTTGACCCTTTTCAGGCACAGAAATGACTTTAAACACACTTATTCTAGTTGACAAAGTCATAATTCACATCCATCAGTAATTTAGAGTCAAAAGATTAAATGTTAAAATTTCATCATTATAGACCATTTTGGGATCGTTCGACAGGTCCGGAGTCATCGTTTTTCCATCCGAAAATTGATTTTTGGGACTGTACCAAAAATGATTCAAAATGTCAATTGGATCATGCCTCATGTTGAATAACCACTTTTTAAACCCTCACAGTGACCAAAATTGCCATTTTTACAGAGTTTTGCTTACTCAAAAGCTTCAATTTTGACCCGTTTCAGGCACAAAAATGACTTTAAACACACTTATTCTAGTTGACAAAGTCACAATTCACATCCAACAGTAATTTAGAGTCAAAAGATTAAATGTTAAAATTTCATCATTATAGACCATTTTGGGATCGTTCGACAGGTCCGGAGTCATCGTTTTTCATCCGAAAATTGATTTTTTGGACTGTACCAAAAATGATTCAAAATGTCAATTGGATCATGCCTCATGTTGAATAACCACTTTTTAAACCCTCACAGTGACCAAAATTGCCATTTTTACAGAGTTTTGCTTACTCAAAAGCTTCAATTTTGACCCGTTTCAGGCACAGAAATGACTTTAAACACACTTATTTTAGTTGACAAAGTCATAATTCACATCCATCAGTAATTTAGAGTCAAAAGATTAAATGTTAAAATTTCATCATTATAGACCATTTTGGGATCGTTCGACTGGTCCGGAGTCATCGTTTTTCATCCGAAAATTGATTTTTTGGACTGTACCAAAAATGATTCAAAATGTCAATTGGATCGTGCCTCATGTTGAATAACCACTTTTTAAACCCTCACAGTGACCGAAATTGCCATTTTTACAGAGTTTTGCTTACTCAAAAGCTTCAATTTTGACCCGTTTCAGGCACAGAAATGACTTTAAACACACTTATTCTAGTTGAAAAAGTCATAATTCACATCCAACAGTCATTTAGAGTCAAAAGATTAAATGTTAAAATTTCATCATTATAGACCATTTTGGGATCGTTCGACTGGTCCGGAGTCATCGTTTTTCATCCGAAAATTGATTTTTTGGACTGTACCAAAAATGATTCAAAATGTCAATTGGATCATGCCTCATGTTGAATAACCACTTTTTAAACCCTCACAGTGACCAAAATTGCCATTTTTACAGAGTTTTGCTTACTCAAAAGCTTCAATTTTGACCCGTTTCAGGCACAAAAATGACTTTAAACACACTTATTTTAGTTGACAAAGTCACAATTCACATCCAACAGTAATTTAGAGTCAAAAGATTAAATGTTAAAATTTCATCATTATAGACCATTTTGGGATCGTTCGACAGGTCCGGAGTCATCGTTTTTCATCCGAAAATTGAATTTTTTGGACTGTACCAAAAATGATTCAAAATGTCAATTGGATCATGCCTCATGTTGAATAACCACTTTTTCAACCCTCACAGTGACCAAAATTGCCATTTTTACAGAGTTTTGCTTACTCAAAAGCTTCCATTTTGACCCGTTTCAGGCACAGAAATGACTTTAAACACACTTATTCTAGTTGACAAAGTCATAATTCACATCCAACAGTCATTTAGAGTCAAAAGATTAAATGTTAAAATTTCATCATTATAGACCATTTTGGGATCGTTCGACAGGTCCGGAGTCATCGTTTTTCCATCCGAAAATTGATTTTTGGGACTGTACCAAAAATTATTCAAAATGTCAATTGGATCATGCCTCATGTTGAATAACCACTTTTTAAACCCTCACAGTGACCAAAATTGCCATTTTTACAGAGTTTTGCTTACTCAAAAGCTTCAATTTTGACCCGTTTCAGGCACAGAAATGACTTTAAACACACTTATTTTAGTTGACAAAGTCATAATTCACATCCATCAGTAATTTAGAGTCAAAAGATTAAATGTTAAAATTTCATCATTATAGACAATTTTGGGATCGTTCGACTGGTCCGGAGTCATCGTTTTTCATCCGAAAATTGATTTTTTGGACTGTACCAAAAATGATTCAAAATGTCAATTGGATCATGCCTCATGTTTAATAACCACTTTTTAAACCCTCACAGTGACCAAAATTGCCATTTTTACAGAGTTTTGCTTACTCAAAAGCTTCAATTTTGACCCGTTTCAGGCACAAAAATGACTTTAAACACACTTATTCTAGTTGACAAAGTCACAATTCACATCCAACAGTAATTTAGAGTCAAAAGATTAAATGTTAAAATTTCATCATTATAGACCATTTTGGGATCGTTCGACAGGTCCGGAGTCATCGTTTTTCATCCGAAAATTGATTTTTTGGACTGTACCAAAAATGATTCAAAATGTCAATTGGATCATGCCTCATGTTGAATAACCACTTTTTAAACCCTCACAGTGACCAAAATTGCCATTTTTACAGAGTTTTGCTTACTCAAAAGCTTCCATTTTGACCCTTTTCAGGCACAGAAATGACTTTAAACACACTTATTCTAGTTGACAAAGTCATAATTCACATCCATCAGTAATTTAGAGTCAAAAGATTAAATGTTAAAATTTCATCATTATAGACCATTTTGGGATCGTTCGACTGGTCCGGAGTCATCGTTTTTCATCCGAAAATTGATTTTTTGGACTGTACCAAAAATGATTCAAAATGTCAATTGGATCATGCCTCATGTTGAATAACCACTTTTTAAACCCTCACAGTGACCAAAATTGCCATTTTTACAGAGTTTTGCTTACTCAAAAGCTTCCATTTTGACCCGTTTCAGGCACAGAAATGACTTTAAACACACTTATTCTAGTTGACAGAGTCATAATTCACATTCAACAGTCATTTAGAGTCAAAAGATTAAATGTTAAAATTTCATCATTATAGACCATTTTGGGATCGTTCGACTGGTCCGGAGTCATCGTTTTTCATCCGAAAATTGATTTTTTAGACTGTACCAAAAATGATTCAAAATGTCAATTGGATCATGCCTCATGTTGAATAACCACTTTTTAAACCCTCACAGTGACCAAAATTGCCATTTTTACAGAGTTTTGCTTACTCAAAAGCTTCAATTTTGACCCGTTTCAGGCACAAAAATGACTTTAAACACACTTATTCTAGTTGACAAAGTCACAATTCACATCCAACAGTAATTTAGAGTCAAAAGATTAAATGTTAAAATTTCATCATTATAGACCATTTTGGGATCGTTCGACAGGTCCGGAGTCATCGTTTTTCATCCGAAAATTGATTTTTTGGACTGTACCAAAAATGATTCAAAATGTCAATTGGATCATGCCTCATGTTGAATAACCACTTTTTAAACCCTCACAGTGACCAAAATTGCCATTTTTACAGAGTTTTGCTTACTCAAAAGCTTCCATTTTGACCCTTTTCAGGCACAGAAATGACTTTAAACACACTTATTCTAGTTGACAAAGTCATAATTCACATCCAACAGTCATTTAGAGTCAAAAGATTAAATGTTAAAATTTCATCATTATAGACCATTTTGGGATCGTTCGAAGGTCCGGAGTCATCGTTTTTCATCCGAAAATTGATTTTTTGGACTGTCCCAAAAATGATTCAAAATGTCAATTGGATCATGCCTCATGTTGAATAACCACTTTTTAAACCCTCACAGTGACCAAAATTGCCATTTTTACAGAGTTTTGCTTACTCAAAAGCTTCAATTTTGACCCGTTTCAGGCACAGAAATGACTTTAAACACACTTATTTTAGTTGACAAAGTCATAATTCACATCCATCAGTAATTTAGAGTCAAAAGATTAAATGTTAAAATTTCATCATTATAGACCATTTTGGGATCGTTCGACTGGTCCGGAGTCATCGTTTTTCATCCGAAAATTGATTTTTTGGACTGTACCAAAAATGATTCAAAATGTCAATTGGATCATGCCTCATGTTGAATAACCACTTTTTAAACCCTCACAGTGACCAAAATTGCCATTTTTACAGAGTTTTGCTTACTCAAAAGCTTCCATTTTGACCCGTTTCAGGCACAGAAATGACTTTAAACACACTTATTCTAGTTGACAGAGTCATAATTCACATTCAACAGTCATTTAGAGTCAAAAGATTAAATGTTAAAATTTCATCATTATAGACCATTTTGGGATCGTTCGACTGGTCCGGAGTCATCGTTTTTCATCCGAAAATTGATTTTTTGGACTGTACCAAAAATGATTCAAAATGTTAATTGGATCATGCCTCATGTTGAATAACCACTTTTTAAACCCTCACAGTGACCAAAATTGCCATTTTTACAGAGTTTTGCTTACTCAAAAGCTTCAATTTTGACCTGTTTCAGGCACAGAAATGACTTTAAACACACTTATTTTAGTTGACAAAGTCACAATTCACATCCAACAGTAATTTAGAGTCAAAAGATTAAATGTTAAAATTTCATCATTATAGACCATTTTGGGATCGTTCGACAGGTCCGGAGTCATCGTTTTTCATCTGAAAATTGATTTTTTGGACTGTACCAAAAATGATTCAAAATGTCAATTGGATCATGCCTCATGTTGAATAACCACTTTTTAAACCCTCACAGTGACCAAAATTGCCATTTTTACAGAGTTTTGCTTACTCAAAAGCTTCAATTTTGACCCGTTTCAGGCACAGAAATGACTTTAAACACACTTATTCTAGTTGAAAAAGTCATAATTCACATCCAACAGTCATTTAGAGTCAAAAGATTAAATGTTGAAATTTCATCCATATTGACCATTTTGGGATCGTTCGACAGGTCCGGAGTCATCGTTTTTCATCCGAAAATTGATTTTTTGGACTGTACCAAAAATGATTCAAAATGTCAATTGGATCGTGCCTCATGTTGAATAACCACTTTTTAAACCCTCACAGTGACCGAAATTGCCATTTTTACAGAGTTTTGCTTACTCAAAAGCTTCAATTTTGACCCGTTTCAGGCACAGAAATGACTTTAAACACACTTATTCTAGTTGACAAAGTCATAATTCACATCCAACAGTCATTTAGAGTCAAAAGATTAAATGTTAAAATTTCATCATTATAGACCATTTTGGGATCGTTCGACGGGTCCGGAGTCATCGTTTTTCATCCGAAAATTGATTTTTCGGACTGTACCAAAAATGATTCAAAATGTCAATTGGATCGTGCCTCATGTTGAATAACCACTTTTTAAACCCTCACAGTGACCAAAATTGCCATTTTTACAGAGTTTTGCTTACTCAAAAGCTTCAATTTTTACCCGTTTCAGGCACAGAAATGACTTTAAACACACTTATTCTAGTTGAAAAAGTCATAATTCACATCCAACAGTCATTTAGAGTCAAAAGATTAAATGTTGAAATTTCATCCATATTGACCATTTTGGGATCGTTCGACAGGTCCGGAGTCATCGTTTT
This sequence comes from Lissotriton vulgaris, assembly GCF_964263255.1. Lineage (NCBI taxonomy): Eukaryota > Metazoa > Chordata > Amphibia > Caudata > Salamandridae > Lissotriton > Lissotriton vulgaris. The sequence goes on from NW_028247230.1 coordinate 8,942, forward strand.
TCATCCGAAAATTGATTTTTTGGACTGTACCAAAAATGATTCAAAATGTCAATTGGATCGTGCCTCATGTTGAATAACCACTTTTTAAACCCTCACAGTGACCGAAATTGCCATTTTTACAGAGTTTTGCTTACTCAAAAGCTTCCATTTTGACCCTTTTCAGGCACAGAAATGACTTTAAACACACTTATTCTAGTTGACAAAGTCATAATTCACATCCAACAGTCATTTAGAGTCAAAAGATTAAATGTTAAAATTTCGTCATTATAGACCATTTTGGGATCGTTCGAAGGTCCGGAGTCATCGTTTTTCATCCGAAAATTGATTTTTTGGACTGTCCCAAAAATGATTCAAAATGTCAATTGGATCATGCCTCATGTTGAATAACCACTTTTTAAACCCTCACAGTGACCAAAATTGCCATTTTTACAGAGTTTTGCTTACTCAAAAGCTTCAATTTTGACCCGTTTCAGGCACAGAAATGACTTTAAACACACTTATTTTAGTTGACAAAGTCATAATTCACATCCATCAGTAATTTAGAGTCAAAAGATTAAATGTTAAAATTTCATCATTATAGACCATTTTGGGATCGTTCGACTGGTCCGGAGTCATCGTTTTTCATCCAAAAATTGATTTTTTGGACTGTACCAAAAATGATTCAAAATGTCAATTGGATCATGCCTCATGTTGAATAACCACTTTTTAAACCCTCACAGTGACCAAAATTGCCATTTTTACAGAGTTTTGCTTACTCAAAAGCTTCCATTTTGACCCGTTTCAGGCACAGAAATGACTTTAAACACACTTATTCTAGTTGACAGAGTCATAATTCACATTCAACAGTCATTTAGAGTCAAAAGATTAAATGTTAAAATTTCATCATTATAGACCATTTTGGGATCGTTCGACTGGTCCGGAGTCATCGTTTTTCATCCGAAAATTGATTTTTTGGACTGTACCAAAAATGATTCAAAATGTTAATTGGATCATGCCTCATGTTGAATAACCACTTTTTAAACCCTCACAGTGACCAAAATTGCCATTTTTACAGAGTTTTGCTTACTCAAAAGCTTCAATTTTGACCTGTTTCAGGCACAGAAATGACTTTAAACACACTTATTTTAGTTGACAAAGTCACAATTCACATCCAACAGTAATTTAGAGTCAAAAGATTAAATGTTAAAATTTCATCATTATAGACCATTTTGGGATCGTTCGACAGGTCCGGAGTCATCGTTTTTCATCTGAAAATTGATTTTTTGGACTGTACCAAAAATGATTCAAAATGTCAATTGGATCATGCCTCATGTTGAATAACCACTTTTTAAACCCTCACAGTGACCAAAATTGCCATTTTTACAGAGTTTTGCTTACTCAAAAGCTTCAATTTTGACCCGTTTCAGGCACAGAAATGACTTTAAACACACTTATTCTAGTTGAAAAAGTCATAATTCACATCCAACAGTCATTTAGAGTCAAAAGATTAAATGTTGAAATTTCATCCATATTGACCATTTTGGGATCGTTCGACAGGTCCGGAGTCATCGTTTTTCATCCGAAAATTGATTTTTTGGACTGTACCAAAAATGATTCAAAATGTCAATTGGATCGTGCCTCATGTTGAATAACCACTTTTTAAACCCTCACAGTGACCGAAATTGCCATTTTTACAGAGTTTTGCTTACTCAAAAGCTTCAATTTTGACCCGTTTCAGGCACAGAAATGACTTTAAACACACTTATTCTAGTTGACAAAGTCATAATTCACATCCAACAGTCATTTAGAGTCAAAAGATTAAATGTTAAAATTTCATCATTATAGACCATTTTGGGATCGTTCGACGGGTCCGGAGTCATCGTTTTTCATCCGAAAATTGATTTTTCGGACTGTACCAAAAATGATTCAAAATGTCAATTGGATCGTGCCTCATGTTGAATAACCACTTTTTAAACCCTCACAGTGACCAAAATTGCCATTTTTACAGAGTTTTGCTTACTCAAAAGCTTCAATTTTGACCCGTTTCAGGCACAGAAATGACTTTAAACACACTTATTCTAGTTGAAAAAGTCATAATTCACATCCAACAGTCATTTAGAGTCAAAAGATTAAATGTTGAAATTTCATCCATATTGACCATTTTGGGATCGTTCGACAGGTCCGGAGTCATCGTTTTTCATCCGAAAATTGATTTTTTGGACTGTACCAAAAATGATTCAAAATGTCAATTGGATCGTGCCTCATGTTGAATAACCACTTTTTAAACCCTCACAGTGACCGAAATTGCCATTTTTACAGAGTTTTGCTTACTCAAAAGCTTCAATTTTGACCCGTTTCAGGCACAGAAATGACTTTAAACACACTTATTCTAGTTGACAAAGTCATAATTCACATCCAACAGTCATTTAGAGTCAAAAGATTAAATGTTAAAATTTCATCATTATAGACCATTTTGGGATCGTTCGACGGGTCCGGAGTCATCGTTTTTCATCCGAAAATTGATTTTTCGGACTGTACCAAAAATGATTCAAAATGTCAATTGGATCGTGCCTCATGTTGAATAACCACTTTTTAAACCCTCACAGTGACCAAAATTGCCATTTTTACAGAGTTTTGCTTACTCAAAAGCTTCAATTTTTACCCGTTTCAGGCACAGAAATGACTTTAAACACACTTATTCTAGTTGAAAAAGTCATAATTCACATCCAACAGTCATTTAGAGTCAAAAGATTAAATGTTGAAATTTCATCCATATTGACCATTTTGGGATCGTTCGACAGGTCCGGAGTCATCGTTTTTCATCCGAAAATTGATTTTTTGGACTGTACCAAAAATGATTCAAAATGTCAATTGGATCGTGCCTCATGTTGAATAACCACTTTTTAAACCCTCACAGTGACCGAAATTGCCATTTTTACAGAGTTTTGCTTACTCAAAAGCTTCCATTTTGACCCTTTTCAGGCACAGAAATGACTTTAAACACACTTATTCTAGTTGACAAAGTCATAATTCACATCCAACAGTCATTTAGAGTCAAAAGATTAAATGTTAAAATTTCGTCATTATAGACCATTTTGGGATCGTTCGAAGGTCCGGAGTCATCGTTTTTCATCCGAAAATTGATTTTTTGGACTGTCCCAAAAATGATTCAAAATGTCAATTGGATCATGCCTCATGTTGAATAACCACTTTTTAAACCCTCACAGTGACCAAAATTGCCATTTTTACAGAGTTTTGCTTACTCAAAAGCTTCAATTTTGACCCGTTTCAGGCACAGAAATGACTTTAAACACACTTATTTTAGTTGACAAAGTCATAATTCACATCCATCAGTAATTTAGAGTCAAAAGATTAAATGTTAAAATTTCATCATTATAGACCATTTTGGGATCGTTCGACTGGTCCGGAGTCATCGTTTTTCATCCAAAAATTGATTTTTTGGACTGTACCAAAAATGATTCAAAATGTCAATTGGATCATGCCTCATGTTGAATAACCACTTTTTAAACCCTCACAGTGACCAAAATTGCCATTTTTACAGAGTTTTGCTTACTCAAAAGCTTCCATTTTGACCCGTTTCAGGCACAGAAATGACTTTAAACACACTTATTCTAGTTGACAGAGTCATAATTCACATTCAACAGTCATTTAGAGTCAAAAGATTAAATGTTAAAATTTCATCATTATAGACCATTTTGGGATCGTTCGACTGGTCCGGAGTCATCGTTTTTCATCCGAAAATTGATTTTTTGGACTGTACCAAAAATGATTCAAAATGTTAATTGGATCATGCCTCATGTTGAATAACCACTTTTTAAACCCTCACAGTGACCAAAATTGCCATTTTTACAGAGTTTTGCTTACTCAAAAGCTTCAATTTTGACCTGTTTCAGGCACAGAAATGACTTTAAACACACTTATTTTAGTTGACAAAGTCACAATTCACATCCAACAGTAATTTAGAGTCAAAAGATTAAATGTTAAAATTTCATCATTATAGACCATTTTGGGATCGTTCGACAGGTCCGGAGTCATCGTTTTTCATCTGAAAATTGATTTTTTGGACTGTACCAAAAATGATTCAAAATGTCAATTGGATCATGCCTCATGTTGAATAACCACTTTTTAAACCCTCACAGTGACCAAAATTGCCATTTTTACAGAGTTTTGCTTACTCAAAAGCTTCAATTTTGACCCGTTTCAGGCACAGAAATGACTTTAAACACACTTATTCTAGTTGACAAAGTCATAATTCACATCCAACAGTCATTTAGAGTCAAAAGATTAAATGTTAAAATTTCATCATTATAGACCATTTTGGGATCGTTCGACGGGTCCGGAGTCATCGTTTTTCATCCGAAAATTGATTTTTCGGACTGTACCAAAAATGATTCAAAATGTCAATTGGATCGTGCCTCATGTTGAATAACCACTTTTTAAACCCTCACAGTGACCAAAATTGCCATTTTTACAGAGTTTTGCTTACTCAAAAGCTTCAATTTTGACCCGTTTCAGGCACAGAAATGACTTTAAACACACTTATTCTAGTTGAAAAAGTCATAATTCACATCCAACAGTCATTTAGAGTCAAAAGATTAAATGTTGAAATTTCATCCATATTGACCATTTTGGGATCGTTCGACAGGTCCGGAGTCATCGTTTTTCATCCGAAAATTGATTTTTTGGACTGTACCAAAAATGATTCAAAATGTCAATTGGATCGTGCCTCATGTTGAATAACCACTTTTTAAACCCTCACAGTGACCAAAATTGCCATTTTTACAGAGTTTTGCTTACTCAAAAGCTTCAATTTTGACCCGTTTCAGGCACAAAAATGACTTTAAACACACTTATTCTAGTTGACAAAGTCACAATTCACATCCAACAGTAATTTAGAGTCAAAAGATTAAATGTTAAAATGTCATCATTATAGACCATTTTGGGATCGTTCGACAGGTCCGGAGTCATCGTTTTTCATCCGAAAATTGATTTTTTGGACTGTACCAAAAATGATTCAAAATGTCAATTGGATCATGCCTCATGTTGAATAACCACTTTTTAAACCCTCACAGTGACCAAAATTGCCATTTTTACAGAGTTTTGCTTACTCAAAAGCTTCAATTTTGACCCGTTTCAGGCACAGAAATGACTTTAAACACACTTATTTTAGTTGACAAAGTCATAATTCACATCCATCAGTAATTTAGAGTCAAAAGATTAAATGTTAAAATTTCATCATTATAGACCATTTTGGGATCGTTCGACTGGTCCGGAGTCATCGTTTTTCATCCGAAAATTGATTTTTTGGACTGTACCAAAAATGATTCAAAATGTCAATTGGATCGTGCCTCATGTTGAATAACCACTTTTTAAACCCTCACAGTGACCGAAATTGCCATTTTTACAGAGTTTTGCTTACTCAAAAGCTTCAATTTTGACCCGTTTCAGGCACAGAAATGACTTTAAACACACTTATTCTAGTTGACAAAGTCATAATTCACATCCAACAGTCATTTAGAGTCAAAAGATTAAACGTTAAAATTTCATCATTATAGACCATTTTGGGATCGTTCGACGGGTCCGGAGTCATCGTTTTTCATCCGAAAATTGATTTTTCGGACTGTACCAAAAATAATTCAAAATGTCAATTGGATCGTGCCTCATGTTGAATAACCACTTTTTAAACCCTCACAGTGACCGAAATTGCCATTTTTACAGAGTTTTGCTTACTCAAAAGCTTCCATTTTGACCCGTTTCAGGCACAGAAATGACTTTAAACACACTTATTTTAGTTGACAAAGTCACAATTCACATCCAACAGTCATTTAGAGTCAAAAGATTAAATGTTAAAATTTCATCATTATAGACCATTTTGGGATCGTTCAACTGGTCCGGAGTCATCGTTTTTCATCCGAAAATTGATTTTTTGGACTGTACCAAAAATGATTCAAAATGTCAATTGGATCATGCCTCATGTTGAATAACCACTTTTTAAACCCTCACAGTGACCAAAATTGCCATTTTTACAGAGTTTTGCTTACTCAAAAGCTTCAATTTTGACCCGTTTCAGGCACAGAAATGACTTTAAACACACTTATTTTAGTTGACAAAGTCATAATACACATCCATCAGTAATTTAGTGTCAAAAGATTAAATGTTAAAATTTCATCATTATAGACCATTTTGGGATCGTTCGACTGGTCCGGAGTCATCGTTTTTCATCCGAAAATTGATTTTTTGGACTGTACCAAAAATGATTCAAAATGTCAATTGGATCATGCCTCATGTTGAATAACCACTTTTTAAACCCTCACAGTGACCAAAATTGCCATTTTTACAGAGTTTTGCTTACACAAAAGCTTCAATTTTGACCCGTTTCAGGCACAGAAATGACTTTAAACACACTTATTTTAGTTGACAAAGTCACAATTCACATCCAACAGTAATTTAGAGTCAAAAGATTAAATGTTAAAATTTCATCATTATAGACCATTTTGGGATCGTTCGACAGGTCCGGAGTCATCGTTTTTCATCTGAAAATTGATTTTTTGGACTGTACCAAAAATGATTCAAAATGTCAATTGGATCATGCCTCATGTTGAATAACCACTTTTTAAACCCTCACAGTGACCAAAATTGCCATTTTTACACAGTTTTGCTTACTCAAAAGCTTCCATTTTGACCCGTTTCAGGCACAGAAATGACTTTAAACACACTTATTCTAGTTGACAAAGTCCTAATTCACATCCAACAGTCATTTAGAGTCAAAAGATTAAATGTTAAAATTTCATCATTATAGACCATTTTGGGATCGTTCGACAGGTCCGGAGTCATCGTTTTTCCATCCGAAAATTGATTTTTGGGACTGTACCAAAAATGATTCAAAATGTCAATTGGATCATGCCTCATGTTGAATAACCACTTTTTAAACCCTCACAGTGACCAAAATTGCCATTTTTACAGAGTTTTGCTTACTCAAAAGCTTCAATTTTGACCCGTTTCAGGCACAAAAATGACTTTAAACACACTTATTCTAGTTGACAAAGTCACAATTCACATCCAACAGTAATTTAGAGTCAAAAGATTAAATGTTAAAATTTCATCATTATAGACCATTTTGGGATCGTTCGACAGGTCCGGAGTCATCGTTTTTCATCCGAAAATTGATTTTTTGGACTGTACCAAAAATGATTCAAAATGTCAATTGGATCAACCCTCATGTTGAATAACCACTTTTTAAACCCTCACAGTGACCAAAATTGCCATTTTTACAGAGTTTTGCTTACTCAAAAGCTTCAATTTTGACCCGTTTCAGGCACAGAAATGACTTTAAACACACTTATTTTAGTTGACAAAGTCATAATTCACATCCATCAGTAATTTAGAGTCAAAAGATTAAATGTTAAAATTTCATCATTATAGACCATTTTGGGATCGTTCGACTGGTCCGGAGTCATCGTTTTTCATCCGAAAATTGATTTTTTGGACTGTACCAAAAATGATTCAAAATGTCAATTGGATCATGCCTCATGTTGAATAACCACTTTTTAAACCCTCACAGTGACCAAAATTGCCATTTTTACAGAGTTTTGCTTACTCAAAAGCTTCCATTTTGACCTGTTTCAGGCACAGAAATGACTTTAAACACACTTATTCTAGTTGACAGAGTCATAATTCACATTCAACAGTCATTTAGAGTCAAAAGATTAAATGTTAAAATTTCATCATTATAGACCATTTTGGGATCGTTCGACAGGTCCGGAGTCATCGTTTTTCATCCGAAAATTGATTTTTTGGACTGTATTAAAAATGATTCAAAATGTCAATTGGATCATGCCTCATGATGAATAACCACTTTTTAAACCCTCACAGTGACCAAAATTGCCATTTTTACAGAGTTTTGCTTACTCAAAAGCTTCAATTTTGACCCGTTTCAGGCACAGAAATGACTTTAAACACACTTATTTTAGTTGACAAAGTCATAATTCACATCCATCAGTAATTTAGAGTCAAAAGATTAAATGTTAAAATTTCATCATTATAGACCATTTTGGGATCGTTCGACTGGTCCGGAGTCATCGTTTTTCATCCGAAAATTGATTTTTTGGACTGTACCAAAAATGATTCAAAATGTCAATTGGATCGTGCCTCATGTTGAATAACCACTTTTTAAACCCTCACAGTGACCGAAATTGCCATTTTTACAGAGTTTTGCTTACTCAAAAGCTTCAATTTTGACCCGTTTCAGGCACAGAAATGACTTTAAACACACTTATTCTAGTTGACAAAGTCATAATTCACATCCAACAGTCATTTAGAGTCAAAAGATTAAACGTTAAAATTTCATCATTATAGACCATTTTGGGATCGTTCGACGGGTCCGGAGTCATCGTTTTTCATCCGAAAATTGATTTTTCGGACTGTACCAAAAATAATTCAAAATGTCAATTGGATCGTGCCTCATGTTGAATAACCACTTTTTAAACCCTCACAGTGACCGAAATTGCCATTTTTACAGAGTTTTGCTTACTCAAAAGCTTCCATTTTGACCCGTTTCAGGCACAGAAATGACTTTAAACACACTTATTTTAGTTGACAAAGTCACAATTCACATCCAACAGTCATTTAGAGTCAAAAGATTAAATGTTAAAATTTCATCATTATAGACCATTTTGGGATCGTTCAACTGGTCCGGAGTCATCGTTTTTCATCCGAAAATTGATTTTTTGGACTGTACCAAAAATGATTCAAAATGTCAATTGGATCATGCCTCATGTTGAATAACCACTTTTTAAACCCTCACAGTGACCAAAATTGCCATTTTTACAGAGTTTTGCTTACTCAAAAGCTTCAATTTTGACCCGTTTCAGGCACAGAAATGACTTTAAACACACTTATTTTAGTTGACAAAGTCATAATACACATCCATCAGTAATTTAGTGTCAAAAGATTAAATGTTAAAATTTCATCATTATAGACCATTTTGGGATCGTTCGACTGGTCCGGAGTCATCGTTTTTCATCCGAAAATTGATTTTTTGGACTGTACCAAAAATGATTCAAAATGTCAATTGGATCATGCCTCATGTTGAATAACCACTTTTTAAACCCTCACAGTGACCAAAATTGCCATTTTTACAGAGTTTTGCTTACACAAAAGCTTCAATTTTGACCCGTTTCAGGCACAGAAATGACTTTAAACACACTTATTTTAGTTGACAAAGTCACAATTCACATCCAACAGTAATTTAGAGTCAAAAGATTAAATGTTAAAATTTCATCATTATAGACCATTTTGGGATCGTTCGACAGGTCCGGAGTCATCGTTTTTCATCTGAAAATTGATTTTTTGGACTGTACCAAAAATGATTCAAAATGTCAATTGGATCATGCCTCATGTTGAATAACCACTTTTTAAACCCTCACAGTGACCAAAATTGCCATTTTTACACAGTTTTGCTTACTCAAAAGCTTCCATTTTGACCCGTTTCAGGCACAGAAATGACTTTAAACACACTTATTCTAGTTGACAAAGTCCTAATTCACATCCAAAAGTCATTTAGAGTCAAAAGATTAAATGTTAAAATTTCATCATTATAGACCATTTTGGGATCGTTCGACAGGTCCGGAGTCATCGTTTTTCCATCCGAAAATTGATTTTTGGGACTGTACCAAAAATGATTCAAAATGTCAATTGGATCATGCCTCATGTTGAATAACCACTTTTTAAACCCTCACAGTGACCAAAATTGCCATTTTTACAGAGTTTTGCTTACTCAAAAGCTTCAATTTTGACCCGTTTCAGGCACAAAAATGACTTTAAACACACTTATTCTAGTTGACAAAGTCACAATTCACATCCAACAGTAATTTAGAGTCAAAAGATTAAATGTTAAAATTTCATCATTATAGACCATTTTGGGATCGTTCGACAGGTCCGGAGTCATCGTTTTTCATCCGAAAATTGATTTTTTGGACTGTACCAAAAATGATTCAAAATGTCAATTGGATCAACCCTCATGTTGAATAACCACTTTTTAAACCCTCACAGTGACCAAAATTGCCATTTTTACAGAGTTTTGCTTACTCAAAAGCTTCAATTTTGACCCGTTTCAGGCACAGAAATGACTTTAAACACACTTATTTTAGTTGACAAAGTCATAATTCACATCCATCAGTAATTTAGAGTCAAAAGATTAAATGTTAAAATTTCATCATTATAGACCATTTTGGGATCGTTCGACTGGTCCGGAGTCATCGTTTTTCATCCGAAAATGGATTTTTTGGACTGTACCAAAAATGATTCAAAATGTCAATTGGATCATGCCTCATGTTGAATAACCACTTTTTAAACCCTCACAGTGACCAAAATTGCCATTTTTACAGAGTTTTGCTTACTCAAAAGCTTCCATTTTGACCTGTTTCAGGCACAGAAATGACTTTAAACACACTTATTCTAGTTGACAGAGTCATAATTCACATTCAACAGTCATTTAGAGTCAAAAGATTAAATGTTAAAATTTCATCATTATAGACCATTTTGGGATCGTTCGACAGGTCCGGAGTCATCGTTTTTCATCCGAAAATTGATTTTTTGGACTGTATTAAAAATGATTCAAAATGTCAATTGGATCATGCCTCATGATGAATAACCACTTTTTAAACCCTCACAGTGACCAAAATTGCCATTTTTACAGAGTTTTGCTTACTCAAAAGCTTCAATTTTGACCCGTTTCAGGCACAGAAATGACTTTAAACACACTTATTTTAGTTGACAAAGTCATAATTCACATCCATCAATAATTTAGAGTCAAAAGATTAAATGTTAAAATGTCATCATTATAGACCATTTTGGGATCGTTCGACAGGTCCGGAGTCATCGTTTTTCATCCGAAAATTGATTTTTTGGACTGTACCAAAAATGATTCAAAATGTCAATTGGATCATGCCTCATGTTGAATAACCACTTTTTAAACCCTCACAGTGACCAAAATTGCCATTTTTACAGAGTTTTGCTTACTCAAAAGCTTCCATTTTGACCCGTTTCAGGCACAGAAATGACTTTAAACACACTTATTTTAGTTGACAAAGTCATAATTCACATCCAACAGTCATTTAGAGTCAAAAGATTAAATGCTGAAATTTCATCCATATTGACCATTTTGGGATCGTTCGACAGGTCCGGAGTCATCGTTTTTCATCCGAAAATTGATTTTTTGGACTGTACCAAAAATGATTCAAAATGTCAATTGGATCGTGCCTCATGTTGAATAACCACTTTTTAAACCCTCACAGTGACCGAAATTGCCATTTTTACAGAGTTTTGCTTACTCAAAAGCTTCAATTTTGACCCGTTTCAGGCACAGAAATGACTTTAAACACACTTATTCTAGTTGACAAAGTCATAATTCACATCCAACAGTCATTTAGAGTCAAAAGATTAAATGTTAAAATTTCATCATTATAGACCATTTTGGGATCGTTCGACGGGTCCGGAGTCATCGTTTTTCATCCGAAAATTGATTTTTCGGACTGTACCAAAAATGATTCAAAATGTAAATTGGATCGTGCCTCATGTTGAATAACCACTTTTTAAACCCTCACAGTGACCAAAATTGCCATTTTTACAGAGTTTTGCTTACTCAAAAGCTTCCATTTTGACCCGTTTCAGGCACAGAAATGACTTTAAACACACTTATTTTAGTTGACAAAGTCACAATTCACATCCAACAGTAATTTAGAGTCAAAAGATTAAATGTTAAAATTTCATCATTATAGACCATTTTGGGATCGTTCGACTGGTCCGGAGTCATCGTTTTTCATCCGAAAATTGATTTTTTGGACTGTACCAAAAATGATTCAAAATGTCAATTGGATCATGCCTCATGTTGAATAACCACTTTTTAAACCCTCACAGTGACCAAAATTGCCATTTTTACAGAGTTTTGCTTACTCAAAAGCTTCCATTTTGACCTGTTTCAGGCACAGAAATGACTTTAAACACACTTATTTTAGTTGACAAAGTCACAATTCACATCCAACAGTAATTTAGAGTCAAAAGATTAAATGTTAAAATTTCATCATTATAGACCATTTTGGGATCGTTCGACTGGTCCGGAGTCATCGTTTTTCATCCGAAAATTGATTTTTTGGACTGTACCAAAAATGATTCAAAATGTCAATTGGATCATGCCTCATGTTGAATAACCACTTTTTAAACCCTCACAGTGACCAAAATTGCCATTTTTACAGAGTTTTGCTTACTCAAAAGCTTCCATTTTGACCCGTTTCAGGCACAGAAATGACTTTAAACACACTTATTCTAGTTGACAAAGTCATAATTAACATCCAACAGTCATTTAGAGTCAAAAGATTAAATGTTAAAATTTCATCATTATAGACCATTTTGGGATCGTTCGAAGGTCCGGAGTCATCGTTTTTCATCCGAAAATTGATTTTTTGGACTGTACCAAAAATGATTCAAAATGTCAATTGGATCATGCCTCATGTTGAATAACCACTTTTTAAACCCTCACAGTGACCAAAATTGCCATTTTTACAGAGTTTTGCTTACTCAAAAGCTTCCATTTTGACCCGTTTCAGGCACAGAAATGACTTTAAACACACTTATTCTAGTTGACAGAGTCATAATTCACATTCAACAGTCATTTAGAGTCAAAAGATTAAATGTTAAAATTTCATCATTATAGACCATTTTGGGATCGTTCGACTGGTCCGGAGTCATCGTTTTTCATCCGAAAATTGATTTTTTAGACTGTACCAAAAATGATTCAAAATGTCAATTGGATCATGCCTCATGTTGAATAACCACTTTTTAAACCCTCACAGTGACCAAAATTGCCATTTTTACAGAGTTTTGCTTACTCAAAAGCTTCAATTTTGACCCGTTTCAGGCACAGAAATGACTTTAAACACACTTATTTTAGTTGACAAAGTCATAATTCACATCCATCAGTAATTTAGTGTCAAAAGATTAAATGTTAAAATTTCATCATTATAGACCATTTTGGGATCGTTCGACTGGTCCGGAGTCATCGTTTTTCATCCGAAAATTGATTTTTTGGACTGTACCAAAAATGATTCAAAATGTTAATTGGATCATGCCTCATGTTGAATAACCACTTTTTAAACCCTCACAGTGACCAAAATTGCCATTTTTACAGAGTTTTGCTTACACAAAAGCTTCAATTTTGACCCGTTTCAGGCACAGAAATGACTTTAAACACACTTATTTTAGTTGACAAAGTCACAATTCACATCCAACAGTAATTTAGAGTCAAAAGATTAAATGTTAAAATTTCATCATTATAGACCATTTTGGGATCGTTCGACAGGTCCGGAGTCATCGTTTTTCATCTGAAAATTGATTTTTTGGACTGTACCAAAAATGATTCAAAATGTCAATTGGATCATGCCTCATGTTGAATAACCACTTTTTAAACCCTCACAGTGACCAAAATTGCCATTTTTACAGAGTTTTGCTTACTCAAAAGCTTCAATTTTGACCCATTTCAGGCACAGAAATGACTTTAAACAGACTTATTCTAGTTGAAAAAGTCATAATTCACATCCAACAGTCATTTAGAGTCAAAAGATTAAATGTTAAAATTTCATCATTATAGACCATTTTGGGATCGTTCGACTGGTCCGGAGTCATCGTTTTTCATCCGAAAATTGATTTTTTGGACTGTACCAAAAATGATTCAAAATGTCAATTGGATCATGCCTCATGTTGAATAACCACTTTTTAAACCCTCACAGTGACCAAAATTGCCATTTTTACAGAGTTTTGCTTACTCAAAAGCTTCAATTTTGACCCGTTTCAGGCACAAAAATGACTTTAAACACACTTATTCTAGTTGACAAAGTCACAATTCACATCCAACAGTAATTTAGAGTCAAAAGATTAAATGTTAAAATTTCATCATTATAGACCATTTTGGGATCGTTCGACAGGTCCGGAGTCATCGTTTTTCATCCGAAAATTGATTTTTTGGACTGTACCAAAAATGATTCAAAATGTCAATTGGATCATGCCTCATGTTGAATAACCACTTTTTAAACCCTCACAGTGACCAAAATTGCCATTTTTACAGAGTTTTGCTTACTCAAAAGCTTCAATTTTGACCCGTTTCAGGCACAGAAATGACTTTAAACACACTTATTTTAGTTGACAAAGTCATAATTCACATCCATCAGTAATTTAGAGTCAAAAGATTAAATGTTAAAATTTCATCATTATAGACCATTTTGGGATCGTTCGACTGGTCCGGAGTCATCGTTTTTCATCCGAAAATTGATTTTTTGGACTGTACCAAAAATGATTCAAAATGTCAATTGGATCGTGCCTCATGTTGAATAACCACTTTTTAAACCCTCACAGTGACCGAAATTGCCATTTTTACAGAGTTTTGCTTACTCAAAAGCTTCAATTTTGACCCGTTTCAGGCACAGAAATGACTTTAAACACACTTATTCTAGTTGACAAAGTCATAATTCACATCCAACAGTCATTTAGAGTCAAAAGATTAAACGTTAAAATTTCATCATTATAGACCATTTTGGGATCGTTCGACGGGTCCGGAGTCATCGTTTTTCATCCGAAAATTGATTTTTCGGACTGTACCAAAAATAATTCAAAATGTCAATTGGATCGTGCCTCATGTTGAATAACCACTTTTTAAACCCTCACAGTGACCGAAATTGCCATTTTTACAGAGTTTTGCTTACTCAAAAGCTTCCATTTTGACCCGTTTCAGGCACAGAAATGACTTTAAACACACTTATTTTAGTTGACAAAGTCACAATTCACATCCAACAGTCATTTAGAGTCAAAAGATTAAATGTTAAAATTTCATCATTATAGACCATTTTGGGATCGTTCAACTGGTCCGGAGTCATCGTTTTTCATCCGAAAATTGATTTTTTGGACTGTACCAAAAATGATTCAAAATGTCAATTGGATCATGCCTCATGTTGAATAACCACTTTTTAAACCCTCACAGTGACCAAAATTGCCATTTTTACAGAGTTTTGCTTACTCAAAAGCTTCAATTTTGACCCGTTTCAGGCACAGAAATGACTTTAAACACACTTATTTTAGTTGACAAAGTCATAATTCACATCCATCAGTAATTTAGAGTCAAAAGATTAAATGTTAAAATTTCATCATTATAGACCATTTTGGGATCGTTCGACTGGTCCGGAGTCATCGTTTTTCATCCGAAAATTGATTTTTTGGACTGTACCAAAAATGATTCAAAATGTCAATTGGATCGTGCCTCATGTTGAATAACCACTTTTTAAACCCTCACAGTGACCGAAATTGCCATTTTTACAGAGTTTTGCTTACTCAAAAGCTTCAATTTTGACCCGTTTCAGGCACAGAAATGACTTTAAACACACTTATTCTAGTTGACAAAGTCATAATTCACATCCAACAGTCATTTAGAGTCAAAAGATTAAACGTTAAAATTTCATCATTATAGACCATTTTGGGATCGTTCGACGGGTCCGGAGTCATCGTTTTTCATCCGAAAATTGATTTTTCGGACTGTACCAAAAATAATTCAAAATGTCAATTGGATCGTGCCTCATGTTGAATAACCACTTTTTAAACCCTCACAGTGACCGAAATTGCCATTTTTACAGAGTTTTGCTTACTCAAAAGCTTCCATTTTGACCCGTTTCAGGCACAGAAATGACTTTAAACACACTTATTTTAGTTGACAAAGTCACAATTCACATCCAACAGTCATTTAGAGTCAAAAGATTAAATGTTAAAATTTCATCATTATAGACCATTTTGGGATCGTTCAACTGGTCCGGAGTCATCGTTTTTCATCCGAAAATTGATTTTTTGGACTGTACCAAAAATGATTCAAAATGTCAATTGGATCATGCCTCATGTTGAATAACCACTTTTTAAACCCTCACAGTGACCAAAATTGCCATTTTTACAGAGTTTTGCTTACTCAAAAGCTTCAATTTTGACCCGTTTCAGGCACAGAAATGACTTTAAACACACTTATTTTAGTTGACAAAGTCATAATACACATCCATCAGTAATTTAGTGTCAAAAGATTAAATGTTAAAATTTCATCATTATAGACCATTTTGGGATCGTTCGACTGGTCCGGAGTCATCGTTTTTCATCCGAAAATTGATTTTTTGGACTGTACCAAAAATGATTCAAAATGTCAATTGGATCATGCCTCATGTTGAATAACCACTTTTTAAACCCTCACAGTGACCAAAATTGCCATTTTTACAGAGTTTTGCTTACACAAAAGCTTCAATTTTGACCCGTTTCAGGCACAGAAATGACTTTAAACACACTTATTTTAGTTGACAAAGTCACAATTCACATCCAACAGTAATTTAGAGTCAAAAGATTAAATGTTAAAATTTCATCATTATAGACCATTTTGGGATCGTTCGACAGGTCCGGAGTCATCGTTTTTCATCTGAAAATTGATTTTTTGGACAGTACCAAAAATGATTCAAAATGTCAATTGGATCATGCCTCATGTTGAATAACCACTTTTTAAACCCTCACAGTGACCAAAATTGCCATTTTTACACAGTTTTGCTTACTCAAAAGCTTCCATTTTGACCCGTTTCAGGCACAGAAATGACTTTAAACACACTTATTCTAGTTGACAAAGTCCTAATTCACATCCAACAGTCATTTAGAGTCAAAAGATTAAATGTTAAAATTTCATCATTATAGACCATTTTGGGATCGTTCGACAGGTCCGGAGTCATCGTTTTTCCATCCGAAAATTGATTTTTGGGACTGTACCAAAAATGATTCAAAATGTCAATTGGATCATGCCTCATGTTGAATAACCACTTTTTAAACCCTCACAGTGACCAAAATTGCCATTTTTACAGAGTTTTGCTTACTCAAAAGCTTCAATTTTGACCCGTTTCAGGCACAAAAATGACTTTAAACACACTTATTCTAGTTGACAAAGTCACAATTCACATCCAACAGTAATTTAGAGTCAAAAGATTAAATGTTAAAATTTCATCATTATAGACCATTTTGGGATCGTTCGACAGGTCCGGAGTCATCGTTTTTCATCCGAAAATTGATTTTTTGGACTGTACCAAAAATGATTCAAAATGTCAATTGGATCAACCCTCATGTTGAATAACCACTTTTTAAACCCTCACAGTGACCAAAATTGCCATTTTTACAGAGTTTTGCTTACTCAAAAGCTTCAATT
Organism: Lissotriton vulgaris; assembly: GCF_964263255.1. Lineage (NCBI taxonomy): Eukaryota > Metazoa > Chordata > Amphibia > Caudata > Salamandridae > Lissotriton > Lissotriton vulgaris. Next base: position 26,196 of record NW_028247230.1, read on the forward strand.
TTGACCCGTTTCAGGCACAGAAATGACTTTAAACACACTTATTCTAGTTGACAAAGTCATAATTCACATCCAACAGTCATTTAGAGTCAAAAGATTAAATGTTAAAATTTCATCATTATAGACCATTTTGGGATCGTTCGACGGGTCCGGAGTCATCGTTTTTCATCCGAAAATTGATTTTTCGGACTGTACCAAAAATGATTCAAAATGTAAATTGGATCGTGCCTCATGTTGAATAACCACTTTTTAAACCCTCACAGTGACCAAAATTGCCATTTTTACAGAGTTTTGCTTACTCAAAAGCTTCCATTTTGACCCGTTTCAGGCACAGAAATGACTTTAAACACACTTATTTTAGTTGACAAAGTCACAATTCACATCCAACAGTAATTTAGAGTCAAAAGATTAAATGTTAAAATTTCATCATTATAGACCATTTTGGGATCGTTCGACTGGTCCGGAGTCATCGTTTTTCATCCGAAAATTGATTTTTTGGACTGTACCAAAAATGATTCAAAATGTCAATTGGATCATGCCTCATGTTGAATAACCACTTTTTAAACCCTCACAGTGACCAAAATTGCCATTTTTACAGAGTTTTGCTTACTCAAAAGCTTCCATTTTGACCCGTTTCAGGCACAGAAATGACTTTAAACACACTTATTCTAGTTGACAAAGTCATAATTCACATCCAACAGTCATTTAGAGTCAAAAGATTAAATGTTAAAATTTCATCATTATAGACCATTTTGGGATCGTTCGAAGGTCCGGAGTCATCGTTTTTCATCCGAAAATTGATTTTTTGGACTGTACCAAAAATGATTCAAAATGTCAATTGGATCATGCCTCATGTTGAATAACCACTTTTTAAACCCTCACAGTGACCAAAATTGCCATTTTTACAGAGTTTTGCTTACTCAAAAGCTTCCATTTTGACCCGTTTCAGGCACAGAAATGACTTTAAACACACTTATTCTAGTTGACAGAGTCATAATTCACATTCAACAGTCATTTAGAGTCAAAAGATTAAATGTTAAAATGTCATCATTATAGACCATTTTGGGATCGTTCGACTGGTCCGGAGTCATCGTTTTTCATCCGAAAATTGATTTTTTAGACTGTACCAAAAATGATTCAAAATGTCAATTGGATCATGCCTCATGTTGAATAACCACTTTTTAAACCCTCACAGTGACCAAAATTGCCATTTTTACAGAGTTTTGCTTACTCAAAAGCTTCAATTTTGACGCGTTTCAGGCACAGAAATGACTTTAAACACACTTATTTTAGTTGACAAAGTCATAATTCACATCCATCAGTAATTTAGTGTCAAAAGATTAAATGTTAAAATGTCATCATTATAGACCATTTTGGGATCGTTCGACTGGTCCGGAGTCATCGTTTTTCATCCGAAAATTGATTTTTTGGACTGTACCAAAAATGATTCAAAATGTCAATTGGATCATGCCTCATGTTGAATAACCACTTTTTAAACCCTCACAGTGACCAAAATTGCCATTTTTACAGAGTTTTGCTTACACAAAAGCTTCAATTTTGACCCGTTTCAGGCACAGAAATGACTTTAAACACACTTATTTTAGTTGACAAAGTCACAATTCACATCCAACAGTAATTTAGAGTCAAAAGATTAAATGTTAAAATTTCATCATTATAGACCATTTTGGGATCGTTCGACAGGTCCGGAGTCATCGTTTTTCATCTGAAAATTGATTTTTTGGACTGTACCAAAAATGATTCAAAATGTCAATTGGATCATGCCTCATGTTGAATAACCACTTTTTAAACCCTCACAGTGACCAAAATTGCCATTTTTACACAGTTTTGCTTACTCAAAAGCTTCCATTTTGACCCGTTTCAGGCACAGAAATGACTTTAAACACACTTATTCTAGTTGACAAAGTCCTAATTCACATCCAACAGTCATTTAGAGTCAAAAGATTAAATGTTAAAATTTCATCATTATAGACCATTTTGGGATCGTTCGACAGGTCCGGAGTCATCGTTTTTCCATCCGAAAATTGATTTTTGGGACTGTACCAAAAATGATTCAAAATGTCAATTGGATCATGCCTCATGTTGAATAACCACTTTTTAAACCCTCACAGTGACCAAAATTGCCATTTTTACAGAGTTTTGCTTACTCAAAAGCTTCAATTTTAACCCGTTTCAGGCACAAAAATGACTTTAAACACACTTATTCTAGTTGACAAAGTCACAATTCACATCCAACAGTAATTTAGAGTCAAAAGATTAAATGTTAAAATTTCATCATTATAGACCATTTTGGGATCGTTCGACTGGTCCGGAGTCATCGTTTTTCATCCGAAAATTGATTTTTTGGACTGTACCAAAAATGATTCAAAATGTCAATTGGATCATGCCTCATGTTGAATAACCACTTTTTAAACCCTCACAGTGACCAAAATTGCCATTTTTACAGAGTTTTGCTTACTCAAAAGCTTCCATTTTGACCTGTTTCAGGCACAGAAATGACTTTAAACACACTTATTCTAGTTGACAGAGTCATAATTCACATTCAACAGTCATTTAGAGTCAAAAGATTAAATGTTAAAATTTCATCATTATAGACCATTTTGGGATCGTTCGAAGGTCCGGAGTCATCGTTTTTCATCCGAAAATTGATTTTTTGGACTGTACCAAAAATGATTCAAAATGTCAATTGGATCATGCCTCATGTTGAATAACCACTTTTTAAACCCTCACAGTGACCAAAATTGCCATTTTTACAGAGTTTTGCTTACTCAAAAGCTTCCATTTTGACCCGTTTCAGGCACAGAAATGACTTTAAACACACTTATTCTAGTTGACAGAGTCATAATTCACATTCAACAGTCATTTAGAGTCAAAAGATTAAATGTTAAAATGTCATCATTATAGACCATTTTGGGATCGTTCGACTGGTCCGGAGTCATCGTTTTTCATCCGAAAATTGATTTTTTAGACTGTACCAAAAATGATTCAAAATGTCAATTGGATCATGCCTCATGTTGAATAACCACTTTTTAAACCCTCACAGTGACCAAAATTGCCATTTTTACAGAGTTTTGCTTACTCAAAAGCTTCAATTTTGACGCGTTTCAGGCACAGAAATGACTTTAAACACACTTATTTTAGTTGACAAAGTCATAATTCACATCCATCAGTAATTTAGTGTCAAAAGATTAAATGTTAAAATGTCATCATTATAGACCATTTTGGGATCGTTCGACTGGTCCGGAGTCATCGTTTTTCATCCGAAAATTGATTTTTTGGACTGTACCAAAAATGATTCAAAATGTCAATTGGATCATGCCTCATGTTGAATAACCACTTTTTAAACCCTCACAGTGACCAAAATTGCCATTTTTACAGAGTTTTGCTTACACAAAAGCTTCAATTTTGACCCGTTTCAGGCACAGAAATGACTTTAAACACACTTATTTTAGTTGACAAAGTCACAATTCACATCCAACAGTAATTTAGAGTCAAAAGATTAAATGTTAAAATTTCATCATTATAGACCATTTTGGGATCGTTCGACAGGTCCGGAGTCATCGTTTTTCATCTGAAAATTGATTTTTTGGACTGTACCAAAAATGATTCAAAATGTCAATTGGATCATGCCTCATGTTGAATAACCACTTTTTAAACCCTCACAGTGACCAAAATTGCCATTTTTACACAGTTTTGCTTACTCAAAAGCTTCCATTTTGACCCGTTTCAGGCACAGAAATGACTTTAAACACACTTATTCTAGTTGACAAAGTCCTAATTCACATCCAACAGTCATTTAGAGTCAAAAGATTAAATGTTAAAATTTCATCATTATAGACCATTTTGGGATCGTTCGACAGGTCCGGAGTCATCGTTTTTCCATCCGAAAATTGATTTTTGGGACTGTACCAAAAATGATTCAAAATGTCAATTGGATCATGCCTCATGTTGAATAACCACTTTTTAAACCCTCACAGTGACCAAAATTGCCATTTTTACAGAGTTTTGCTTACTCAAAAGCTTCAATTTTGACCCGTTTCAGGCACAAAAATGACTTTAAACACACTTATTCTAGTTGACAAAGTCACAATTCACATCCAACAGTAATTTAGAGTCAAAAGATTAAATGTTCAAATTTCATCATTATAGACCATTTTGGGATCGTTCGACAGGTCCGGAGTCATCGTTTTTCATCCGAAAATTGATTTTTTGGACTGTACCAAAAATGATTCAAAATGTCAATTGGATCATGCCTCATGTTGAATAACCACTTTTTAAACCCTCACAGTGACCAAAATTGCCATTTTTACAGAGTTTTGCTTACACAAAAGCTTCAATTTTGACCCGTTTCAGGCACAGAAATGACTTTAAACACACTTATTTTAGTTGACAAAGTCACAATTCACATCCAACAGTAATTTAGAGTCAAAAGATTAAATGTTAAAATTTCATCATTATAGACCATTTTGGGATCGTTCGACTGGTCCGGAGTCATCGTTTTTCATCCGAAAATTGATTTTTTGGACTGTACCAAAAATGATTCAAAATGTCAATTGGATCATGCCTCATGTTGAATAACCACTTTTTAAACCCTCACAGTGACCAAAATTGCCATTTTTACAGAGTTTTGCTTACTCAAAAGCTTCCATTTTGACCTGTTTCAGGCACAGAAATGACTTTAAACACACTTATTCTAGTTGACAGAGTCATAATTCACATTCAACAGTCATTTAGAGTCACAAGATTAAATGTTAAAATTTCATCATTATAGACCATTTTGGGATCGTTCGACGGGTCCGGAGTCATCGTTTTTCATCCGAAAATTGATTTTTCGGACTGTACCAAAAATGATTCAAAATGTCAATTGGATCGTGCCTCATGTTGAATAACCACTTTTTAAACCCTCACAGTGACCAAAATTGCCATTTTTACAGAGTTTTGCTTACTCAAAAGCTTCCATTTTGACCCGTTTCAGGCACAGAAATGACTTTAAACACACTTATTCTAGTTGACAAAGTCATAATTCACATCCAACAGTCATTTAGAGTCAAAAGATTAAATGTTAAAATTTCATCATTATAGACCATTTTGGGATCGTTCGACAGGTCCGGAGTCATCGTTTTTCATCCGAAAATTGATTTTTTGGACTGTATTAAAAATGATTCAAAATGTCAATTGGATCATGCCTCATGATGAATAACCACTTTTTAAACCCTCACAGTGACCAAAATTGCCATTTTTACAGAGTTTTGCTTACTCAAAAGCTTCAATTTTGACCCGTTTCAGGCACAGAAATGACTTTAAACACACTTATTTTAGTTGACAAAGTCATAATTCACATCCATCAATAATTTAGAGTCAAAAGATTAAATGTTAAAATTTCATCATTATAGACCATTTTGGGATCGTTCGACAGGTCCGGAGTCATCGTTTTTCATCCGAAAATTGATTTTTTGGACTGTACCAAAAATGATTCAAAATGTCAATTGGATCATGCCTCATGTTGAATAACCACTTTTTAAACCCTCACAGTGACCAAAATTGCCATTTTTACAGAGTTTTGCTTACTCAAAAGCTTCCATTTTGACCCGTTTCAGGCACAGAAATGACTTTAAACACACTTATTTTAGTTGACAAAGTCATAATTCACATCCAACAGTCATTTAGAGTCAAAAGATTAAATGTTGAAATTTCATCCATATTGACCATTTTGGGATCGTTCGACAGGTCCGGAGTCATCGTTTTTCATCCGAAAATTGATTTTTTGGACTGTACCAAAAATGATTCAAAATGTCAATTGGATCGTGCCTCATGTTGAATAACCACTTTTTAAACCCTCACAGTGACCAAAATTGCCATTTTTACAGAGTTTTGCTTACTCAAAAGCTTCCATTTTGACCCGTTTCAGGCACAGAAATGACTTTAAACACACTTATTCTAGTTGACAGAGTCATAATTCACATTCAACAGTCATTTAGAGTCAAAAGATTAAATGTTAAAATTTCATCATTATAGACCATTTTGGGATCGTTCGACTGGTCCGGAGTCATCGTTTTTCATCCGAAAATTGATTTTTTAGACTGTACCAAAAATGATTCAAAATGTCAATTGGATCATGCCTCATGTTGAATAACCACTTTTTAAACCCTCACAGTGACCAAAATTGCCATTTTTACAGAGTTTTGCTTACTCAAAAGCTTCAATTTTGACCCGTTTCAGGCACAGAAATGACTTTAAACACACTTATTTTAGTTGACAAAGTCATAATTCACATCCATCAGTAATTTAGTGTCAAAAGATTAAATGTTAAAATTTCATCATTATAGACCATTTTGGGATCGTTCGACTGGTCCGGAGTCATCGTTTTTCATCCGAAAATTGATTTTTTGGACTGTACCAAAAATGATTCAAAATGTTAATTGGATCATGCCTCATGTTGAATAACCACTTTTTAAACCCTCACAGTGACCAAAATTGCCATTTTTACAGAGTTTTGCTTACACAAAAGCTTCAATTTTGACCCGTTTCAGGCACAGAAATGACTTTAAACACACTTATTTTAGTTGACAAAGTCACAATTCACATCCAACAGTAATTTAGAGTCAAAAGATTAAATGTTAAAATTTCATCATTATAGACCATTTTGGGATCGTTCGACAGGTCCGGAGTCATCGTTTTTCATCTGAAAATTGATTTTTTGGACTGTACCAAAAATGATTCAAAATGTCAATTGGATCATGCCTCATGTTGAATAACCACTTTTTAAACCCTCACAGTGACCAAAATTGCCATTTTTACAGAGTTTTGCTTACTCAAAAGCTTCAATTTTGACCCATTTCAGGCACAGAAATGACTTTAAACAGACTTATTCTAGTTGAAAAAGTCATAATTCACATCCAACAGTCATTTAGAGTCAAAAGATTAAATGTTAAAATTTCATCATTATAGACCATTTTGGGATCGTTCGACTGGTCCGGAGTCATCGTTTTTCATCCGAAAATTGATTTTTTGGACTGTACCAAAAATGATTCAAAATGTCAATTGGATCATGCCTCATGTTGAATAACCACTTTTTAAACCCTCACAGTGACCAAAATTGCCATTTTTACAGAGTTTTGCTTACTCAAAAGCTTCAATTTTGACCCGTTTCAGGCACAAAAATGACTTTAAACACACTTATTCTAGTTGACAAAGTCACAATTCACATCCAACAGTAATTTAGAGTCAAAAGATTAAATGTTAAAATTTCATCATTATAGACCATTTTGGGATCGTTCGACAGGTCCGGAGTCATCGTTTTTCATCCGAAAATTGATTTTTTGGACTGTACCAAAAATGATTCAAAATGTCAATTGGATCATGCCTCATGTTGAATAACCACTTTTTAAACCCTCACAGTGACCAAAATTGCCATTTTTACAGAGTTTTGCTTACTCAAAAGCTTCAATTTTGACCCGTTTCAGGCACAGAAATGACTTTAAACACACTTATTTTAGTTGACAAAGTCATAATTCACATCCATCAGTAATTTAGAGTCAAAAGATTAAATGTTAAAATTTCATCATTATAGACCATTTTGGGATCGTTCGACTGGTCCGGAGTCATCGTTTTTCATCCGAAAATTGATTTTTTGGACTGTACCAAAAATGATTCAAAATGTCAATTGGATCGTGCCTCATGTTGAATAACCACTTTTTAAACCCTCACAGTGACCGAAATTGCCATTTTTACAGAGTTTTGCTTACTCAAAAGCTTCAATTTTGACCCGTTTCAGGCACAGAAATGACTTTAAACACACTTATTCTAGTTGACAAAGTCATAATTCACATCCAACAGTCATTTAGAGTCAAAAGATTAAACGTTAAAATTTCATCATTATAGACCATTTTGGGATCGTTCGACGGGTCCGGAGTCATCGTTTTTCATCCGAAAATTGATTTTTCGGACTGTACCAAAAATAATTCAAAATGTCAATTGGATCGTGCCTCATGTTGAATAACCACTTTTTAAACCCTCACAGTGACTGAAATTGCCATTTTTACAGAGTTTTGCTTACTCAAAAGCTTCCATTTTGACCCGTTTCAGGCACAGAAATGACTTTAAACACACTTATTTTAGTTGACAAAGTCACAATTCACATCCAACAGTCATTTAGAGTCAAAAGATTAAATGTTAAAATTTCATCATTATAGACCATTTTGGGATCGTTCAACTGGTCCGGAGTCATCGTTTTTCATCCGAAAATTGATTTTTTGGACTGTACCAAAAATGATTCAAAATGTCAATTGGATCATGCCTCATGTTGAATAACCACTTTTTAAACCCTCACAGTGACCAAAATTGCCATTTTTACAGAGTTTTGCTTACTCAAAAGCTTCAATTTTGACCCGTTTCAGGCACAGAAATGACTTTAAACACACTTATTTTAGTTGACAAAGTCATAATACACATCCATCAGTAATTTAGTGTCAAAAGATTAAATGTTAAAATTTCATCATTATAGACCATTTTGGGATCGTTCGACTGGTCCGGAGTCATCGTTTTTCATCCGAAAATTGATTTTTTGGACTGTACCAAAAATGATTCAAAATGTCAATTGGATCATGCCTCATGTTGAATAACCACTTTTTAACCCCTCACAGTGACCAAAATTGCCATTTTTACAGAGTTTTGCTTACACAAAAGCTTCAATTTTGACCCGTTTCAGGCACAGAAATGACTTTAAACACACTTATTTTAGTTGACAAAGTCACAATTCACATCCAACAGTAATTTAGAGTCAAAAGATTAAATGTTAAAATTTCATCATTATAGACCATTTTGGGATCGTTCGACAGGTCCGGAGTCATCGTTTTTCATCTGAAAATTAATTTTTTGGACTGTACCAAAAATGATTCAAAATGTCAATTGGATCATGCCTCATGTTGAATAACCACTTTTTAAACCCTCACAGTGACCAAAATTGCCATTTTTACACAGTTTTGCTTACTCAAAAGCTTCCATTTTGACCCGTTTCAGGCACAGAAATGACTTTAAACACACTTATTCTAGTTGACAAAGTCCTAATTCACATCCAACAGTCATTTAGAGTCAAAAGATTAAATGTTAAAATTTCATCATTATAGACCATTTTGGGATCGTTCGACAGGTCCGGAGTCATCGTTTTTCCATCCGAAAATTGATTTTTGGGACTGTACCAAAAATGATTCAAAATGTCAATTGGATCATGCCTCATGTTGAATAACCACTTTTTAAACCCTCACAGTGACCAAAATTGCCATTTTTACAGAGTTTTGCTTACTCAAAAGCTTCAATTTTGACCCGTTTCAGGCACAAAAATGACTTTAAACACACTTATTCTAGTTGACAAAGTCACAATTCACATCCAACAGTAATTTAGAGTCAAAAGATTAAATGTTAAAATTTCATCATTATAGACCATTTTGGGATCGTTCGACAGGTCCGGAGTCATCGTTTTTCATCCGAAAATTGATTTTTTGGACTGTACCAAAAATGATTCAAAATGTCAATTGGATCAACCCTCATGTTGAATAACCACTTTTTAAACCCTCACAGTGACCAAAATTGCCATTTTTACAGAGTTTTGCTTACTCAAAAGCTTCAATTTTGACCCGTTTCAGGCACAGAAATGACTTTAAACACACTTATTTTAGTTGACAAAGTCATAATTCACATCCATCAGTAATTTAGAGTCAAAAGATTAAATGTTAAAATTTCATCATTATAGACCATTTTGGGATCGTTCGACTGGTCCGGAGTCATCGTTTTTCATCCGAAAATTGATTTTTTGGACTGTACCAAAAATGATTCAAAATGTCAATTGGATCATGCCTCATGTTGAATAACCACTTTTTAAACCCTCACAGTGACCAAAATTGCCATTTTTACAGAGTTTTGCTTACTCAAAAGCTTCCATTTTGACCTGTTTCAGGCACAGAAATGACTTTAAACACACTTATTCTAGTTGACAGAGTCATAATTCACATTCAACAGTCATTTAGAGTCAAAAGATTAAATGTTAAAATTTCATCATTATAGACCATTTTGGGATCGTTCGACAGGTCCGGAGTCATCGTTTTTCATCCGAAAATTGATTTTTTGGACTGTATTAAAAATGATTCAAAATGTCAATTGGATCATGCCTCATGATGAATAACCACTTTTTAAACCCTCACAGTGACCAAAATTGCCATTTTTACAGAGTTTTGCTTACTCAAAAGCTTCAATTTTGACCCGTTTCAGGCACAGAAATGACTTTAAACACACTTATTTTAGTTGACAAAGTCATAATTCACATCCATCAATAATTTAGAGTCAAAAGATTAAATGTTAAAATGTCATCATTATAGACCATTTTGGGATCGTTCGACAGGTCCGGAGTCATCGTTTTTCATCCGAAAATTGATTTTTTGGACTGTACCAAAAATGATTCAAAATGTCAATTGGATCATGCCTCATGTTGAATAACCACTTTTTAAACCCTCACAGTGACCAAAATTGCCATTTTTACAGAGTTTTGCTTACTCAAAAGCTTCCATTTTGACCCGTTTCAGGCACAGAAATGACTTTAAACACACTTATTTTAGTTGACAAAGTCATAATTCAATCCAACAGTCATTTAGAGTCAAAAGATTAAATGCTGAAATTTCATCCATATTGACCATTTTGGGATCGTTCGACAGGTCCGGAGTCATCGTTTTTCATCCGAAAATTGATTTTTTGGACTGTACCAAAAATGATTCAAAATGTCAATTGGATCGTGCCTCATGTTGAATAACCACTTTTTAAACCCTCACAGTGACCGAAATTGCCATTTTTACAGAGTTTTGCTTACTCAAAAGCTTCAATTTTGACCCGTTTCAGGCACAGAAATGACTTTAAACACACTTATTCTAGTTGACAAAGTCATAATTCACATCCAACAGTCATTTAGAGTCAAAAGATTAAATGTTAAAATTTCATCATTATAGACCATTTTGGGATCGTTCGACGGGTCCGGAGTCATCGTTTTTCATCCGAAAATTGATTTTTCGGACTGTACCAAAAATGATTCAAAATGTAAATTGGATCGTGCCTCATGTTGAATAACCACTTTTTAAACCCTCACAGTGACCAAAATTGCCATTTTTACAGAGTTTTGCTTACTCAAAAGCTTCCATTTTGACCCGTTTCAGGCACAGAAATGACTTTAAACACACTTATTTTAGTTGACAAAGTCACAATTCACATCCAACAGTAATTTAGAGTCAAAAGATTAAATGTTAAAATTTCATCATTATAGACCATTTTGGGATCGTTCGACTGGTCCGGAGTCATCGTTTTTCATCCGAAAATTGATTTTTTGGACTGTACCAAAAATGATTCAAAATGTCAATTGGATCATGCCTCATGTTGAATAACCACTTTTTAAACCCTCACAGTGACCAAAATTGCCATTTTTACAGAGTTTTGCTTACTCAAAAGCTTCCATTTTGACCTGTTTCAGGCACAGAAATGACTTTAAACACACTTATTCTAGTTGACAAAGTCATAATTCACATCCAACAGTTTTTTAGAGTCAAAAGATTAAATGTTAAAATTTCATCATTATAGACCATTTTGGGATCGTTCGAAGGTCCGGAGTCATCGTTTTTCATCCGAAAATTGATTTTTTGGACTGTACCAAAAATGATTCAAAATGTCAATTGGATCATGCCTCATGTTGAATAACCACTTTTTAAACCCTCACAGTGACCAAAATTGCCATTTTTACAGAGTTTTGCTTACTCAAAAGCTTCCATTTTGACCCGTTTCAGGCACAGAAATGACTTTAAACACACTTATTCTAGTTGACAGAGTCATAATTCACATTCAACAGTCATTTAGAGTCAAAAGATTAAATGTTAAAATTTCATCATTATAGACCATTTTGGGATCGTTCGACTGGTCCGGAGTCATCGTTTTTCATCCGAAAATTGATTTTTTAGACTGTACCAAAAATGATTCAAAATGTCAATTGGATCATGCCACATGTTGAATAACCACTTTTTAAACCCTCACAGTGACCAAAATTGCCATTTTTACAGAGTTTTGCTTACTCAAAAGCTTCAATTTTGACCCGTTTCAGGCACAGAAATGACTTTAAACACACTTATTTTAGTTGACAAAGTCATAATTCACATCCATCAGTAATTTAGTGTCAAAAGATTAAATGTTAAAATTTCATCATTATAGACCATTTTGGGATCGTTCGACTGGTCCGGAGTCATCGTTTTTCATCCGAAAATTGATTTTTTGGACTGTACCAAAAATGATTCAAAATGTTAATTGGATCATGCCTCATGTTGAATAACCACTTTTTAAACCCTCACAGTGACCAAAATTGCCATTTTTACAGAGTTTTGCTTACACAAAAGCTTCAATTTTGACCCGTTTCAGGCACAGAAATGACTTTAAACACACTTATTTTAGTTGACAAAGTCACAATTCACATCCAACAGTAATTTAGAGTCAAAAGATTAAATGTTAAAATTTCATCATTATAGACCATTTTGGGATCGTTCGACAGGTCCGGAGTCATCGTTTTTCATCTGAAAATTGATTTTTTGGACTGTACCAAAAATGATTCAAAATGTCAATTGGATCATGCCTCATGTTGAATAACCACTTTTTAAACCCTCACAGTGACCAAAATTGCCATTTTTACAGAGTTTTGCTTACTCAAAAGCTTCAATTTTGACCCATTTCAGGCACAGAAATGACTTTAAACAGACTTATTCTAGTTGAAAAAGTCATAATTCACATCCAACAGTCATTTAGAGTCAAAAGATTAAATGTTAAAATTTCATCATTATAGACCATTTTGGGATCGTTCGACTGGTCCGGAGTCATCGTTTTTCATCCGAAAATTGATTTTTTGGACTGTACCAAAAATGATTCAAAATGTCAATTGGATCATGCCTCATGTTGAATAACCACTTTTTAAACCCTCACAGTGACCAAAATTGCCATTTTTACAGAGTTTTGCTTACTCAAAAGCTTCAATTTTGACCCGTTTCAGGCACAAAAATGACTTTAAACACACTTATTCTAGTTGACAAAGTCACAATTCACATCCAACAGTAATTTAGAGTCAAAAGATTAAATGTTAAAATTTCATCATTATAGACCATTTTGGGATCGTTCGACAGGTCCGGAGTCATCGTTTTTCATCCGAAAATTGATTTTTTGGACTGTACCAAAAATGATTCAAAATGTCAATTGGATCGTGCCTCATGTTGAATAACCACTTTTTAAACCCTCACAGTGACCAAAATTGCCATTTTTACAGAGTTTTGCTTACTCAAAAGCTTCAATTTTGACCCGTTTCAGGCACAGAAATGACTTTAAACACACGTATTCTAGTTGACAAAGTCATAATTCACATCCAACAGTCATTTAGAGTCAAAAGATTAAATGTTAAAATTTCATCATTATAGACCATTTTGGGATCGTTCGACGGGTCCGGAGTCATCGTTTTTCATCCGAAAATTGATTTTTCGGACTGTACCAAAAATGATTCAAAATGTCAATTGGATCGTGCCTCATGTTGAATAACCACTTTTTAAACCCTCACAGTGACCAAAATTGCCATTTTTACAGAGTTTTGCTTACTCAAAAGCTTCCATTTTGACCCGTTTCAGGCACAGAAATGACTTTAAACACACTTATTTTAGTTGACAAAGTCACAATTCACATCCAACAGTAATTTAGAGTCAAAAGATTAAATGTTAAAATTTCATCATTATAGACCATTTTGGGATCGTTCGACTGGTCCGGAGTCATCGTTTTCCATCCGAAAATTGATTTTTTGGACTGTACCAAAAATGATTCAAAATGTCAATTGGATCATGCCTCATGTTGAATAACCACTTTTTAAACCCTCACATTGACCAAAATTGCCATTTTTACAGAGTTTTGCTTACTCAAAAGCTTCAATTTTGACCCGTTTCAGGCACAGAAATGACTTTAAACACACTTATTTTAGTTGACAAAGTCATAATTCACATCCATCAGTAATTTAGTGTCAAAAGATTAAATGTTAAAATTTCATCATTATAGACCATTTTGGGATCGTTCGACTGGTCCGGAGTCATCGTTTTTCATCCGAAAATTGATTTTTTGGACTGTACCAAAAATGATTCAAAATGTCAATTGGATCATGCCTCATGTTGAATAACCACTTTTTAAACCCTCACAGTGACCAAAATTGCCATTTTTACAGAGTTTTGCTTACACAAAAGCTTCAATTTTGACCCGTTTCAGGCACAGAAATGACTTTAAACACACTTATTCTAGTTGACAAAGTCCTAATTCACATCCAACAGTCATTTAGAGTCAAAAGATTAAATGTTAAAATTTCATCATTATAGACCATTTTGCGATCGTTCGACAGGTCCGGAGTCATCGTTTTTCCATCCGAAAATTGATTTTTGGGACTGTACCAAAAATGATTCAAATTGTCAATTGGATCATGCCTCATGTTGAATAACCACTTTTTAAACCCTCACAGTGACCAAAATTGCCATTTTTACAGAGTTTTGCTTACTCAAAAGCTTCAATTTTGACCCGTTTCAGGCACAAAAATGACTTTAAACACACTTATTCTAGTTGACAAAGTCACAATTCACATCCAACAGTAATTTAGAGTCAAAAGATTAAATGTTAAAATTTCATCATTATAGACCATTTTGGGATCGTTCGACAGGTCCGGAGTCATCGTTTTTCATCCGAAAATTGATTTTTTTGGACTGTACCAAAAATGATTCAAAATGTCAATTGGATCATGCCTCATGTTGAATAACCACTTTTTAAACCGTCACAGTGACCAAAATTGCCATTTTTACAGAGTTTTGCTTACTCAAAAGCTTCAATTTTGACCCGTTTCAGGCACAGAAATGACTTTAAACACACTTATTTTAGTTGACAAAGTCATAATTCACATCCATCAGTAATTTAGTGTCAAAAGATTAAATGTTAAAATTTCATCATTATAGACCATTTTGGGATCGTTCGACTGGTCCGGAGTCATCGTTTTTCATCCGAAAATTGATTTTTTGGACTGTACCAAAAATGATTCAAAATGTTAATTGGATCATGCCTCATGTTGAATAACCACTTTTTAAACCCTCACAGTGACCAAAATTGCCATTTTTACAGAGTTTTGCTTACACAAAAGCTTCAATTTTGACCCGTTTCAGGCACAGAAATGACTTTAAACACACTTATTTTAGTTGACAAAGTCACAATTCACATCCAACAGTAATTTAGAGTCAAAAGATTAAATGTTAAAATTTCATCATTATAGACCATTTTGGGATCGTTCGACAGGTCCGGAGTCATCGTTTTTCATCTGAAAATTGATTTTTTGGACTGTACCAAAAATGATTCAAAATGTCAATTGGATCATGCCTCATGTTGAATAACCACTTTTTAAACCCTCACAGTGACCAAAATTGCCATTTTTACAGAGTTTTGCTTACTCAAAAGCTTCAATTTTGACCCATTTCAGGCACAGAAATGACTTTAAACAGACTTATTCTAGTTGAAAAAGTCATAATTCACATCCAACAGTCATTTAGAGTCAAAAGATTAAATGTTAAAATTTCATCATTATAGACCATTTTGGGATCGTTCGACTGGTCCGGAGTCATCGTTTTTCATCCGAAAATTGATTTTTTGGACTGTACCAAAAATGATTCAAAATGTCAATTGGATCATGCCTCATGTTGAATAACCACTTTTTAAACCCTCACAGTGACCAAAATTGCCATTTTTACACAGTTTTGCTTACTCAAAAGCTTCCATTTTGACCCGTTTCAGGCACAGAAATGACTTTAAACACACTTATTCTAGTTGACAAAGTCCTAATTCACATCCAACAGTCATTTAGAGTCAAAAGATTAAATGTTAAAATTTCATCATTATAGACCATTTTGGGATCGTTCGACAGGTCCGGAGTCATCGTTTTTCCATCCGAAAATTGATTTTTGGGACTGTACCAAAAATGATTCAAATTGTCAATTGGATCATGCCTCATGTTGAATAACCACTTTTTAAACCCTCACAGTGACCAAAATTGCCATTTTTACAGAGTTTTGCTTACTCAAAAGCTTCAATTTTGACCCGTTTCAGGCACAAAAATGACTTTAAACACACTTATTCTAGTTGACAAAGTCACAATTCACATCCAACAGTAATTTAGAGTCAAAAGATTAAATGTTAAAATTTCATCATTATAGACCATTTTGGGATCGTTCGACAGGTCCGGAGTCATCGTTTTTCATCCGAAAATTGATTTTTCGGACTGTACCAAAAATGATTCAAAATGTCAATTGGATCGTGCCTCATGTTGAATAACCACTTTTTAAACCCTCACAGTGACCAAAATTGCCATTTTTACAGAGTTTTGCTTACTCAAAAGCTTCCATTTTGACCCGTTTCAGGCACAGAAATGACTTTAAACACACTTATTTTAGTTGACAAAGTCACAATTCACATCCAACAGTAATTTAGAGTCAAAAGATTAAATGTTAAAATTTCATCATTATAGACCATTTTGGGATCGTTCGACTGGTCCGGAGTCATCGTTTTTCATCCGAAAATTGATTTTTTGGACTGTACCAAAAATGATTCAAAATGTCAATTGGATCATGCCTCATGTTGAATAACCACTTTTTAAACCCTCACAGTGACCAAAATTGCCATTTTTACAGAGTTTTGCTTACTCAAAAGCTTCAATTTTGACGCGTTTCAGGCACAGAAATGACTTTAAACACACTTATTTTAGTTGACAAAGTCATAATTCACATCCATCAGTAATTTAGTGTCAAAAGATTAAATGTTAAAATGTCATCATTATAGACCATTTTGGGATCGTTCGACTGGTCCGGAGTCATCGTTTTTCATCCGAAAATTGATTTTTTGGACTGTACCAAAAATGATTCAAAATGTCAATTGGATCATGCCTCATGTTGAATAACCACTTTTTAAACCCTCACAGTGACCAAAATTGCCATTTTTACAGAGTTTTGCTTACACAAAAGCTTCAATTTTGACCCGTTTCAGGCACAGAAATGACTTTAAACACACTTATTTTAGTTGACAAAGTCACAAT
Source organism: Lissotriton vulgaris (assembly GCF_964263255.1). Taxonomy (NCBI): domain Eukaryota; kingdom Metazoa; phylum Chordata; class Amphibia; order Caudata; family Salamandridae; genus Lissotriton; species Lissotriton vulgaris. The sequence continues at coordinate 43,366 of NW_028247230.1, forward strand.
TCACATCCAACAGTAATTTAGAGTCAAAAGATTAAATGTTAAAATTTCATCATTATAGACCATTTTGGGATCGTTCGACAGGTCCGGAGTCATCGTTTTTCATCTGAAAATTGATTTTTTGGACTGTACCAAAAATGATTCAAAATGTCAATTGGATCATGCCTCATGTTGAATAACCACTTTTTAAACCCTCACAGTGACCAAAATTGCCATTTTTACACAGTTTTGCTTACTCAAAAGCTTCCATTTTGACCCGTTTCAGGCACAGAAATGACTTTAAACACACTTATTCTAGTTGACAAAGTCCTAATTCACATCCAACAGTCATTTAGAGTCAAAAGATTAAATGTTAAAATTTCATCATTATAGACCATTTTGGGATCGTTCGACAGGTCCGGAGTCATCGTTTTTCCATCCGAAAATTGATTTTTGGGACTGTACCAAAAATGATTCAAAATGTCAATTGGATCATGCCTCATGTTGAATAACCACTTTTTAAACCCTCACAGTGACCAAAATTGCCATTTTTACAGAGTTTTGCTTACTCAAAAGCTTCAATTTTGACCCGTTTCAGGCACAAAAATGACTTTAAACACACTTATTCTAGTTGACAAAGTCACAATTCACATCCAACAGTAATTTAGAGTCAAAAGATTAAATGTTAAAATTTCATCATTATAGACCATTTTGGGATCGTTCGACAGGTCCGGAGTCATCGTTTTTCATCCGAAAATTGATTTTTTGGACTGTACCAAAAATGATTCAAAATGTCAATTGGATCATGCCTCATGTTGAATAACCACTTTTTAAACCCTCACAGTGACCAAAATTGCCATTTTTACAGAGTTTTGCTTACTCAAAAGCTTCCATTTTGACCTGTTTCAGGCACAGAAATGACTTTAAACACACTTATTCTAGTTGACAGAGTCATAATTCACATTCAACAGTCATTTAGAGTCAAAAGATTAAATGTTAAAATTTCATCATTATAGACCATTTTGGGATCGTTCGACGGGTCCGGAGTCATCGTTTTTCATCCGAAAATTGATTTTTCGGAGTGTACCAAAAATGATTCAAAATGTCAATTGGATCGTGCCTCATGTTGAATAACCACTTTTTAAACCCTCACAGTGACCAAAATTGCCATTTTTACAGAGTTTTGCTTACTCAAAAGCTTCCATTTTGACCCGTTTCAGGCACAGAAATGACTTTAAACACACTTATTCTAGTTGACAAAGTCATAATTCACATCCAACAGTCATTTAGAGTCAAAAGATTAAATGTTAAAATTTCATCATTATAGACCATTTTGGGATCGTTCGACAGGTCCGGAGTCATCGTTTTTCATCCGAAAATTGATTTTTTGGACTGTATTAAAAATGATTCAAAATGTCAATTGGATCATGCCTCATGATGAATAACCACTTTTTAAACCCTCACAGTGACCAAAATTGCCATTTTTACAGAGTTTTGCTTACTCAAAAGCTTCAATTTTGACCCGTTTCAGGCACAGAAATGACTTTAAACACACTTATTTTAGTTGACAAAGTCATAATTCACATCCATCAATAATTTAGAGTCAAAAGATTAAATGTTAAAATTTCATCATTATAGACCATTTTGGGATCGTTTGACAGGTCCGGAGTCATCGTTTTTCATCCGAAAATTGATTTTTTGGACTGTACCAAAAATGATTCAAAATGTCAATTGGATCATGCCTCATGTTGAATAACCACTTTTGAAACCCTCACAGTGACCAAAATTGCCATTTTTACAGAGTTTTGCTTACTCAAAAGCTTCAATTTTGACCCGTTTCAGGCACAAAAATGACTTTAAACACACTTATTCTAGTTGACAAAGTCACAATTCACATCCAACAGTAATTTAGAGTCAAAAGATTAAATGTTAAAATTTCATCATTATAGACCATTTTGGGATCGTTCGACAGGTCCGGAGTCATCGTTTTTCATCCGAAAATTGATTTTTCGGACTGTACCAAAAATGATTCAAAATGTCAATTGGATCGTGCCTCATGTTGAATAACCACTTTTTAAACCCTCACAGTGACCAAAATTGCCATTTTTACAGAGTTTTGCTTACTCAAAAGCTTCCATTTTGACCCGTTTCAGGCACAGAAATGACTTTAAACACACTTATTTTAGTTGACAAAGTCACAATTCACATCCAACAGTAATTTAGAGTCAAAAGATTAAATGTTAAAATTTCATCATTATAGACCATTTTGGGATCGTTCGACTGGTCCGGAGTCATCGTTTTTCATCCGAAAATTGATTTTTTGGACTGTACCAAAAATGATTCAAAATGTCAATTGGATCATGCCTCATGTTGAATAACCACTTTTTAAACCCTCACAGTGACCAAAATTGCCATTTTTACAGAGTTTTGCTTACTCAAAAGCTTCAATTTTGACGCGTTTCAGGCACAGAAATGACTTTAAACACACTTATTTTAGTTGACAAAGTCATAATTCACATCCATCAGTAATTTAGTGTCAAAAGATTAAATGTTAAAATGTCATCATTATAGACCATTTTGGGATCGTTCGACTGGTCCGGAGTCATCGTTTTTCATCCGAAAATTGATTTTTTGGACTGTACCAAAAATGATTCAAAATGTCAATTGGATCATGCCTCATGTTGAATAACCACTTTTTAAACCCTCACAGTGACCAAAATTGCCATTTTTACAGAGTTTTGCTTACACAAAAGCTTCAATTTTGACCCGTTTCAGGCACAGAAATGACTTTAAACACACTTATTTTAGTTGACAAAGTCACAATTCACATCCAACAGTAATTTAGAGTCAAAAGATTAAATGTTAAAATTTCATCATTATAGACCATTTTGGGATCGTTCGACAGGTCCGGAGTCATCGTTTTTCATCTGAAAATTGATTTTTTGGACTGTACCAAAAATGATTCAAAATGTCAATTGGATCATGCCTCATGTTGAATAACCACTTTTTAAACCCTCACAGTGACCAAAATTGCCATTTTTACACAGTTTTGCTTACTCAAAAGCTTCCATTTTGACCCGTTTCAGGCACAGAAATGACTTTAAACACACTTATTCTAGTTGACAAAGTCCTAATTCACATCCAACAGTCATTTAGAGTCAAAAGATTAAATGTTAAAATTTCATCATTATAGACCATTTTGGGATCGTTCGACAGGTCCGGAGTCATCGTTTTTCCATCCGAAAATTGATTTTTGGGACTGTACCAAAAATGATTCAAAATGTCAATTGGATCATGCCTCATGTTGAATAACCACTTTTTAAACCCTCACAGTGACCAAAATTGCCATTTTTACAGAGTTTTGCTTACTCAAAAGCTTCAATTTTGACCCGTTTCAGGCACAAAAATGACTTTAAACACACTTATTCTAGTTGACAAAGTCACAATTCACATCCAACAGTAATTTAGAGTCAAAAGATTAAATGTTAAAATTTCATCATTATAGACCATTTTGGGATCGTTCGACAGGTCCGGAGTCATCGTTTTTCATCCGAAAATTGATTTTTTGGACTGTACCAAAAATGATTCAAAATGTCAATTGGATCATGCCTCATGTTGAATAACCACTTTTTAAACCCTCACAGTGACCAAAATTGCCATTTTTACAGAGTTTTGCTTACTCAAAAGCTTCCATTTTGACCTGTTTCAGGCACAGAAATGACTTTAAACACACTTATTCTAGTTGACAGAGTCATAATTCACATTCAACAGTCATTTAGAGTCAAAAGATTAAATGTTAAAATTTCATCATTATAGACCATTTTGGGATCGTTCGACGGGTCCGGAGTCATCGTTTTTCATCCGAAAATTGATTTTTCGGACTGTACCAAAAATGATTCAAAATGTCAATTGGATCGTGCCTCATGTTGAATAACCACTTTTTAAACCCTCACAGTGACCAAAATTGCCATTTTTACAGAGTTTTGCTTACTCAAAAGCTTCCATTTTGACCCGTTTCAGGCACAGAAATGACTTTAAACACACTTATTCTAGTTGACAAAGTCATAATTCACATCCAACAGTCATTTAGAGTCAAAAGATTAAATGTTAAAATTTCATCATTATAGACCATTTTGGGATCGTTCGACAGGTCCGGAGTCATCGTTTTTCATCCGAAAATTGATTTTTTGGACTGTATTAAAAATGATTCAAAATGTCAATTGGATCATGCCTCATGATGAATAACCACTTTTTAAACCCTCACAGTGACCAAAATTGCCATTTTTACAGAGTTTTGCTTACTCAAAAGCTTCAATTTTGACCCGTTTCAGGCACAGAAATGACTTTAAACACACTTATTTTAGTTGACAAAGTCATAATTCACATCCATCAGTAATTTAGTGTCAAAAGATTAAATGTTAAAATTTCATCATTATAGACCATTTTGGGATCGTTCGACTGGTCCGGAGTCATCGTTTTTCATCCGAAAATTGATTTTTTGGACTGTACCAAAAATGATTCAAAATGTTAATTGGATCATGCCTCATGTTGAATAACCACTTTTTAAACCCTCACAGTGACCAAAATTGCCATTTTTACAGAGTTTTGCTTACACAAAAGCTTCAATTTTGACCCGTTTCAGGCACAGAAATGACTTTAAACACACTTATTTTAGTTGACAAAGTCACAATTCACATCCAACAGTAATTTAGAGTCAAAAGATTAAATGTTAAAATTTCATCATTATAGACCATTTTGGGATCGTTCGACAGGTCCGGAGTCATCGTTTTTCATCTGAAAATTGATTTTTTGGACTGTACCAAAAATGATTCAAAATGTCAATTGGATCATGCCTCATGTTGAATAACCACTTTTTAAACCCTCACAGTGACCAAAATTGCCATTTTTACAGAGTTTTGCTTACTCAAAAGCTTCAATTTTGACCCATTTCAGGCACAGAAATGACTTTAAACAGACTTATTCTAGTTGAAAAAGTCATAATTCACATCCAACAGTCATTTAGAGTCAAAAGATTAAATGTTAAAATTTCATCATTATAGACCATTTTGGGATCGTTCGACTGGTCCGGAGTCATCGTTTTTCATCCGAAAATTGATTTTTTGGACTGTACCAAAAATGATTCAAAATGTCAATTGGATCATGCCTCATGTTGAATAACCACTTTTTAAACCCTCACAGTGACCAAAATTGCCATTTTTACAGAGTTTTGCTTACTCAAAAGCTTCAATTTTGACCCGTTTCAGGCACAAAAATGACTTTAAACACACTTATTCTAGTTGACAAAGTCACAATTCACATCCAACAGTAATTTAGAGTCAAAAGATTAAATGTTAAAATTTCATCATTATAGACCATTTTGGGATCGTTCGACAGGTCCGGAGTCATCGTTTTTCATCCGAAAATTGATTTTTTGGACTGTACCAAAAATGATTCAAAATGTCAATTGGATCATGCCTCATGTTGAATAACCACTTTTTAAACCCTCACAGTGACCAAAATTGCCATTTTTACAGAGTTTTGCTTACTCAAAAGCTTCAATTTTGACCCGTTTCAGGCACAGAAATGACTTTAAACACACTTATTTTAGTTGACAAAGTCATAATTCACATCCATCAGTAATTTAGAGTCAAAAGATTAAATGTTAAAATTTCATCATTATAGACCATTTTGGGATCGTTCGACTGGTCCGGAGTCATCGTTTTTCATCCGAAAATTGATTTTTTGGACTGTACCAAAAATGATTCAAAATGTCAATTGGATCGTGCCTCATGTTGAATAACCACTTTTTAAACCCTCACAGTGACCGAAATTGCCATTTTTACAGAGTTTTGCTTACTCAAAAGCTTCAATTTTGACCCGTTTCAGGCACAGAAATGACTTTAAACACACTTATTCTAGTTGACAAAGTCATAATTCACATCCAACAGTCATTTAGAGTCAAAAGATTAAACGTTAAAATTTCATCATTATAGACCATTTTGGGATCGTTCGACGGGTCCGGAGTCATCGTTTTTCATCCGAAAATTGATTTTTCGGACTGTACCAAAAATAATTCAAAATGTCAATTGGATCGTGCCTCATGTTGAATAACCACTTTTTAAACCCTCACAGTGACCGAAATTGCCATTTTTACAGAGTTTTGCTTACTCAAAAGCTTCCATTTTGACCCGTTTCAGGCACAGAAATGACTTTAAACACACTTATTTTAGTTGACAAAGTCACAATTCACATCCAACAGTCATTTAGAGTCAAAAGATTAAATGTTAAAATTTCATCATTATAGACCATTTTGGGATCGTTCAACTGGTCCGGAGTCATCGTTTTTCATCCGAAAATTGATTTTTTGGACTGTACCAAAAATGATTCAAAATGTCAATTGGATCATGCCTCATGTTGAATAACCACTTTTTAAACCCTCACAGTGACCAAAATTGCCATTTTTACAGAGTTTTGCTTACTCAAAAGCTTCAATTTTGACCCGTTTCAGGCACAGAAATGACTTTAAACACACTTATTTTAGTTGACAAAGTCATAATACACATCCATCAGTAATTTAGTGTCAAAAGATTAAATGTTAAAATTTCATCATTATAGACCATTTTGGGATCGTTCGACTGGTCCGGAGTCATCGTTTTTCATCCGAAAATTGATTTTTTGGACTGTACCAAAAATGATTCAAAATGTCAATTGGATCATGCCTCATGTTGAATAACCACTTTTTAAACCCTCACAGTGACCAAAATTGCCATTTTTACAGAGTTTTGCTTACACAAAAGCTTCAATTTTGACCCGTTTCAGGCACAGAAATGACTTTAAACACACTTATTTTAGTTGACAAAGTCACAATTCACATCCAACAGTAATTTAGAGTCAAAAGATTAAATGTTAAAATTTCATCATTATAGACCATTTTGGGATCGTTCGACAGGTCCGGAGTCATCGTTTTTCATCTGAAAATTGATTTTTTGGACTGTACCAAAAATGATTCAAAATGTCAATTGGATCATGCCTCATGTTGAATAACCACTTTTTAAACCCTCACAGTGACCAAAATTGCCATTTTTACACAGTTTTGCTTACTCAAAAGCTTCCATTTTGACCCGTTTCAGGCACAGAAATGACTTTAAACACACTTATTCTAGTTGACAAAGTCCTAATTCACATCCAACAGTCATTTAGAGTCAAAAGATTAAATGTTAAAATTTCATCATTATAGACCATTTTGGGATCGTTCGACAGGTCCGGAGTCATCGTTTTTCCATCCGAAAATTGATTTTTGGGACTGTACCAAAAATGATTCAAAATGTCAATTGGATCATGCCTCATGTTGAATAACCACTTTTTAAACCCTCACAGTGACCAAAATTGCCATTTTTACAGAGTTTTGCTTACTCAAAAGCTTCAATTTTGACCCGTTTCAGGCACAAAAATGACTTTAAACACACTTATTCTAGTTGACAAAGTCACAATTCACATCCAACAGTAATTTAGAGTCAAAAGATTAAATGTTAAAATTTCATCATTATAGACCATTTTGGGATCGTTCGACAGGTCCGGAGTCATCGTTTTTCATCCGAAAATTGATTTTTTGGACTGTACCAAAAATGATTCAAAATGTCAATTGGATCAACCCTCATGTTGAATAACCACTTTTTAAACCCTCACAGTGACCAAAATTGCCATTTTTACAGAGTTTTGCTTACTCAAAAGCTTCAATTTTGACCCGTTTCAGGCACAGAAATGACTTTAAACACACTTATTTTAGTTGACAAAGTCATAATTCACATCCATCAGTAATTTAGAGTCAAAAGATTAAATGTTAAAATTTCATCATTATAGACCATTTTGGGATCGTTCGACTGGTCCGGAGTCATCGTTTTTCATCCGAAAATTGATTTTTTGGACTGTACCAAAAATGATTCAAAATGTCAATTGGATCATGCCTCATGTTGAATAACCACTTTTTAAACCCTCACAGTGACCAAAATTGCCATTTTTACAGAGTTTTGCTTACTCAAAAGCTTCCATTTTGACCTGTTTCAGGCACAGAAATGACTTTAAACACACTTATTCTAGTTGACAGAGTCATAATTCACATTCAACAGTCATTTAGAGTCAAAAGATTAAATGTTAAAATTTCATCATTATAGACCATTTTGGGATCGTTCGACAGGTCCGGAGTCATCGTTTTTCATCCGAAAATTGATTTTTTGGACTGTATTAAAAATGATTCAAAATGTCAATTGGATCATGCCTCATGATGAATAACCACTTTTTAAACCCTCACAGTGACCAAAATTGCCATTTTTACAGAGTTTTGCTTACTCAAAAGCTTCAATTTTGACCCGTTTCAGGCACAGAAATGACTTTAAACACACTTATTTTAGTTGACAAAGTCATAATTCACATCCATCAATAATTTAGAGTCAAAAGATTAAATGTTAAAATGTCATCATTATAGACCATTTTGGGATCGTTCGACAGGTCCGGAGTCATCGTTTTTCATCCGAAAATTGATTTTTTGGACTGTACCAAAAATGATTCAAAATGTCAATTGGATCATGCCTCATGTTGAATAACCACTTTTTAAACCCTCACAGTGACCAAAATTGCCATTTTTACAGAGTTTTGCTTACTCAAAAGCTTCCATTTTGACCCGTTTCAGGCACAGAAATGACTTTAAACACACTTATTTTAGTTGACAAAGTCATAATTCACATCCAACAGTCATTTAGAGTCAAAAGATTAAATGCTGAAATTTCATCCATATTGACCATTTTGGGATCGTTCGACAGGTCCGGAGTCATCGTTTTTCATCCGAAAATTGATTTTTTGGACTGTACCAAAAATGATTCAAAATGTCAATTGGATCGTGCCTCATGTTGAATAACCACTTTTTAAACCCTCACAGTGACCGAAATTGCCATTTTTACAGAGTTTTGCTTACTCAAAAGCTTCAATTTTGACCCGTTTCAGGCACAGAAATGACTTTAAACACACTTATTCTAGTTGACAAAGTCATAATTCACATCCAACAGTCATTTAGAGTCAAAAGATTAAATGTTAAAATTTCATCATTATAGACCATTTTGGGATCGTTCGACGGGTCCGGAGTCATCGTTTTTCATCCGAAAATTGATTTTTCGGACTGTACCAAAAATGATTCAAAATGTAAATTGGATCGTGCCTCATGTTGAATAACCACTTTTTAAACCCTCACAGTGACCAAAATTGCCATTTTTACAGAGTTTTGCTTACTCAAAAGCTTCCATTTTGACCCGTTTCAGGCACAGAAATGACTTTAAACACACTTATTTTAGTTGACAAAGTCACAATTCACATCCAACAGTAATTTAGAGTCAAAAGATTAAATGTTAAAATTTCATCATTATAGACCATTTTGGGATCGTTCGACTGGTCCGGAGTCATCGTTTTTCATCCGAAAATTGATTTTTTGGACTGTACCAAAAATGATTCAAAATGTCAATTGGATCATGCCTCATGTTGAATAACCACTTTTTAAACCCTCACAGTGACCAAAATTGCCATTTTTACAGAGTTTTGCTTACTCAAAAGCTTCCATTTTGACCTGTTTCAGGCACAGAAATGACTTTAAACACACTTATTCTAGTTGACAAAGTCATAATTCACATCCAACAGTTTTTTAGAGTCAAAAGATTAAATGTTAAAATTTCATCATTATAGACCATTTTGGGATCGTTCGAAGGTCCGGAGTCATCGTTTTTCATCCGAAAATTGATTTTTTGGACTGTACCAAAAATGATTCAAAATGTCAATTGGATCATGCCTCATGTTGAATAACCACTTTTTAAACCCTCACAGTGACCAAAATTGCCATTTTTACAGAGTTTTGCTTACTCAAAAGCTTCCATTTTGACCCGTTTCAGGCACAGAAATGACTTTAAACACACTTATTCTAGTTGACAGAGTCATAATTCACATTCAACAGTCATTTAGAGTCAAAAGATTAAATGTTAAAATTTCATCATTATAGACCATTTTGGGATCGTTCGACTGGTCCGGAGTCATCGTTTTTCATCCGAAAATTGATTTTTTAGACTGTACCAAAAATGATTCAAAATGTCAATTGGATCATGCCACATGTTGAATAACCACTTTTTAAACCCTCACAGTGACCAAAATTGCCATTTTTACAGAGTTTTGCTTACTCAAAAGCTTCAATTTTGACCCGTTTCAGGCACAGAAATGACTTTAAACACACTTATTTTAGTTGACAAAGTCATAATTCACATCCATCAGTAATTTAGTGTCAAAAGATTAAATGTTAAAATTTCATCATTATAGACCATTTTGGGATCGTTCGACTGGTCCGGAGTCATCGTTTTTCATCCGAAAATTGATTTTTTGGACTGTACCAAAAATGATTCAAAATGTTAATTGGATCATGCCTCATGTTGAATAACCACTTTTTAAACCCTCACAGTGACCAAAATTGCCATTTTTACAGAGTTTTGCTTACACAAAAGCTTCAATTTTGACCCGTTTCAGGCACAGAAATGACTTTAAACACACTTATTTTAGTTGACAAAGTCACAATTCACATCCAACAGTAATTTAGAGTCAAAAGATTAAATGTTAAAATTTCATCATTATAGACCATTTTGGGATCGTTCGACAGGTCCGGAGTCATCGTTTTTCATCTGAAAATTGATTTTTTGGACTGTACCAAAAATGATTCAAAATGTCAATTGGATCATGCCTCATGTTGAATAACCACTTTTTAAACCCTCACAGTGACCAAAATTGCCATTTTTACAGAGTTTTGCTTACTCAAAAGCTTCAATTTTGACCCATTTCAGGCACAGAAATGACTTTAAACAGACCTATTCTAGTTGAAAAAGTCATAATTCACATCCAACAGTCATTTAGAGTCAAAAGATTAAATGTTAAAATTTCATCATTATAGACCATTTTGGGATCGTTCGACTGGTCCGGAGTCATCGTTTTTCATCCGAAAATTGATTTTTTGGACTGTACCAAAAATGATTCAAAATGTCAATTGGATCATGCCTCATGTTGAATAACCACTTTTTAAACCCTCACAGTGACCAAAATTGCCATTTTTACAGAGTTTTGCTTACTCAAAAGCTTCAATTTTGACCCGTTTCAGGCACAAAAATGACTTTAAACACACTTATTCTAGTTGACAAAGTCACAATTCACATCCAACAGTAATTTAGAGTCAAAAGATTAAATGTTAAAATTTCATCATTATAGACCATTTTGGGATCGTTCGACAGGTCCGGAGTCATCGTTTTTCATCCGAAAATTGATTTTTTGGACTGTACCAAAAATGATTCAAAATGTCAATTGGATCGTGCCTCATGTTGAATAACCACTTTTTAAACCCTCACAGTGACCAAAATTGCCATTTTTACAGAGTTTTGCTTACTCAAAAGCTTCAATTTTGACCCGTTTCAGGCACAGAAATGACTTTAAACACACGTATTCTAGTTGACAAAGTCATAATTCACATCCAACAGTCATTTAGAGTCAAAAGATTAAATGTTAAAATTTCATCATTATAGACCATTTTGGGATCGTTCGACGGGTCCGGAGTCATCGTTTTTCATCCGAAAATTGATTTTTCGGACTGTACCAAAAATGATTCAAAATGTCAATTGGATCGTGCCTCATGTTGAATAACCACTTTTTAAACCCTCACAGTGACCAAAATTGCCATTTTTACAGAGTTTTGCTTACTCAAAAGCTTCCATTTTGACCCGTTTCAGGCACAGAAATGACTTTAAACACACTTATTTTAGTTGACAAAGTCACAATTCACATCCAACAGTAATTTAGAGTCAAAAGATTAAATGTTAAAATTTCATCATTATAGACCATTTTGGGATCGTTCGACTGGTCCGGAGTCATCGTTTTTCATCCGAAAATTGATTTTTTGGACTGTACCAAAAATGATTCAAAATGTCAATTGGATCATGCCTCATGTTGAATAACCACTTTTTAAACCCTCACATTGACCAAAATTGCCATTTTTACAGAGTTTTGCTTACTCAAAAGCTTCAATTTTGACCCGTTTCAGGCACAGAAATGACTTTAAACACACTTATTTTAGTTGACAAAGTCATAATTCACATCCATCAGTAATTTAGTGTCAAAAGATTAAATGTTAAAATTTCATCATTATAGACCATTTTGGGATCGTTCGACTGGTCCGGAGTCATCGTTTTTCATCCGAAAATTGATTTTTTGGACTGTACCAAAAATGATTCAAAATGTCAATTGGATCATGCCTCATGTTGAATAACCACTTTTTAAACCCTCACAGTGACCAAAATTGCCATTTTTACAGAGTTTTGCTTACACAAAAGCTTCAATTTTGACCCGTTTCAGGCACAGAAATGACTTTAAACACACTTATTTTAGTTGACAAAGTCACAATTCACATCCAACAGTAATTTAGAGTCAAAAGATTAAATGTTAAAATTTCATCATTATAGACCATTTTGGGATCGTTCGACTGGTCCGGAGTCATCGTTTTTCATCCGAAAATTGATTTTTTAGACTGTACCAAAAATGATTCAAAATGTCAATTGGATCATGCCTCGTGTTGAATAACCACTTTTTAAACCCTCACAGTGACCAAAATTGCCATTTTTACAGAGTTTTGCTTACTCAAAAGCTTCAATTTTGACCCGTTTCAGGCACAGAAATGACTTTAAACACACTTATTTTAGTTGACAAAGTCATAATTCACATCCATCAGTAATTTAGTGTCAAAAGATTAAATGTTAAAATTTCATCATTATAGACCATTTTGGGATCGTTCGACTGGTCCGGAGTCATCGTTTTTCATCCGAAAATTGATTTTTTGGACTGTACCAAAAATGATTCAAAATGTTAATTGGATCATGCCTCATGTTGAATAACCACTTTTTAAACCCTCACAGTGACCAAAATTGCCATTTTTACAGAGTTTTGCTTACACAAAAGCTTCAATTTTGACCCGTTTCAGGCACAGAAATGACTTTAAACACACTTATTTTAGTTGACAAAGTCACAATTCACATCCAACAGTAATTTAGAGTCAAAAGATTAAATGTTAAAATTTCATCATTATAGACCATTTTGGGATCGTTCGACAGGTCCGGAGTCATCGTTTTTCGTCTGAAAATTGATTTTTTGGACTGTACCAAAAATGATTCAAAATGTCAATTGGATCATGCCTCATGTTGAATAACCACTTTTTAAACCCTCACAGTGACCAAAATTGCCATTTTTACAGAGTTTTGCTTACTCAAAAGCTTCAATTTTGACCCATTTCAGGCACAGAAATGACTTTAAACAGACTTATTCTAGTTGAAAAAGTCATAATTCACATCCAACAGTCATTTAGAGTCAAAAGATTAAATGTTAAAATTTCATCATTATAGACCATTTTGGGATCGTTCGACTGGTCCGGAGTCATCGTTTTTCATCCGAAAATTGATTTTTTGGACTGTACCAAAAATGATTCAAAATGTCAATTGGATCATGCCTCATGTTGAATAACCACTTTTTAAACCCTCACAGTGACCAAAATTGCCATTTTTACACAGTTTTGCTTACTCAAAAGCTTCCATTTTGACCCGTTTCAGGCACAGAAATGACTTTAAACACACTTATTCTAGTTGACAAAGTCCTAATTCACATCCAACAGTCATTTAGAGTCAAAAGATTAAATGTTAAAATTTCATCATTATAGACCATTTTGGGATCGTTCGACAGGTCCGGAGTCATCGTTTTTCCATCCGAAAATTGATTTTTGGGACTGTACCAAAAATGATTCAAATTGTCAATTGGATCATGCCTCATGTTGAATAACCACTTTTTAAACCCTCACAGTGACCAAAATTGCCATTTTTACAGAGTTTTGCTTACTCAAAAGCTTCAATTTTGACCCGTTTCAGGCACAAAAATGACTTTAAACACACTTATTCTAGTTGACAAAGTCACAATTCACATCCAACAGTAATTTAGAGTCAAAAGATTAAATGTTAAAATTTCATCATTATAGACCATTTTGGGATCGTTCGACAGGTCCGGAGTCATCGTTTTTCATCCGAAAATTGATTTTTTTGGACTGTACCAAAAATGATTCAAAATGTCAATTGGATCATGCCTCATGTTGAATAACCACTTTTTAAACCCTCACAGTGACCAAAATTGCCATTTTTACAGAGTTTTGCTTACTCAAAAGCTTCAATTTTGACCCGTTTCAGGCACAGAAATGACTTTAAACACACTTATTTTAGTTGACAAAGTCATAATTCACATCCATCAGTAATTTAGTGTCAAAAGATTAAATGTTAAAATTTCATCATTATAGACCATTTTGGGATCGTTCGACTGGTCCGGAGTCATCGTTTTTCATCCGAAAATTGATTTTTTGGACTGTACCAAAAATGATTCAAAATGTTAATTGGATCATGCCTCATGTTGAATAACCACTTTTTAAACCCTCACAGTGACCAAAATTGCCATTTTTACAGAGTTTTGCTTACACAAAAGCTTCAATTTTGACCCGTTTCAGGCACAGAAATGACTTTAAACACACTTATTTTAGTTGACAAAGTCACAATTCACATCCAACAGTAATTTAGAGTCAAAAGATTAAATGTTAAAATTTCATCATTATAGACCATTTTGGGATCGTTCGACAGGTCCGGAGTCATCGTTTTTCATCTGAAAATTGATTTTTTGGACTGTACCAAAAATGATTCAAAATGTCAATTGGATCATGCCTCATGTTGAATAACCACTTTTTAAACCCTCACAGTGACCAAAATTGCCATTTTTACAGAGTTTTGCTTACTCAAAAGCTTCAATTTTGACCCATTTCAGGCACAGAAATGACTTTAAACAGACTTATTCTAGTTGAAAAAGTCATAATTCACATCCAACAGTCATTTAGAGTCAAAAGATTAAATGTTAAAATTTCATCATTATAGACCATTTTGGGATCGTTCGACTGGTCCGGAGTCATCGTTTTTCATCCG
Source organism: Lissotriton vulgaris (assembly GCF_964263255.1). Taxonomy (NCBI): domain Eukaryota; kingdom Metazoa; phylum Chordata; class Amphibia; order Caudata; family Salamandridae; genus Lissotriton; species Lissotriton vulgaris. The sequence continues at coordinate 58,404 of NW_028247230.1, forward strand.
AAAATTGATTTTTTGGACTGTACCAAAAATGATTCAAAATGTCAATTGGATCATGCCTCATGTTGAATAACCACTTTTTAAACCCTCACAGTGACCAAAATTGCCATTTTTACACAGTTTTGCTTACTCAAAAGCTTCCATTTTGACCCGTTTCAGGCACAGAAATGACTTTAAACACACTTATTCTAGTTGACAAAGTCCTAATTCACATCCAACAGTCATTTAGAGTCAAAAGATTAAATGTTAAAATTTCATCATTATAGACCATTTTGGGATCGTTCGACAGGTCCGGAGTCATCGTTTTTCCATCCGAAAATTGATTTTTGGGACTGTACCAAAAATGATTCAAATTGTCAATTGGATCATGCCTCATGTTGAATAACCACTTTTTAAACCCTCACAGTGACCAAAATTGCCATTTTTACAGAGTTTTGCTTACTCAAAAGCTTCAATTTTGACCCGTTTCAGGCACAAAAATGACTTTAAACACACTTATTCTAGTTGACAAAGTCACAATTCACATCCAACAGTAATTTAGAGTCAAAAGAATAAATGTTAAAATTTCATCATTATAGACCATTTTGGGATCGTTCGACAGGTCCGGAGTCATCGTTTTTCATCCGAAAATTGATTTTTCGGACTGTACCAAAAATGATTCAAAATGTCAATTGGATCGTGCCTCATGTTGAATAACCACTTTTTAAACCCTCACAGTGACCAAAATTGCCATTTTTACAGAGTTTTGCTTACTCAAAAGCTTCCATTTTGACCCGTTTCAGGCACAGAAATGACTTTAAACACACTTATTTTAGTTGACAAAGTCACAATTCACATCCAACAGTAATTTAGAGTCAAAAGATTAAATGTTAAAATTTCATCATTATAGACCATTTTGGGATCGTTCGACTGGTCCGGAGTCATCGTTTTTCATCCGAAAATTGATTTTTTGGACTGTACCAAAAATGATTCAAAATGTCAATTGGATCATGCCTCATGTTGAATAACCACTTTTTAAACCCTCACAGTGACCAAAATTGCCATTTTTACAGAGTTTTGCTTACTCAAAAGCTTCAATTTTGACGCGTTTCAGGCACAGAAATGACTTTAAACACACTTATTTTAGTTGACAAAGTCATAATTCACATCCATCAGTAATTTAGTGTCAAAAGATTAAATGTTAAAATGTCATCATTATAGACCATTTTGGGATCGTTCGACTGGTCCGGAGTCATCGTTTTTCATCCGAAAATTGATTTTTTGGACTGTACCAAAAATGATTCAAAATGTCAATTGGATCATGCCTCATGTTGAATAACCACTTTTTAAACCCTCACAGTGACCAAAATTGCCATTTTTACAGAGTTTTGCTTACACAAAAGCTTCAATTTTGACCCGTTTCAGGCACAGAAATGACTTTAAACACACTTATTTTAGTTGACAAAGTCACAATTCACATCCAACAGTAATTTAGAGTCAAAAGATTAAATGTTAAAATTTCATCATTATAGACCATTTTGGGATCGTTCGACAGGTCCGGAGTCATCGTTTTTCATCTGAAAATTGATTTTTTGGACTGTACCAAAAATGATTCAAAATGTCAATTGGATCATGCCTCATGTTGAATAACCACTTTTTAAACCCTCACAGTGACCAAAATTGCCATTTTTACACAGTTTTGCTTACTCAAAAGCTTCCATTTTGACCCGTTTCAGGCACAGAAATGACTTTAAACACACTTATTCTAGTAGACAAAGTCCTAATTCACATCCAACAGTCATTTAGAGTCAAAAGATTAAATGTTAAAATTTCATCATTATAGACCATTTTGGGATCGTTCGACAGGTCCGGAGTCATCGTTTTTCCATCCGAAAATTGATTTTTGGGACTGTACCAAAAATGATTCAAAATGTCAATTGGATCATGCCTCATGTTGAATAACCACTTTTTAAACCCTCACAGTGACCAAAATTGCCATTTTTACAGAGTTTTGCTTACTCAAAAGCTTCAATTTTGACCCGTTTCAGGCACAAAAATGACTTTAAACACACTTATTCTAGTTGACAAAGTCACAATTCACATCCAACAGTAATTTAGAGTCAAAAGATTAAATGTTAAAATTTCATCATTATAGACCATTTTGGGATCGTTCGACAGGTCCGGAGTCATCGTTTTTCATCCGAAAATTGATTTTTTGGACTGTACCAAAAATGATTCAAAATGTCAATTGGATCATGCCTCATGTTGAATAACCACTTTTTAAACCCTCACAGTGACCAAAATTGCCATTTTTACAGAGTTTTGCTTACTCAAAAGCTTCCATTTTGACCTGTTTCAGGCACAGAAATGACTTTAAACACACTTATTCTAGTTGACAGAGTCATAATTCACATTCAACAGTCATTTAGAGTCAAAAGATTAAATGTTAAAATTTCATCATTATAGACCATTTTGGGATCGTTCGACGGGTCCGGAGTCATCGTTTTTCATCCGAAAATTGATTTTTCGGACTGTACCAAAAATGATTCAAAATGTCAATTGGATCGTGCCTCATGTTGAATAACCACTTTTTAAACCCTCACAGTGACCAAAATTACCATTTTTACAGAGTTTTGCTTACTCAAAAGCTTCCATTTTGACCCGTTTCAGGCACAGAAATGACTTTAAACACACTTATTCTAGTTGACAAAGTCATAATTCACATCCAACAGTCATTTAGAGTCAAAAGATTAAATGTTAAAATTTCATCATTATAGACCATTTTGGGATCGTTCGACAGGTCCGGAGTCATCGTTTTTCATCCGAAAATTGATTTTTTGGACTGTACCAAAAATGATTCAAAATGTCAATTGGATCATGCCTCGTGTTGAATAAACACTTTTTGAACCCTCACAGTGACCAAAATTGACATTTTTACAGAGTTTTGCTTACTCAAAAGCTTCCATTTTGACCCGTTTCAGGCACAGAAATGACTTTAAACACACTTATTCTAGTTGACAAAGTCATAATTCACATCCAACAGTCATTTAGAGTCAAAAGATTAAATGTTGAAATTTCATCATTATAGACCATTTTGGGATCGTTCGACAGGTCCGGAGTCATCGTTTTTCATCCGAAAATTGATTTTTTGGACTGTACCAAAAATGATTCAAAATGTCAATTGGATGATGCCTCATGTTGAATAACCACTTTTTAAACCCTCACAGTGACCAAAATTGCCATTTTTACAGAGTTTTGCTTACTCAAAAGCTTCCATTTTGACCCGATTCAGGCACAGAAATGACTTTAAACACACTTATTTTAGTTGACAAAGTCCTAATTCACATCCAACAGTAATTTAGAGTCAAAAGATTAAATGTTAAAATTTCATCATTATAGACCATTTTGGGATCGTTCGACAGGTCCGGAGTCATCGTTTTTTATCCGAAAATTGATTTTTTGGACTGTACCAAAAATGATTCAAAATGTCAATTGGATCATGCCTCATGTTGAATAAACACTTTTTAAACCCTCACAGTGACCAAAATTGCCATTTTTACAGAGTTTTGCTTACTCAAAAGCTTCAATTTTGACCCGTTTCAGGCACAGAAATGACTTTAAACACACTTATTTTAGTTGACAAAGTCATAATTCACATCCATCAATAATTTAGAGTCAAAAGATTAAATGTTAAAATTTCATCATTATAGACCATTTTGGGATCGTTCGACAGGTCCGGAGTCATCGTTTTTCATCCGAAAATTGATTTTTTGGACTGTACCAAAAATGATTCAAAATGTCAATTGGATCATGCCTCATGTTGAATAACCACTTTTTAAACCCTCACAGTGACCAAAATTGCCATTTTTACAGAGTTTTGCTTACTCAAAAGCTTCAATTTTGACCCGTTTCAGGCACAAAAATGACTTTAAACACACTTATTCTAGTTGACAAAGTCACAATTCACATCCAACAGTAATTTAGAGTCAAAAGATTAAATGTTAAAATTTCATCATTATAGACCATTTTGGGATCGTTCGACAGGTCCGGAGTCATCGTTTTTCATCCGAAAATTGATTTTTCGGACTGTACCAAAAATGATTCAAAATGTCAATTGGATCGTGCCTCATGTTGAATAACCACTTTTTAAACCCTCACAGTGACCAAAATTGCCATTTTTACAGAGTTTTGCTTACTCAAAAGCTTCCATTTTGACCCGTTTCAGGCACAGAAATGACTTTAAACACACTTATTTTAGTTGACAAAGTCACAATTCACATCCAACAGTAATTTAGAGTCAAAAGATTAAATGTTAAAATTTCATCATTATAGACCATTTTGGGACCGTTCGACTGGTCCGGAGTCATCGTTTTTCATCCGAAAATTGATTTTTTGGACTGTACCAAAAATGATTCAAAATGTCAATTGGATCATGCCTCATGTTGAATAACCACTTTTTAAACCCTCACAGTGACCAAAATTGCCATTTTTACAGAGTTTTGCTTACTCAAAAGCTTCAATTTTGACGCGTTTCAGGCACAGAAATGACTTTAAACACACTTATTTTAGTTGACAAAGTCATAATTCACATCCATCAGTAATTTAGTGTCAAAAGATTAAATGTTAAAATGTCATCATTATAGACCATTTTGGGATCGTTCGACTGGTCCGGAGTCATCGTTTTTCATCCGAAAATTGATTTTTTGGACTGTACCAAAAATGATTCAAAATGTCAATTGGATCATGCCTCATGTTGAATAACCACTTTTTAAACCCTCACAGTGACCAAAATTGCCATTTTTACAGAGTTTTGCTTACACAAAAGCTTCAATTTTGACCCGTTTCAGGCACAGAAATGACTTTAAACACACTTATTTTAGTTGACAAAGTCACAATTCACATCCAACAGTAATTTAGAGTCAAAAGATTAAATGTTAAAATTTCATCATTATAGACCATTTTGGGATCGTTCGACAGGTCCGGAGTCATCGTTTTTCATCTGAAAATTGATTTTTTGGACTGTACCAAAAATGATTCAAAATGTCAATTGGATCATGCCTCATGTTGAATAACCACTTTTTAAACCCTCACAGTGACCAAAATTGCCATTTTTACACAGTTTTGCTTACTCAAAAGCTTCCATTTTGACCCGTTTCAGGCACAGAAATGACTTTAAACACACTTATTCTAGTTGACAAAGTCCTAATTCACATCCAACAGTCATTTAGAGTCAAAAGATTAAATGTTAAAATTTCATCATTATAGACCATTTTGGGATCGTTCGACAGGTCCGGAGTCATCGTTTTTCCATCCGAAAATTGATTTTTGGGACTGTACCAAAAATGATTCAAAATGTCAATTGGATCATGCCTCATGTTGAATAACCACTTTTTAAACCCTCACAGTGACCAAAATTGCCATTTTTACAGAGTTTTGCTTACTCAAAAGCTTCAATTTTGACCCGTTTCAGGCACAAAAATGACTTTAAACACACTTATTCTAGTTGACAAAGTCACAATTCACATCCAACAGTAATTTAGAGTCAAAAGATTAAATGTTAAAATTTCATCATTATAGACCATTTTGGGATCGTTCGACAGGTCCGGAGTCATCGTTTTTCATCCGAAAATTGATTTTTTGGACTGTACCAAAAATGATTCAAAATGTCAATTGGATCATGCCTCATGTTGAATAACCACTTTTTAAACCCTCACAGTGACCAAAATTGCCATTTTTACAGAGTTTTGCTTACTCAAAAGCTTCCATTTTGACCTGTTTCAGGCACAGAAATGACTTTAAACACACTTATTCTAGTTGACAGAGTCATAATTCACATTCAACAGTCATTTAGAGTCAAAAGATTAAATGTTAAAATTTCATCATTATAGACCATTTTGGGATCGTTCGACGGGTCCGGAGTCATCGTTTTTCATCCGAAAATTGATTTTTCGGACTGTACCAAAAATGATTCAAAATGTCAATTGGATCGTGCCTCATGTTGAATAACCACTTTTTAAACCCTCACAGTGACCAAAATTGCCATTTTTACAGAGTTTTGCTTACTCAAAAGCTTCCATTTTGACCCGTTTCAGGCACAGAAATGACTTTAAACACACTTATTCTAGTTGACAAAGTCATAATTCACATCCAACAGTCATTTAGAGTCAAAAGATTAAATGTTAAAATTTCATCATTATAGACCATTTTGGGATCGTTCGACAGGTCCGGAGTCATCGTTTTTCATCCGAAAATTGATTTTTTGGACTGTATTAAAAATGATTCAAAATGTCAATTGGATCATGCCTCATGATGAATAACCACTTTTTAAACCCTCACAGTGACCAAAATTGCCATTTTTACAGAGTTTTGCTTACTCAAAAGCTTCAATTTTGACCCGTTTCAGGCACAGAAATGACTTTAAACACACTTATTTTAGTTGACAAAGTCATAATTCACATCCATCAATAATTTAGAGTCAAAAGATTAAATGTTAAAATTTCATCATTATAGACCATTTTGGGATCGTTCGACAGGTCCGGAGTCATCGTTTTTCATCTGAAAATTGATTTTTTGGACTGTACCAAAAATGATTCAAAATGTCAATTGGATCATGCCTCATGTTGAATAACCACTTTTTAAACCCTCACAGTGACCAAAATTGCCATTTTTACACAGTTTTGCTTACTCAAAAGCTTCCATTTTGACCCGTTTCAGGCACAGAAATGACTTTAAACACACTTATTCTAGTTGACAAAGTCCTAATTCACATCCAACAGTCATTTAGAGTCAAAAGATTAAATGTTAAAATTTCATCATTATAGACCATTTTGGGATCGTTCGACAGGTCCGGAGTCATCGTTTTTCCATCCGAAAATTGATTTTTGGGACTGTACCAAAAATGATTCAAAATGTCAATTGGATCATGCCTCATGTTGAATAACCACTTTTTAAACCCTCACAGTGACCAAAATTGCCATTTTTACAGAGTTTTGCTTACTCAAAAGCTTCAATTTTGACCCGTTTCAGGCACAAAAATGACTTTAAACACACTTATTCTAGTTGACAAAGTCACAATTCACATCCAACAGTAATTTAGAGTCAAAAGATTAAATGTTAAAATTTCATCATTATAGACCATTTTGGGATCGTTCGACAGGTCCGGAGTCATCGTTTTTCATCCGAAAATTGATTTTTTGGACTGTACCAAAAATGATTCAAAATGTCAATTGGATCATGCCTCATGTTGAATAACCACTTTTTAAACCCTCACAGTGACCAAAATTGCCATTTTTACAGAGTTTTGCTTACTCAAAAGCTTCCATTTTGACCTGTTTCAGGCACAGAAATGACTTTAAACACACTTATTCTAGTTGACAGAGTCATAATTCACATTCAACAGTCATTTAGAGTCAAAAGATTAAATGTTAAAATTTCATCATTATAGACCATTTTGGGATCGTTCGACGGGTCCGGAGTCATCGTTTTTCATCCGAAAATTGATTTTTCGGACTGTACCAAAAATGATTCAAAATGTCAATTGGATCGTGCCTCATGTTGAATAACCACTTTTTAAACCCTCACAGTGACCAAAATTGCCATTTTTACAGAGTTTTGCTTACTCAAAAGCTTCCATTTTGACCCGTTTCAGGCACAGAAATGACTTTAAACACACTTATTCTAGTTGACAAAGTCATAATTCACATCCAACAGTCATTTAGAGTCAAAAGATTAAATGTTAAAATTTCATCATTATAGACCATTTTGGGATCGTTCGACAGGTCCGGAGTCATCGTTTTTCATCCGAAAATTGATTTTTTGGACTGTATTAAAAATGATTCAAAATGTCAATTGGATCATGCCTCATGATGAATAACCACTTTTTAAACCCTCACAGTGACCAAAATTGCCATTTTTACAGAGTTTTGCTTACTCAAAAGCTTCAATTTTGACCCGTTTCAGGCACAGAAATGACTTTAAACACACTTATTTTAGTTGACAAAGTCATAATTCACATCCATCAATAATTTAGAGTCAAAAGATTAAATGTTAAAATTTCATCATTATAGACCATTTTGGGATCGTTCGACAGGTCCGGAGTCATCGTTTTTCATCCGAAAATTGATTTTTTGGACTGTACCAAAAATGATTCAAAATGTCAATTGGATCATGCCTCATGTTGAATAACCACTTTTGAAACCCTCACAGTGACCAAAATTGCCATTTTTACAGAGTTTTGCTTACTCAAAAGCTTCCATTTTGACCCGTTTCAGGCACAGAAATGACTTTAAACACACTTATTTTAGTTGACAAAGTCATAATTCACATCCAACAGTCATTTAGAGTCAAAAGATTAAATGTTGAAATTTCATCCATATTGACCATTTTGGGATCGTTCGACAGGTCCGGAGTCATCGTTTTTCATCCGAAAATTGATTTTTTGGACTGTACCAAAAATGATTCAAAATGTCAATTGGATCGTGCCTCATGTTGAATAACCACTTTTTAAACCCTCACAGTGACCGAAATTGCCATTTTTACAGAGTTTTGCTTACTCAAAAGCTTCAATTTTGACCCGTTTCAGGCACAGAAATGACTTTAAACACACTTATTCTAGTTGACAAAGTCATAATTCACATCCAACAGTCATTTAGAGTCAAAAGATTAAATGTTAAAATTTCATCATTATAGACCATTTTGGGATCGTTCGACGGGTCCGGAGTCATCGTTTTTCATCCGAAAATTGATTTTTCGGACTGTACCAAAAATGATTCAAAATGTAAATTGGATCGTGCCTCATGTTGAATAACCACTTTTTAAACCCTCACAGTGACCAAAATTGCCATTTTTACAGAGTTTTGCTTACTCAAAAGCTTCCATTTTGACCCGTTTCAGGCACAGAAATGACTTTAAACACACTTATTTTAGTTGACAAAGTCACAATTCACATCCAACAGTAATTTAGAGTCAAAAGATTAAATGTTAAAATTTCATCATTATAGACCATTTTGGGATCGTTCGACTGGTCCGGAGTCATCGTTTTTCATCCGAAAATTGATTTTTTGGACTGTACCAAAAATGATTCAAAATGTCAATTGGATCATGCCTCATGTTGAATAACCACTTTTTAAACCCTCACAGTGACCAAAATTGCCATTTTTACAGAGTTTTGCTTACTCAAAAGCTTCCATTTTGACCCGTTTCAGGCACAGAAATGACTTTAAACACACTTATTCTAGTTGACAAAGTCATAATTCACATCCAACAGTCATTTAGAGTCAAAAGATTAAATGTTAAAATTTCATCATTATAGACCATTTTGGGATCGTTCGAAGGTCCGGAGTCATCGTTTTTCATCCGAAAATTGATTTTTTGGACTGTACCAAAAATGATTCAAAATGTCAATTGGATCATGCCTCATGTTGAATAACCACTTTTTAAACCCTCACAGTGACCAAAATTGCCATTTTTACAGAGTTTTGCTTACTCAAAAGCTTCCATTTTGACCCGTTTCAGGCACAGAAATGACTTTAAACACACTTATTCTAGTTGACAGAGTCATAATTCACATTCAACAGTCATTTAGAGTCAAAAGATTAAATGTTAAAATTTCATCATTATAGACCATTTTGGGATCGTTCGACTGGTCCGGAGTCATTGTTTTTCATCCGAAAATTGATTTTTTGGACTGTACCAAAAATGATTCAAAATGTCAATTGGATCATGCCTCATGTTGAATAACCACTTTTTAAACCCTCACAGTGACCAAAATTGCCATTTTTACAGAGTTTTGCTTACTCAAAAGCTTCAATTTTGACGCGTTTCAGGCACAGAAATGACTTTAAACACACTTATTTTAGTTGACAAAGTCATAATTCACATCCATCAGTAATTTAGTGTCAAAAGATTAAATGTTAAAATGTCATCATTATAGACCATTTTGGGATCGTTCGACTGGTCCGGAGTCATCGTTTTTCATCCGAAAATTGATTTTTTGGACTGTACCAAAAATGATTCAAAATGTCAATTGGATCATGCCTCATGTTGAATAACCACTTTTTAAACCCTCACAGTGACCAAAATTGCCATTTTTACAGAGTTTTGCTTACACAAAAGCTTCAATTTTGACCCGTTTCAGGCACAGAAATGACTTTAAACACACTTATTTTAGTTGACAAAGTCACAATTCACATCCAACAGTAATTTAGAGTCAAAAGATTAAATGTTAAAATTTCATCATTATAGACCATTTTGGGATCGTTCGACAGGTCCGGAGTCATCGTTTTTCATCTGAAAATTGATTTTTTGGACTGTACCAAAAATGATTCAAAATGTCAATTGGATCATGCCTCATGTTGAATAACCACTTTTTAAACCCTCACAGTGACCAAAATTGCCATTTTTACACAGTTTTGCTTACTCAAAAGCTTCCATTTTGACCCGTTTCAGGCACAGAAATGACTTTAAACACACTTATTCTAGTTGACAAAGTCCTAATTCACATCCAACAGTCATTTAGAGTCAAAAGATTAAATGTTAAAATTTCATCATTATAGACCATTTTGGGATCGTTCGACAGGTCCGGAGTCATCGTTTTTCCATCCGAAAATTGATTTTTGGGACTGTACCAAAAATGATTCAAAATGTCAATTGGATCATGCCTCATGTTGAATAACCACTTTTTAAACCCTCACAGTGACCAAAATTGCCATTTTTACAGAGTTTTGCTTACTCAAAAGCTTCAATTTTGACCCGTTTCAGGCACAAAAATGACTTTAAACACACTTATTCTAGTTGACAAAGTCACAATTCACATCCAACAGTAATTTAGAGTCAAAAGATTAAATGTTAAAATTTCATCATTATAGACCATTTTGGGATCGTTCGACAGGTCCGGAGTCATCGTTTTTCATCCGAAAATTGATTTTTTGGACTGTACCAAAAATGATTCAAAATGTCAATTGGATCATGCCTCATGTTGAATAACCACTTTTGAAACCCTCACAGTGACCAAAATTGCCATTTTTACAGAGTTTTGCTTACTCAAAAGCTTCAATTTTGACCCGTTTCAGGCACAGAAATGACTTTAAACACACTTATTTTAGTTGACAAAGTCATAATTCACATCCATCAGTAATTTAGAGTCAAAAGATTAAATGTTAAAATTTCATCATTATAGACCATTTTGGGATCGTTCGACTGGTCCGGAGTCATCGTTTTTCATCCGAAAATTGATTTTTTGGACTGTACCAAAAATGATTCAAAATGTCAATTGGATCGTGCCTCATGTTGAATAACCACTTTTTAAACCCTCACAGTGACCAAAATTGCCATTTTTACAGAGTTTTGCTTACTCAAAAGCTTCCATTTTGACCTGTTTCAGGCACAGAAATGACTTTAAACACACTTATTCTAGTTGACAAAGTCATAATTCACATCCAACAGTCATTTAGAGTCAAAAGATTAAATGTTAAAATTTCATCATTATAGACCATTTTGGGATCGTTCGACAGGTCCGGAGTCATCGTTTTTCATCCGAAAATTGATTTTTTGGACTGTATTAAAAATGATTCAAAATGTCAATTGGATCATGCCTCATGATGAATAACCACTTTTTAAACCCTCACAGTGACCAAAATTGCCATTTTTACAGAGTTTTGCTTACTCAAAAGCTTCAATTTTGACCCGTTTCAGGCACAGAAATGACTTTAAACACACTTATTTTAGTTGACAAAGTCATAATTCACATCCATCAATAATTTAGAGTCAAAAGATTAAATGTTAAAATTTCATCATTATAGACCATTTTGGGATCGTTCGACAGGTCCGGAGTCATCGTTTTTCATCCGAAAATTGATTTTTTGGACTGTACCAAAAATGATTCAAAATGTCAATTGGATCATGCCTCATGTTGAATAACCACTTTTGAAACCCTCACAGTGACCAAAATTGCCATTTTTACAGAGTTTTGCTTACTCAAAAGCTTCAATTTTGACCCGTTTCAGGCACAAAAATGACTTTAAACACACTTATTCTAGTTGACAAAGTCACAATTCACATCCAACAGTAATTTAGAGTCAAAAGATTAAATGTTAAAATTTCATCATTATAGACCATTTTGGGATCGTTCGACAGGTCCGGAGTCATCGTTTTTCATCCGAAAATTGATTTTTCGGACTGTACCAAAAATGATTCAAAATGTCAATTGGATCGTGCCTCATGTTGAATAACCACTTTTTAAACCCTCACAGTGACCAAAATTGCCATTTTTACAGAGTTTTGCTTACTCAAAAGCTTCCATTTTGACCCGTTTCAGGCACAGAAATGACTTTAAACACACTTATTTTAGTTGACAAAGTCACAATTCACATCCAACAGTAATTTAGAGTCAAAAGATTAAATGTTAAAATTTCATCATTATAGACCATTTTGGGATCGTTCGACTGGTCCGGAGTCATCGTTTTTCATCCGAAAATTGATTTTTTGGACTGTACCAAAAATGATTCAAAATGTCAATTGGATCATGCCTCATGTTGAATAACCACTTTTTAAACCCTCACAGTGACCAAAATTGCCATTTTTACAGAGTTTTGCTTACTCAAAAGCTTCAATTTTGACGCGTTTCAGGCACAGAAATGACTTTAAACACACTTATTTTAGTTGACAAAGTCATAATTCACATCCATCAGTAATTTAGTGTCAAAAGATTAAATGTTAAAATGTCATCATTATAGACCATTTTGGGATCGTTCGACTGGTCCGGAGTCATCGTTTTTCATCCGAAAATTGATTTTTTGGACTGTACCAAAAATGATTCAAAATGTCAATTGGATCATGCCTCATGTTGAATAACCACTTTTTAAACCCTCACAGTGACCAAAATTGCCATTTTTACAGAGTTTTGCTTACACAAAAGCTTCAATTTTGACCCGTTTCAGGCACAGAAATGACTTTAAACACACTTATTTTAGTTGACAAAGTCACAATTCACATCCAACAGTAATTTAGAGTCAAAAGATTAAATGTTAAAATTTCATCATTATAGACCATTTTGGGATCGTTCGACAGGTCCGGAGTCATCGTTTTTCATCTGAAAATTGATTTTTTGGACTGTACCAAAAATGATTCAAAATGTCAATTGGATCATGCCTCATGTTGAATAACCACTTTTTAAACCCTCACAGTGACCAAAATTGCCATTTTTACACAGTTTTGCTTACTCAAAAGCTTCCATTTTGACCCGTTTCAGGCACAGAAATGACTTTAAACACACTTATTCTAGTTGACAAAGTCCTAATTCACATCCAACAGTCATTTAGAGTCAAAAGATTAAATGTTAAAATTTCATCATTATAGACCATTTTGGGATCGTTCGACAGGTCCGGAGTCATCGTTTTTCCATCCGAAAATTGATTTTTGGGACTGTACCAAAAATGATTCAAAATGTCAATTGGATCATGCCTCATGTTGAATAACCACTTTTTAAACCCTCACAGTGACCAAAATTGCCATTTTTACAGAGTTTTGCTTACTCAAAAGCTTCAATTTTGACCCGTTTCAGGCACAAAAATGACTTTAAACACACTTATTCTAGTTGACAAAGTCACAATTCACATCCAACAGTAATTTAGAGTCAAAAGATTAAATGTTAAAATTTCATCATTATAGACCATTTTGGGATCGTTCGACAGGTCCGGAGTCATCGTTTTTCATCCGAAAATTGATTTTTTGGACTGTACCAAAAATGATTCAAAATGTCAATTGGATCATGCCTCATGTTGAATAACCACTTTTTAAACCCTCACAGTGACCAAAATTGCCATTTTTACAGAGTTTTGCTTACTCAAAAGCTTCCATTTTGACCTGTTTCAGGCACAGAAATGACTTTAAACACACTTATTCTAGTTGACAGAGTCATAATTCACATTCAACAGTCATTTAGAGTCAAAAGATTAAATGTTAAAATTTCATCATTATAGACCATTTTGGGATCGTTCGACGGGTCCGGAGTCATCGTTTTTCATCCGAAAATTGATTTTTTGGACTGTACCAAAAATGATTCAAAATGTCAATTGGATCGTGCCTCATGTTGAATAACCACTTTTTAAACCCTCACAGTGACCAAAATTGCCATTTTTACAGAGTTTTGCTTACTCAAAAGCTTCCATTTTGACCCGTTTCAGGCACAGAAATGACTTTAAACACACTTATTCTAGTTGACAAAGTCATAATTCACATCCAACAGTCATTTAGAGTCAAAAGATTAAATGTTAAAATTTCATCATTATAGACCATTTTGGGATCGTTCGACAGGTCCGGAGTCATCGTTTTTCATCCAAAAATTGATTTTTTGGACTGTATTAAAAATGATTCAAAATGTCAATTGGATCATGCCTCATGATGAATAACCACTTTTTAAACCCTCACAGTGACCAAAATTGCCATTTTTACAGAGTTTTGCTTACTCAAAAGCTTCAATTTTGACCCGTTTCAGGCACAGAAATGACTTTAAACACACTTATTTTAGTTGACAAAGTCATAATTCACATTCATCAATAATTTAGAGTCAAAAGATTAAATGTTAAAATTTCATCATTATAGACCATTTTGGGATCGTTCGACAGGTCCGGAGTCATCGTTTTTCATCCGAAAATTGATTTTTTGGACTGTACCAAAAATGATTCAAAATGTCAATTGGATCATGCCTCATGTTGAATAACCACTTTTGAAACCCTCACAGTGACCAAAATTGCCATTTTTACAGAGTTTTGCTTACTCAAAAGCTTCCATTTTGACCCGTTTCAGGCACAGAAATGACTTTAAACACACTTATTTTAGTTGACAAAGTCATAATTCACATCCAACAGTCATTTAGAGTCAAAAGATTAAATGTTGAAATTTCATCCATATTGACCATTTTGGGATCGTTCGACAGGTCCGGAGTCATCGTTTTTCATCCGAAAATTGATTTTTTGGACTGTACCAAAAATGATTCAAAATGTCAATTGGATCGTGCCTCATGTTGAATAACCACTTTTTAAACCCTCACAGTGACCGAAATTGCCATTTTTACAGAGTTTTGCTTACTCAAAAGCTTCAATTTTGACCCGTTTCAGGCACAGAAATGACTTTAAACACACTTATTCTAGTTGACAAAGTCATAATTCACATCCAACAGTCATTTAGAGTCAAAAGATTAAATGTTAAAATTTCATCATTATAGACCATTTTGGGATCGTTCGACGGGTCCGGAGTCATCGTTTTTCATCCGAAAATTGATTTTTCGGACTGTACCAAAAATGATTCAAAATGTAAATTGGATCGTGCCTCATGTTGAATAACCACTTTTTAAACCCTCACAGTGACCAAAATTGCCATTTTTACAGAGTTTTGCTTACTCAAAAGCTTCCATTTTGACCCGTTTCAGGCACAGAAATGACTTTAAACACACTTATTTTAGTTGACAAAGTCACAATTCACATCCAACAGTAATTTAGAGTCAAAAGATTAAATGTTAAAATTTCATCATTATAGACCATTTTGGGATCGTTCGACTGGTCCGGAGTCATCGTTTTTCATCCGAAAATTGATTTTTTGGACTGTACCAAAAATGATTCAAAATGTCAATTGGATCATGCCTCATGTTGAATAACCACTTTTTAAACCCTCACAGTGACCAAAATTGCCATTTTTACAGAGTTTTGCTTACTCAAAAGCTTCCATTTTGACCCGTTTCAGGCACAGAAATGACTTTAAACACACTTATTCTAGTTGACAAAGTCATAATTCACATCCAACAGTCATTTAGAGTCAAAAGATTAAATGTTAAAATTTCATCATTATAGACCATTTTGGGATCGTTCGAAGGTCCGGAGTCATCGTTTTTCATCCGAAAATGGATTTTTTGGACTGTACCAAAAATGATTCAAAATGTCAATTGGATCATGCCTCATGTTGAATAACCACTTTTTAAACCCTCACAGTGACCAAAATTGCCATTTTTACAGAGTTTTGCTTACTCAAAAGCTTCCATTTTGACCCGTTTCAGGCACAGAAATGACTTTAAACACACTTATTCTAGTTGACAGAGTCATAATTCACATTCAACAGTCATTTAGAGTCAAAAGATTAAATGTTAAAATTTCATCATTATAGACCATTTTGGGATCGTTCGACTGGTCCGGAGTCATCGTTTTTCATCCGAAAATTGATTTTTTAGACTGTACCAAAAATGATTCAAAATGTCAATTGGATCATGCCTCATGTTGAATAACCACTTTTTAAACCCTCACAGTGACCAAAATTGCCATTTTTACAGAGTTTTGCTTACTCAAAAGCTTCAATTTTGACCCATTTCAGGCACAGAAATGACTTTAAACAGACTTATTCTAGTTGAAAAAGTCATAATTCACATCCAACAGTCATTTAGAGTCAAAAGATTAAATGTTAAAATTTCATCATTATAGACCATTTTGGGATCGTTCAACTGGTCCGGAGTCATCGTTTTTCATCCGAAAATTGATTTTTTGGACTGTACCAAAAATGATTCAAAATGTCAATTGGATCATGTCTCATGTTGAATAACCACTTTTTAAACCCTCACAGTGACCAAAATTGCCATTTTTACAGAGTTTTGCTTACTCAAAAGCTTCAATTTTGACCCGTTTCAGGCACAAAAATGACTTTAAACACACTTATTCTAGTTGACAAAGTCACAATTCACATCCAACAGTAATTTAGAGTCAAAAGATTAAATGTTAAAATTTCATCATTATAGACCATTTTGGGATCGTTCGACAGGTCCGGAGTCATCGTTTTTCATCCGAAAATTGATTTTTTGGACTGTACCAAAAATGATTCAAAATGTCAATTGGATCATGCCTCATGTTGAATAACCACTTTTTAAACCCTCACAGTGACCAAAATTGCCATTTTTACAGAGTTTTGCTTACTCAAAAGCTTCAATTTTGACCCGTTTCAGGCACAGAAATGACTTTAAACACACTTATTTTAGTTGACAAAGTCATAATTCACATCCATCAGTAATTTAGAGTCAAAAGATTAAATGTTAAAATTTCATCATTATAGACCATTTTGGGATCGTTCGACTGGTCCGGAGTCATCGTTTTTCATCCGAAAATTGATTTTTTGGACTGTACCAAAAATGATTCAAAATGTCAATTGGATCGTGCCTCATGTTGAATAACCACTTTTTAAACCCTCACAGTGACCGAAATTGCCATTTTTACAGAGTTTTGCTTACTCAAAAGCTTCAATTTTGACCCGTTTCAGGCACAGAAATGACTTTAAACACACTTATTCTAGTTGACAAAGTCATAATTCACATCCAACAGTCATTTAGAGTCAAAAGATTAAATGTTAAAATTTCATCATTATAGACCATTTTGGGATCGTTCGACAGGTCCGGAGTCATCGTTTTTCATCCGAAAATTGATTTTTTGGACTGTATTAAAAATGATTCAAAATGTCAATTGGATCATGCCTCATGATGAATAACCACTTTTTAAACCCTCACAGTGACCAAAATTGCCATTTTTACAGAGTTTTGCTTACTCAAAAGCTTCAATTTTGACCCGTTTCAGGCACAGAAATGACTTTAAACACACTTATTTTAGTTGACAAAGTCATAATTCACATCCATCAATAATTTAGAGTCAAAAGATTAAATGTTAAAATTTCATCATTATAGACCATTTTGGGATCATTCGACAGGTCCGGAGTCATCGTTTTTCATCCGAAAATTGATTTTTTGGACTGTACCAAAAATGATTCAAAATGTCAATTGGATCATGCCTCATGTTGAATAACCACTTTTTAAACCCTCACAGTGACCAAAATTGCCATTTTTACAGAGTTTTGCTTACTCAAAAGATTCCATTTTGACCCGTTTCAGGCACAGAAATGACTTTAAACACACTTATTTTAGTTGACAAAGTCATAATTCACATCCAACAGTCATTTAGAGTCAAAAGATTAAATGTTGAAATTTCATCCATATTGACCATTTTGGGATCGTTCGACAGGTCCGGAGTCATCGTTTTTCATCCGAAAATTGATTTTTTGGACTGTACCAAAAATGATTCAAAATGTCAATTGGATCGTGCCTCATGTTGAATAACCACTTTTTAAACCCTCACAGTGACCGAAATTGCCATTTTTACAGAGTTTTGCTTACTCAAAAGCTTCAATTTTGACCCGTTTCAGGCACAGAAATGACTTTAAACACACTTATTCTAGTTGACAAAGTCATAATTCACATCCAACAGTCATTTAGAGTCAAAAGATTAAATGTTAAAATTTCATCATTATAGACCATTTTGGGATCGTTCGACGGGTCCGGAGTCATCGTTTTTCATCCGAAAATTGATTTTTCGGACTGTACCAAAAATGATTCAAAATGTAAATTGGATCGTGCCTCATGTTGAATAACCACTTTTTAAACCCTCACAGTGACCAAAATTGCCATTTTTACAGAGTTTTGCTTACTCAAAAGCTTCCATTTTGACCCGTTTCAGGCACAGAAATGACTTTAAACACACTTATTTTAGTTGACAAAGTCACAATTCACATCCAACAGTAATTTAGAGTCAAAAGATTAAATGTTAAAATTTCATCATTATAGACCATTTTGGGATCGTTCGACTGGTCCGGAGTCATCGTTTTTCATCCGAAAATTGATTTTTTGGACTGTACCAAAAATGATTCAAAATGTCAATTGGATCATGCCTCATGTTGAATAACCACTTTTTAAACCCTCACAGTGACCAAAATTGCCATTTTTACAGAGTTTTGCTTACTCAAAAGCTTCCATTTTGACCCGTTTCAGGCACAGAAATGACTTTAAACACACTTATTCTAGTTGACAAAGTCATAATTCACATCCAACAGTCATTTAGAGTCAAAAGATTAAATGTTAAAATTTCATCATTATAGACCATTTTGGGATCGTTCGACTGGTCCGGAGTCATCGTTTTTCATCCGAAAATTGATTTTTTAGACTGTACCAAAAATGATTCAAAATGTCAATTGGATCATGCCTCATGTTGAATAACCACTTTTTAAACCCTCACAGTGACCAAAATTGCCATTTTTACAGAGTTTTGCTTACTCAAAAGCTTCAATTTTGACCCATTTCAGGCACAGAAATGACTTTAAACAGACTTATTCTAGTTGAAAAAGTCATAATTCACATCCAACAGTCATTTAGAGTCAAAAGATTAAATGTTAAAATTTCATCATTATAGACCATTTTGGGATCGTTCGACTGGTCCGGAGTCATCGTTTTTCATCCGAAAATTGATTTTTTGAACTGTACCAAAAATGATTCAAAATGTCAATTGGATCATGCCTCATGTTGAATAACCACTTTTTAAACCCTCACAGTGACCAAAATTGCCATTTTTACAGAGTTTTGCTTACTCAAAAGCTTCAATTTTGACCCGTTTCAGGCACAAAAATGACTTTAAACACACTTATTCTAGTTGACAAAGTCACAATTCACATCCAACAGTAATTTAGAGTCAAAAGATTAAATGTTAAAATTTCATCATTATAGACCATTTTGGGATCGTTCGACAGGTCCGGAGTCATCGTTTTTCATCCGAAAATTGATTTTTTGGACTGTACCAAAAATGATTCAAAATGTCAATTGGATCATGCCTCATGTTGAATAACCACTTTTTAAACCCTCACAGTGACCAAAATTGCCATTTTTACAGAGTTTTGCTTACTCAAAAGCTTCAATTTTGACCCGTTTCAGGCACAGAAATGACTTTAAACACACTTATTTTAGTTGACAAAGTCATAATTCACATCCATCAGTAATTTAGAGTCAAAAGATTAAATGTTAAAATTTCATCATTATAGACCATTTTGGGATCGTTCGACTGGTCCGGAGTCATCGTTTTTCATCCGAAAATTGATTTTTTGGACTGTACCAAAAATGATTCAAAATGTCAATTGGATCGTGCCTCATGTTTAATAACCACTTTTTAAACCCTCACAGTGACCGAAATTGCCATTTTTACAGAGTTTTGCTTACTCAAAAGCTTCAATTTTGACCCGTTTCAGGCACAGAAATGACTTTAAACACACTTATTCTAGTTGACAAAGTCATAATTCACATCCAACAGTCATTTAGAGTCAAAAGATTAAATGTTAAAATTTCATCATTATAGACCATTTTGGGAAGTTCGACGGGTCCGGAGTCATCGTTTTTCATCCGAAAATTGATTTTTCGGACTGTACCAAAAATGATTCAAAATGTCAATTGGATCGTGCCTCATGTTGAATAACCACTTTTTAAACCCTCACAGTGACCAAAATTGCCATTTTTACAGAGTTTTGCTTACTCAAAAGCTTCAATTTTGACCCGTTTCAGGCACAGAAATGACTTTAAACACACTTATTTTAGTTGACAAAGTCATAATTCACATTCATCAATAATTTAGAGTCAAAAGATTAAATGTTAAAATTTCATCATTATAGACCATTTTGGGATCGTTCGACAGGTCCGGAGTCATCGTTTTTCATCCGAAAATTGATTTTTTGGACTGTACCAAAAATGATTCAAAATGTCAATTGGATCATGCCTCATGTTGAATAACCACTTTTGAAACCCTCACAGTGACCAAAATTGCCATTTTTACAGAGTTTTGCTTACTCAAAAGCTTCCATTTTGACCCGTTTCAGGCACAGAAATGACTTTAAACACACTTATTTTAGTTGACAAAGTCATAATTCACATCCAACAGTCATTTAGAGTCAAAAGATTAAATGTTGAAATTTCATCCATATTGACCATTTTGGGATCGTTCGACAGGTCCGGAGTCATCGTTTTTCATCCGAAAATTGATTTTTTGGACTGTACCAAAAATGATTCAAAATGTCAATTGGATCGTGCCTCATGTTGAATAACCACTTTTTAAACCCTCACAGTGACCGAAATTGCCATTTTTACAGAGTTTTGCTTACTCAAAAGCTTCAATTTTGACCCGTTTCAGGCACAGAAATGACTTTAAACACACTTATTCTAGTTGACAAAGTCATAATTCACATCCAACAGTCATTTAGAGTCAAAAGATTAAATGTTAAAATTTCATCATTATAGACCATTTTGGGATCGTTCGACGGGTCCGGAGTCATCGTTTTTCATCCGAAAATTGATTTTTCGGACTGTACCAAAAATGATTCAAAATGTAAATTGGATCGTGCCTCATGTTGAATAACCACTTTTTAAACCCTCACAGTGACCAAAATTGCCATTTTTACAGAGTTTTGCTTACTCAAAAGCTTCCATTTTGACCCGTTTCAGGCACAGAAATGACTTTAAACACACTTATTTTAGTTGACAAAGTCACAATTCACATCCAACAGTAATTTAGAGTCAAAAGATTAAATGTTAAAATTTCATCATTATAGACCATTTTGGGATCGTTCGACTGGTCCGGAGTCATCGTTTTTCATCCGAAAATTGATTTTTTGGACTGTACCAAAAATGATTCAAAATGTCAATTGGATCATGCCTCATGTTGAATAACCACTTTTTAAACCCTCACAGTGACCAAAATTGCCATTTTTACAGAGTTTTGCTTACTCAAAAGCTTCCATTTTGACCCGTTTCAGGCACAGAAATGACTTTAAACACACTTATTCTAGTTGACAAAGTCATAATTCACATCCAACAGTCATTTAGAGTCAAAAGATTAAATGTTAAAATTTCATCATTATAGACCATTTTGGGATCGTTCGAAGGTCCGGAGTCATCGTTTTTCATCCGAAAATTGATTTTTTGGACTGTACCAAAAATGATTCAAAATGTCAATTGGATCATGCCTCATGTTGAATAACCACTTTTTAAACCCTCACAGTGACCAAAATTGCCATTTTTACAGAGTTTTGCTTACTCAAAAGCTTCCATTTTGACCCGTTTCAGGCACAGAAATGACTTTAAACACACTTATTCTAGTTGACAGAGTCATAATTCACATTCAACAGTCATTTAGAGTCAAAAGATTAAATGTTAAAATTTCATCATTATAGACCATTTTGGGATCGTTCGACTGGTCCGGAGTCATCGTTTTTCATCCGAAAATTGATTTTTTAGACTGTACCAAAAATGATTCAAAATGTCAATTGGATCATGCCTCATGTTGAATAACCACTTTTTAAACCCTCACAGTGACCAAAATTGCCATTTTTACAGAGTTTTGCTTACTCAAAAGCTTCAATTTTGACCCATTTCAGGCACAGAAATGACTTTAAACAGACTTATTCTAGTTGAAAAAGTCATAATTCACATCCAACAGTCATTTAGAGTCAAAAGATTAAATGTTAAAATTTCATCATTATAGACCATTTTGGGATCGTTCAACTGGTCCGGAGTCATCGTTTTTCATCCGAAAATTGATTTTTTGGACTGTACCAAAAATGATTCAAAATGTCAATTGGATCATGTCTCATGTTGAATAACCACTTTTTAAACCCTCACAGTGACCAAAATTGCCATTTTTACAGAGTTTTGCTTACTCAAAAGCTTCAATTTTGACCCGTTTCAGGCACAAAAATGACTTTAAACACACTTATTCTAGTTGACAAAGTCACAATTCACATCCAACAGTAATTTAGAGTCAAAAGATTAAATGTTAAAATTTCATCATTATAGACCATTTTGGGATCGTTCGACAGGTCCGGAGTCATCGTTTTTCATCCGAAAATTGATTTTTTGGACTGTACCAAAAATGATTCAAAATGTCAATTGGATCATGCCTCATGTTGAATAACCACTTTTTAAACCCTCACAGTGACCAAAATTGCCATTTTTACAGAGTTTTGCTTACTCAAAAGCTTCAATTTTGACCCGTTTCAGGCACAGAAATGACTTTAAACACACTTATTTTAGTTGACAAAGTCATAATTCACATCCATCAGTAATTTAGAGTCAAAAGATTAAATGTTAAAATTTCATCATTATAGACCATTTTGGGATCGTTCGACTGGTCCGGAGTCATCGTTTTTCATCCGAAAATTGATTTTTTGGACTGTACCAAAAATGATTCAAAATGTCAATTGGATCGTGCCTCATGTTGAATAACCACTTTTTAAACCCTCACAGTGACCGAAATTGCCATTTTTACAGAGTTTTGCTTACTCAAAAGCTTCAATTTTGACCCGTTTCAGGCACAGAAATGACTTTAAACACACTTATTCTAGTTGACAAAGTCATAATTCACATCCAACAGTCATTTAGAGTCAAAAGATTAAATGTTAAAATTTCATCATTATAGACCATTTTGGGATCGTTCGACAGGTCCGGAGTCATCGTTTTTCATCCGAAAATTGATTTTTTGGACTGTATTAAAAATGATTCAAAATGTCAATTGGATCATGCCTCATGATGAATAACCACTTTTTAAACCCTCACAGTGACCAAAATTGCCATTTTTACAGAGTTTTGCTTACTCAAAAGCTTCAATTTTGACCCGTTTCAGGCACAGAAATGACTTTAAACACACTTATTTTAGTTGACAAAGTCATAATTCACATCCATCAATAATTTAGAGTCAAAAGATTAAATGTTAAAATTTCATCATTATAGACCATTTTGGGATCATTCGACAGGTCCGGAGTCATCGTTTTTCATCCGAAAATTGATTTTTTGGACTGTACCAAAAATGATTCAAAATGTCAATTGGATCATGCCTCATGTTGAATAACCACTTTTTAAACCCTCACAGTGACCAAAATTGCCATTTTTACAGAGTTTTGCTTACTCAAAAGATTCCATTTTGACCCGTTTCAGGCACAGAAATGACTTTAAACACACTTATTTTAGTTGACAAAGTCATAATTCACATCCAACAGTCATTTAGAGTCAAAAGATTAAATGTTGAAATTTCATCCATATTGACCATTTTGGGATCGTTCGACAGGTCCGGAGTCATCGTTTTTCATCCGAAAATTGATTTTTTGGACTGTACCAAAAATGATTCAAAATGTCAATTGGATCGTGCCTCATGTTGAATAACCACTTTTTAAACCCTCACAGTGACCGAAATTGCCATTTTTACAGAGTTTTGCTTACTCAAAAGCTTCAATTTTGACCCGTTTCAGGCACAGAAATGACTTTAAACACACTTATTCTAGTTGACAAAGTCATAATTCACATCCAACAGTCATTTAGAGTCAAAAGATTAAATGTTAAAATTTCATCATTATAGACCATTTTGGGATCGTTCGACGGGTCCGGAGTCATCGTTTTTCATCCGAAAATTGATTTTTCGGACTGTACCAAAAATGATTCAAAATGTAAATTGGATCGTGCCTCATGTTGAATAACCACTTTTTAAACCCTCACAGTGACCAAAATTGCCATTTTTACAGAGTTTTGCTTACTCAAAAGCTTCCATTTTGACCCGTTTCAGGCACAGAAATGACTTTAAACACACTTATTTTAGTTGACAAAGTCACAATTCACATCCAACAGTAATTTAGAGTCAAAAGATTAAATGTTAAAATTTCATCATTATAGACCATTTTGGGATCGTTCGACTGGTCCGGAGTCATCGTTTTTCATCCGAAAATTGATTTTTTGGACTGTACCAAAAATGATTCAAAATGTCAATTGGATCATGCCTCATGTTGAATAACCACTTTTTAAACCCTCACAGTGACCAAAATTGCCATTTTTACAGAGTTTTGCTTACTCAAAAGCTTCCATTTTGACCCGTTTCAGGCACAGAAATGACTTTAAACACACTTATTCTAGTTGACAAAGTCATAATTCACATCCAACAGTCATTTAGAGTCAAAAGATTAAATGTTAAAATTTCATCATTATAGACCATTTTGGGATCGTTCGACTGGTCCGGAGTCATCGTTTTTCATCCGAAAATTGATTTTTTAGACTGTACCAAAAATGATTCAAAATGTCAATTGGATCATGCCTCATGTTGAATAACCACTTTTTAAACCCTCACAGTGACCAAAATTGCCATTTTTACAGAGTTTTGCTTACTCAAAAGCTTCAATTTTGACCCATTTCAGGCACAGAAATGACTTTAAACAGACTTATTCTAGTTGAAAAAGTCATAATTCACATCCAACAGTCATTTAGAGTCAAAAGATTAAATGTTAAAATTTCATCATTATAGACCATTTTGGGATCGTTCGACTGGTCCGGAGTCATCGTTTTTCATCCGAAAATTGATTTTTTGAACTGTACCAAAAATGATTCAAAATGTCAATTGGATCATGCCTCATGTTGAATAACCACTTTTTAAACCCTCACAGTGACCAAAATTGCCATTTTTACAGAGTTTTGCTTACTCAAAAGCTTCAATTTTGACCCGTTTCAGGCACAAAAATGACTTTAAACACACTTATTCTAGTTGACAAAGTCACAATTCACATCCAACAGTAATTTAGAGTCAAAAGATTAAATGTTAAAATTTCATCATTATAGACCATTTTGGGATCGTTCGACAGGTCCGGAGTCATCGTTTTTCATCCGAAAATTGATTTTTTGGACTGTACCAAAAATGATTCAAAATGTCAATTGGATCATGCCTCATGTTGAATAACCACTTTTTAAACCCTCACAGTGACCAAAATTGCCATTTTTACAGAGTTTTGCTTACTCAAAAGCTTCAATTTTGCCTCGTTTCAGGCACAGAAATGACTTTAAACACACTTATTTTAGTTGACAAAGTCATAATTCACATCCATCAGTAATTTAGAGTCAAAAGATTAAATGTTAAAATTTCATCATTATAGACCATTTTGGGATCGTTCGACTGGTCCGGAGTCATCGTTTTTCATCCGAAAATTGATTTTTTGGACTGTACCAAAAATGATTCAAAATGTCAATTGGATCGTGCCTCATGTTTAATAACCACTTTTTAAACCCTCACAGTGACCGAAATTGCCATTTTTACAGAGTTTTGCTTACTCAAAAGCTTCAATTTTGACCCGTTTCAGGCACAGAAATGACTTTAAACACACTTATTCTAGTTGACAAAGTCATAATTCACATCCAACAGTCATTTAGAGTCAAAAGATTAAATGTTAAAATTTCATCATTATAGACCATTTTGGGAAGTTCGACGGGTCCGGAGTCATCGTTTTTCATCCGAAAATTGATTTTTCGGACTGTACCAAAAATGATTCAAAATGTCAATTGGATCGTGCCTCATGTTGAATAACCACTTTTTAAACCCTCACAGTGACCAAAATTGCCATTTTTACAGAGTTTTGCTTACTCAAAAGCTTCCATTTTGACCCGTTTCAGGCACAGAAATGACTTTAAACACACTTATTTTAGTTGACAAAGTCACAATTCACATCCAACAGTAATTTAGAGTCAAAAGATTAAATGTTAAAATTTCATCATTATAGACCATTTTGGGATCGTTCGACAGGTCCGGAGTCATCGTTTTTCATCCGAAAATTGATTTTTTGGACTGTACCAAAAATGATTCAAAATGTCAATTGGATCATGCCTCATGTTGAATAACCACTTTTTAAACCCTCACAGTGACCAAAATTGCAATTTTTACAGAGTTTTGCTTACTCAAAAGCTTCAATTTTGACCCGTTTCAGGCACAGAAATGACTTTAAACACACTTATTTTAGTTGACAAAGTCATAATTCACATCCATCAGTAATTTAGTGTCAAAAGATTAAATGTTAAAATTTCATCATTATAGACCATTTTGGGATCGTTCGACTGGTCCGGAGTCATCGTTTTTCATCCGAAAATTGATTTTTTGGACTGTACCAAAAATGATTCAAAATGTCAATTGGATCATGCCTCATGTTGAATAACCACTTTTTAAACCCTCACAGTGACCAAAATTGCCATTTTTACAGAGTTTTGCTTACACAAAAGCTTCAATTTTGACCCGTTTCAGGCACAGAAATGACTTTAAACACACTTATTTTAGTTGACAAAGTCACAATTCACATCCAACAGTAATTTAGAGTCAAAAGATTAAATGTTAAAATTTCATCATTATAGACCATTTTGGGATCGTTCGACAGGTCCGGAGTCATCGTTTTTCATCTGAAAATTGATTTTTTGGACTGTACCAAAAATGATTCAAAATGTCAATTGGATCATGCCTCATGTTGAATAACCACTTTTTAAACCCTCACAGTGACCAAAATTGCCATTTTTACACAGTTTTGCTTACTCAAAAGCTTCCATTTTGACCCGTTTCAGGCACAGAAATGACTTTAAACACACTTATTCTAGTTGACAAAGTCCTAATTCACATCAAACAGTCATTTAGAGTCAAAAGATTAAATGTTAAAATTTCATCATTATAGACCATTTTGGGATCGTTCGACAGGTCCGGAGTCATCGTTTTTCCATCCGAAAATTGATTTTTGGGACTGTACCAAAAATGATTCAAAATGTCAATTGGATCATGCCTCATGTTGAATAACCACTTTTTAAACCCTCACAGTGACCAAAATTGCCATTTTTACAGAGTTTTGCTTACTCAAAAGCTTCAATTTTGACCCGTTTCAGGCACAAAAATGACTTTAAACACACTTATTCTAGTTGACAAAGTCACAATTCACATCCAACAGTAATTTAGAGTCAAAAGATTAAATGTTAAAATTTCATCATTATAGACCATTTTGGGATCGTTCGACAGGTCCGGAGTCATCGTTTTTCATCCGAAAATTGATTTTTTGGACTGTACCAAAAATGATTCAAAATGTCAATTGGATCATGCCTCATGTTGAATAACCACTTTTTAAACCCTCACAGTGACCAAAATTGCCATTTTTACAGAGTTTTGCTTACTCAAAAGCTTCAATTTTGACCCGTTTCAGGCACAGAAATGACTTTAAACACACTTATTTTAGTTGACAAAGTCATAATTCACATCCATCAGTAATTTAGAGTCAAAAGATTAAATGTTAAAATTTCATCATTATAGACCATTTTGGGATCGTTCGACAGGTCCGGAGTCATCGTTTTTCATCCGAAAATTGATTTTTTGGACTGTACCAAAAATGATTCAAAATGTCAATTGGATCATGCCTCATGTTGAATAACCACTTTTTAAACCCTCACAGTGACCAAAATTGCCATTTTTACAGAGTTTTGCTTACTCAAAAGCTTCCATTTTGACCTGTTTCAGGCACAGAAATGACTTTAAACACACTTATTCTAGTTGACAGAGTCATAATTCACATTCAACAGTCATTTAGAGTCAAAAGATTAAATGTTAAAATTTCATCATTATAGACCATTTTGGGATCGTTCGACAGGTCCGGAGTCATCGTTTTTCATCCGAAAATTGATTTTTTGGACTGTACCAAAAATGATTCAAAATGTCAATTGGATCATGCCTCATGTTGAATAAACACTTTTTAAACCCTCACAGTGACCAAAATTGACATTTTTACAGAGTTTTGCTTACTCAAAAGCTTCCATTATGACCCGTTTCAGGCACAGAAATGACTTTAAACACACTTATTTTAGTTGACAAAGTCCTAATTCACATCCAACAGTAATTTAGAGTCAAAAGATTAAATGTTAAAATTTCATCATTATAGACCATTTTGGGATCGTTCGACAGGTCCGGAGTCATCGTTTTTCATCTGAAAATTGATTTTTTGGACTGTACCAAAAATGATTCAAAATGTCAATTGGATCATGCCTCATGTTGAATAACCACTTTTTAAACCCTCACAGTGACCAAAATTGCAATTTTTACAGAGTTTTGCTTACTCAAAAGCTTCCATTTTGACCCGTTTCAGGCACAGAAATGACTTTAAACACACTTATTTTAGTTGACAAAGTCATAATTCACATCCAACAGTCATTTAGAGTCAAAAGATTAAATGCTGAAATTTCATCCATATTGACCATTTTGGGATCGTTCGACAGGTCCGGAGTCATCGTTTTTCATCCGAAAATTGATTTTTTGAACTGTACCAAAAATGATTCAAAATGTCAATTGGATCGTGCCTCATGTTGAATAACCACTTTTTAAACCCTCACAGTGACCGAAATTGCCATTTTTACAGAGTTTTGCTTACTCAAAAGCTTCAATTTTGACCCGTTTCAGGCACAGAAATGACTTTAAACACACTTATTCTAGTTGACAAAGTCATAATTCACATCCAACAGTCATTTAGAGTCAAAAGATTAAATGTTAAAATTTCATCATTATAGACCATTTTGGGATCGTTCGACGGGTCCGGAGTCATCGTTTTTCATCCGAAAATTGATTTTTCGGACTGTACCAAAAATGATTCAAAATGTAAATTGGATCGTGCCTCATGTTGAATAACCACTTTTTAAACCCTCACAGTGACCAAAATTGCCATTTTTACAGAGTTTTGCTTACTCAAAAGCTTCCATTTTGACCCGTTTCAGGCACAGAAATGACTTTAAACACACTTATTTTAGTTGACAAAGTCACAATTCACATCCAACAGTAATTTAGAGTCAAAAGATTAAATGTTAAAATTTCATCATTATAGACCATTTTGGGATCGTTCGACTGGTCCGGAGTCATCGTTTTTCATCCGAAAATTGATTTTTTGGACTGTACCAAAAATGATTCAAAATGTCAATTGGATCATGCCTCATGTTGAATAACCACTTTTTAAACCCTCACAGTGACCAAAATTGCCATTTTTACAGAGTTTTGCTTACTCAAAAGCTTCCATTTTGACCTGTTTCAGGCACAGAAATGACTTTAAACACACTTATTCTAGTTGACAAAGTCAGAATTCACATCCAACAGTTTTTTAGAGTCAAAAGATTAAATGTTAAAATTTCATCATTATAGACCATTTTGGGATCGTTCGAAGGTCCGGAGTCATCGTTTTTCATCCGAAAATTGATTTTTTGGACTGTACCAAAAATGATTCAAAATGTCAATTGGATCATGCCTCATGTTGAATAACCACTTTTTAAACCCTCACAGTGACCAAAATTGCCATTTTTACAGAGTTTTGCTTACACAAAAGCTTCAATTTTGACCCGTTTCAGGCACAGAAATGACTTTAAACACACTTATTTTAGTTGACAAAGTCACAATTCACATCCAACAGTAATTTAGAGTCAAAAGATTAAATGTTAAAATTTCATCATTATAGACCATTTTGGGATCGTTCGACAGGTCCGGAGTCATCGTTTTTCATCCGAAAATTGATTTTTTGGACTGTACCAAAAATGATTCAAAATGTCAATTGGATCATGCCTCATGTTGAATAACCACTTTTTAAACCCTCACAGTGACCAAAATTGCCATTTTTACAGAGTTTTGCTTACTCAAAAGCTTCAATTTTGACCCGTTTCAGGCACAAAAATGACTTTAAACACACTTATTCTAGTTGACAAAGTCACAATTCACATCCAACAGTAATTTAGAGTCAAAAGATTAAATGTTAAAATTTCATCATTATAGACCATTTTGGGATCGTTCGACGGGTCCGGAGTCATCGTTTTTCATCCGAAAATTGATTTTTCGGACTGTACCAAAAATGATTCAAAATGTCAATTGGATCGTGCCTCATGTTGAATAACCACTTTTTAAACCCTCACAGTGACCAAAATTGCCATTTTTACAGAGTTTTGCTTACTCAAAAGCTTCCATTTTGACCCGTTTCAGGCACAGAAATGACTTTAAACACACTTATTTTAGTTGACAAAGTCACAATTCACATCCAACAGTAATTTAGAGTCAAAAGATTAAATGTTAAAATTTCATCATTATAGACCATTTTGGGATCGTTCGACTGGTCCGGAGTCATCGTTTTTCATCCGAAAATTGATTTTTTGGACTGTACCAAAAATGATTCAAAATGTCAATTGGATCATGCCTCATGTTGAATAACCACTTTTTAAACCCTCACATTGACCAAAATTGCCATTTTTACAGAGTTTTGCTTACTCAAAAGCTTCAATTTTGACCCGTTTCAGGCACAGAAATGACTTTAAACACACTTATTTTAGTTGACAAAGTCATAATTCACATCCATCAGTAATTTAGTGTCAAAAGATTAAATGTTAAAATTTCATCATTATAGACCATTTTGGGATCGTTCGACTGGTCCGGAGTCATCGTTTTTCATCCGAAAATTGATTTTTTGGACTGTACCAAAAATGATTCAAAATGTCAATTGGATCATGCCTCATGTTGAATAACCACTTTTTAAACCCTCACAGTGACCAAAATTGCCATTTTTACAGAGTTTTGCTTACACAAAAGCTTCAATTTTGACCCGTTTCAGGCACAGAAATGACTTTAAACACACTTATTTTAGTTGACAAAGTCACAATTCACATCCAACAGTAATTTAGAGTCAAAAGATTAAATGTTAAAATTTCATCATTATAGACCATTTTGGGATCGTTCGACTGGTCCGGAGTCATCGTTTTTCATCCGAAAATTGATTTTTTAGACTGTACCAAAAATGATTCAAAATGTCAATTGGATCATGCCTCGTGTTGAATAACCACTTTTTAAACCCTCACAGTGACCAAAATTGCCATTTTTACAGAGTTTTGCTTACTCAAAAGCTTCAATTTTGACCCGTTTCAGGCACAGAAATGACTTTAAACACACTTATTTTAGTTGACAAAGTCATAATTCACATCCATCAGTAATTTAGTGTCAAAAGATTAAATGTTAAAATTTCATCATTATAGACCATTTTGGGATCGTTCGACTGGTCCGGAGTCATCGTTTTTCATCCGAAAATTGATTTTTTGGACTGTACCAAAAATGATTCAAAATGTTAATTGGATCATGCCTCATGTTGAATAACCACTTTTTAAACCCTCACAGTGACCAAAATTGCCATTTTTACAGAGTTTTGCTTACACAAAAGCTTCAATTTTGACCCGTTTCAGGCACAGAAATGACTTTAAACACACTTATTTTAGTTGACAAAGTCACAATTCACATCCAACAGTAATTTAGAGTCAAAAGATTAAATGTTAAAATTTCATCATTATAGACCATTTTGGGATCGTTCGACAGGTCCGGAGTCATCGTTTTTCATCTGAAAATTGATTTTTTGGACTGTACCAAAAATGATTCAAAATGTCAATTGGATCATGCCTCATGTTGAATAACCACTTTTTAAACCCTCACAGTGACCAAAATTGCCATTTTTACACAGTTTTGCTTACTCAAAAGCTTCCATTTTGACCCGTTTCAGGCACAGAAATGACTTTAAACACACTTATTCTAGTTGACAAAGTCCTAATTCACATCCAACAGTCATTTAGAGTCAAAAGATTAAATGTTAAAATTTCATCATTATAGACCATTTTGGGATCGTTCGACAGGTCCGGAGTCATCGTTTTTCCATCCGAAAATTGATTTTTGGGACTGTACCAAAAATGATTCAAATTGTCAATTGGATCATGCCTCATGTTGAATAACCACTTTTTAAACCCTCACAGTGACCAAAATTGCCATTTTTACAGAGTTTTGCTTACTCAAAAGCTTCAATTTTGACCCGTTTCAGGCACAAAAATGACTTTAAACACACTTATTCTAGTTGACAAAGTCACAATTCACATCCAACAGTAATTTAGAGTCAAAAGATTAAATGTTAAAATTTCATCATTATAGACCATTTTGGGATCGTTCGACAGGTCCGGAGTCATCGTTTTTCATCCGAAAATTGATTTTTTTGGACTGTACCAAAAATGATTCAAAATGTCAATTGGATCATGCCTCATGTTGAATAACCACTTTTTAAACCCTCACAGTGACCAAAATTGCCATTTTTACAGAATTTTGCTTACTCAAAAGCTTCAATTTTGACCCGTTTCAGGCACAGAAATGACTTTAAACACACTTATTTTAGTTGACAAAGTCATAATTCACATCCATCAATAATTTAGAGTCAAAAGATTAAATGTTAAAATTTCATCATTATAGACCATTTTGGGATCGTTCGACAGGTCCGGAGTCATCGTTTTTCATCTGAAAATTGATTTTTTGGACTGTACCAAAAATGATTCAAAATGTCAATTGGATCATGCCTCATGTTGAATAACCACT
The DNA here is from genome assembly GCF_964263255.1 of Lissotriton vulgaris. Taxonomy (NCBI): domain Eukaryota; kingdom Metazoa; phylum Chordata; class Amphibia; order Caudata; family Salamandridae; genus Lissotriton; species Lissotriton vulgaris. The sequence continues at coordinate 91,448 of NW_028247230.1, forward strand.
TTTTAAACCCTCACAGTGACCAAAATTGCCATTTTTACAGAGTTTTGCTTACTCAAAAGCTTCCATTTTGACCCGTTTCAGGCACAGAAATGACTTTAAACACACTTATTCTAGTTGACAGAGTCATAATTCACATTCAACAGTCATTTAGAGTCAAAAGATTAAATGTTAAAATTTCATCATTATAGACCATTTTGGGATCGTTCGACTGGTTCGGAGTCATCGTTTTTCATCCGAAAATTGATTTTTTAGACTGTACCAAAAATGATTCAAAATGTCAATTGGATCATGCCTCATGTTGAATAACCACTTTTTAAACCTTCACAGTGACCAAAATTGCCATTTTTACAGAGTTTTGCTTACTCAAAAGCTTCAATTTTGACCCGTTTCAGGCACAGAAATGACTTTAAACACACTTATTTTAGTTGACAAAGTCATAATTCACATCCAACAGTCATTTAGAGTCAAAAGATTAAATGTTGAAATTTCATCCATATTGACCATTTTGGGATCGTTCGACAGGTCCGGAGTCATCGTTTTTCATCCGAAAATTGATTTTTTGGACTGTACCAAAAATGATTCAAAATGTCAATTGGATCGTGCCTCATGTTGAATAACCACTTTTTAAACCCTCACAGTGACCGAAATTGCCATTTTTACAGAGTTTTGCTTACTCAAAAGCTTCAATTTTGACCCGTTTCAGGCACAGAAATGACTTTAAACACACTTATTCTAGTTGACAAAGTCATAATTCACATCCAACAGTCATTTAGAGTCAAAAGATTAAATGTTAAAATTTCATCATTATAGACCATTTTGGGATCGTTCGACGGGTCCGGAGTCATCGTTTTTCATCCGAAAATTGATTTTTCGGACTGTACCAAAAATGATTCAAAATGTCAATTGGATCATGCCTCATGTTGAATAACCACTTTTTAAACCCTCACAGTGACCAAAATTGCCATTTTTACAGAGTTTTGCTTACTCAAAAGCTTCCATTTTGACCTGTTTCAGGCACAGAAATGACTTTAAACACACTTATTCTAGTTGACAGAGTCATAATTCACATTCAACAGTCATTTAGAGTCAAAAGATTAAATGTTAAAATTTCATCATTATAGACCATTTTGGGATCGTTCGACTGGTCCAGAGTAATCGTTTTTCATCCGAAAATTGATTTTTTAGACTGTACCAAAAATGATTCAAAATGTCAATTGGATCATGCCTCATGTTGAATAACCACTTTTTAAACCCTCACAGTGACCAAAATTGCCATTTTTACAGAGTTTTGCTTACTCAAAAGCTTCAATTTTGACCCGTTTCAGGCACAGAAATGACTTTAAACACACTTATTTTAGTTGACAAAGTCATAATTCACATCCATCAGTAATTTAGTGTCAAAAGATTAAATGTTAAAATTTCATCATTATAGACCATTTTGGGATCATTCGACTGGTCCGGAGTCATCGTTTTTCATCCGAAAATTGATTTTTTGGACTGTACCAAAAATGATTCAAAATGTTAATTGGATCATGCCTCATGTTGAATAACCACTTTTTAAACCCTCACAGTGACCAAAATTGCCATTTTTACAGAGTTTTGCTTACTCAAAAGCTTCCATTTTGACCTGTTTCAGGCACAGAAATGACTTTAAACACACTTATTTTAGTTGACAAAGTCACAATTCACATCCAACAGTAATTTAGAGTCAAAAGATTAAATGTTAAAATTTCATCATTATAGACCATTTTGGGATCGTTCGACAGGTCCGGAGTCATCGTTTTTCATCTGAAAATTGATTTTTTGGACTGTACCAAAAATGATTCAAAATGTCAATTGGATCATGCCTCATGTTGAATAACCACTTTTTAAACCCTCACAGTGACCAAAATTGCCATTTTTACAGAGTTTTGCTTACTCAAAAGCTTCAATTTTGACCCGTTTCAGGCACAGAAATGACTTTAAACACACTTATTCTAGTTGAAAAAGTCATAATTCACATCCAACAGTCATTTAGAGTCAAAAGATTAAATGTTGAAATTTCTTCCATATTGACCATTTTGGGATCGTTCGACAGGTCCGGAGTCATCGTTTTTCATCCGAAAATTGATTTTTTTGGACTGTACCAAAAATGATTCAAAATGTGAATTGGATCGTGCCTCATGTTGAATAACCACTTTTTAAACCCTCACAGTGACCGAAATTGCCATTTTTACAGAGTTTTGCTTACTCAAAAGCTTCAATTTTGACCCGTTTCAGGCACAGAAATGACTTTAAACACACTTATTCTAGTTGACAAAGTCACAATTCACATCCAACAGTAATTTAGAGTCAAAAGATTAAATGTTAAAATTTCATCATTATAGACCATTTTGGGATCGTTCGACAGGTCCGGAGTCATCGTTTTTCATCCGAAAATTGATTTTTTGGACTGTACCAAAAATGATTCAAAATGTCAATTGGATCATGCCTCATGTTGAATAACCACTTTTTAAACCCTCACAGTGACCAAAATTGCCATTTTTACAGAGTTTTGCTTACTCAAAAGCTTCCATTTTGACCCGTTTCAGGCACAGAAATGACTTTAAACACACTTATTCTAGTTGACAGAGTCATAATTCACATTCAACAGTCATTTAGAGTCAAAAGATTAAATGTTAAAATTTCATCATTATAGACCATTTTGGGATCGTTCGACTGGTTCGGAGTCATCGTTTTTCATCCGAAAATTGATTTTTTAGACTGTACCAAAAATGATTCAAAATGTCAATTGGATCATGCCTCATGTTGAATAACCACTTTTTAAACCTTCACAGTGACCAAAATTGCCATTTTTACAGAGTTTTGCTTACTCAAAAGCTTCAATTTTGACCCGTTTCAGGCACAGAAATGACTTTAAACACACTTATTTTAGTTGACAAAGTCATAATTCACATCCATCAGTAATTTAGTGTCAAAAGATTAAATGTTAAAATGTCATCATTATAGACCATTTTGGGATCGTTCGACTGGTCCGGAGTCATCGTTCTTCATCCAAAAATTGATTTTTTGGACTGTACCAAAAATGATTCAAAATGTTAATTGGATCATGACTCATGTTGAATAACCACTTTTTAAACCCTCACAGTGACCAAAATTGCCATTTTTACAGAGTTTTGCTTACTCAAAAGCTTCAATTTTGACCCGTTTCAGGCACAGAAATGACTTTAAACACACTTATTTTAGTTGACAAAGTCACAATTCACATCCAACAGTAATTTAGAGTCAAAAGATTAAATGTTAAAATTTCATCATTATAGACCATTTTGGGATCGTTCGACTGGTCCGGAGTCATCGTTTTTCATCCGAAAATTGATTTTTTGGACTGTACCAAAAATGATTCAAAATGTCAATTGGATCATGCCTCATGTTGAATAACCACTTTTTAAACCCTCACAGTGACCAAAATTGCAATTTTTACAGAGTTTTGCTTACTCAAAAGCTTCAATTTTGACCCGTTTCAGGCACAAAAATGACTTTAAACACACTTATTTTAGTTGACAAAGTCACAATTCACATCCAACAGTAATTTAGAGTCAAAAGATTAAATGTTAAAATTTCATCATTATAGACCATTTTGGGATCGTTCGACAGGTCCGGAGTCATCGTTTTTTATCCGAAAATTGATTTTTTGGACTGTACCAAAAATGATTCAAAATGTCAATTGGGTCATGCCTCATGTTGAATAACCACTTTTTAAACCATCACAGTGACCAAAATTGCCATTTTTACAGAGTTTTGCTTACTCAAAAGCTTCCATTTTGACCCGTTTCAGGCACAGAAATGACTTTAAACACACTTATTTTAGTTGACAAAGTCACAATTCACATCCAACAGTAATTTAGAGTCAAAAGATTAAATGTTAAAATTTCATCATTATAGACCATTTTGGGATCGTTCGACAGGTCCGGAGTCATCGTTTTTCATCCAAAAATTGATTTTTTGGACTGTATTAAAAATGATTCAAAATGTCAATTGGATCATGCCTCATGATGAATAACCACTTTTTAAACCCTCACAGTGACCAAAATTGCCATTTTCACAGAGTTTTGCTTACTCAAAAGCTTCCATTTTGACCCGTTTCAGGCACAGAAATGACTTTAAACACACTTATTTTAGTTGACAAAGTCATAATTCACATCCATCAGTAATTTAGAGTCAAAAGATTAAATGTTAAAATTTCATCATTATAGACCATTTTGGGATCGTTCGACTGGTCCGGAGTCATCGTTTTTCATCCGAAAATTGATTTTTTGGACTGTACCAAAAATGATTCAAAATGTCAATTGGATCATGCCTCATGTTGAATAACCACTTTTTAAACCCTCACAGTGACCAAAATTGCCATTTTTACAGAGTTTTGCTTACTCAAAAGCTTCCATTTTGACCCGTTTCAGGCACAGAAATGACTTTAAACACACTTATTCTAGTTGACAGAGTCATAATTCACATTCAACAGTCATTTAGAGTCAAAAGATTAAATGTTAAAATTTCATCATTATAGACCATTTTGGGATCGTTCGACTGGTCCGGAGTCATCGTTTTTCATCCGAAAATTGATTTTTTAGACTGTACCAAAAATGATTCAAAATGTCAATTGGATCATGCCTCATGTTGAATAACCACTTTTTAAACCCTCACAGTGACCAAAATTGCCATTTTTACAGAGTTTTGCTTACTCAAAAGCTTCAATTTTGACCCGTTTCAGGCACAGAAATGACTTTAAACACACTTATTTTAGTTGACAAAGTCACAATTCACATCCAACAGTAATTTAGAGTCAAAAGATTAAATGTTAAAATTTTATCATTATAGACCATTTTGGGATCGTTCGACAGGTCCGGAGTCATCGTTTTTCATCCAAAAATTGATTTTTTGGACTGTATTAAAAATGATTCAAAATGTCAATTGGATCATGCCTCATGATGAATAACCACTTTTTAAACCCTCACAGTGACCAAAATTGCCATTTTCACAGAGTTTTACTTACTCAAAAGCTTCAATTTTGACCCGTTTCAGGCACAGAAATGACTTTAAACACACTTATTTTAGTTGACAAAGTCATAATTCACATCCATCAGTAATTTAGAGTCAAAAGATTAAATGTTAAAATTTCATCATTATAGACCATTTTGGGATCATTCGACTGGTCCGGAGTCATCGTTTTTCATCCGAAAATTGATTTTTTGGACTGTACCAAAAATGATTCAAAATGTCAATTGGATCATGCCTCATGTTGAATAACCACTTTTTAAACCCTCACAGTGACCAAAATTGCCATTTTTACAGAGTTTTGCTTACTCAAAAGCTTCCATTTTGACCCGTTTCAGGCACAGAAATGACTTTAAACACACTTATTCTAGTTGACAGAGTCATAATTCACATTCAACAGTCATTTAGAGTCAAAAGATTAAATGTTAAAATTTCATCATTATAGACCATTTTGGGATCGGTCGACTGGTCCGGAGTCATCGTTTTTCATCCGAAAATTGATTTTTTGGACTGTACCAAAAATGATTCAAAATGTTAATTGGATCATGCCTCATGTTGAATAACCACTTTTTAAACCCTCACAGTGACCAAAATTGCCATTTTTACAGAGTTTTGCTTACTCAAAAGCTTCAATTTTGACCCATTTCAGGCACAGAAATGACTTTAAACACACTTATTCTAGTTGAAAAAGTCATAATTCACATCCAACAGTCATTTAGAGTCAAAAGATTAAATGTTAAAATTTCATCATTATAGACCATTTTGGGATCGTTCGACTGGTCCGGAGTCATAGTTTTTCATCCGAAAATTGATTTTTTGGACTGTACCAAAAATGATTCAAAATGTCAATTGGATCATGCCTCATGTTGAATAACCACTTTTTAAACCCTCACAGTGACCAAAATTGCCATTTTTACAGAGTTTTGCTTACTCAAAAGCTTCAATTTTGACCCGTTTCAGGCACAAAAATGACTTTAAACACACTTATTCTAGTTGACAAAGTCACAATTCACATCCAACAGTAATTTAGAGTCAAAAGATTAAATGTTAAAATGTCATCATTATAGACCATTTTGGGATCGTTCGACAGGTCCGGAGTCATCGTTTTTCATCCGAAAATTGATTTTTTGGACTGTACCAAAAATGATTCAAAATGTCAATTGGATCATGCCTCATGTTGAATAACCACTTTTTAAACCCTCACAGTGACCAAAATTGCCATTTTTACAGAGTTTTGCTTACTCAAAAGCTTCCATTTTGACCCGTTTCAGGCACAGAAATGACTTTAAACACACTTATTCTAGTTGACAAAGTCATAATTCACATCCAACAGTCATTTAGAGTCAAAAGATTAAATGTAAAAATTTCATCATTATAGACCATTTTGGGATCGTTCGACAGGTCCGGAGTCATCGTTTTTCATCCGAAAATTGATTTTTTGGACTGTACCAAAAATGATTCAAAATGTCAATTGGATCATGCCTCATGTTGAATAACCACTTTTTAAACCCTCACAGTGACCAAAATTGCCATTTTTACAGAGTTTTGCTTACTCAAAAGCTTCAATTTTGACCCGTTTCAGGCAGAGAAATGACTTTAAACACACTTATTTTAGTTGACAAAGTCATAATTCACATCCATCAGTAATTTAGAGTCAAAAGATTAAATGTTAAAATTTCATCATTATAGACCATTTTGGGATCGTTCGACTGGTCCGGAGTCATCGTTTTTCATCCGAAAATTGATTTTTTGGACTGTACCAAAAATGATTCAAAATGTCAATTGGATCATGCCTCATGTTGAATAACCACTTTTTAAACCCTCACAGTGACCAAAATTGCCATTTTTACAGAGTTTTGCTTACTCAAAAGCTTCCATTTTGACCTGTTTCAGGCACAGAAATGACTTTAAACACACTTATTCTAGTTGACAGAGTCATAATTCACATTCAACAGTCATTTAGAGTCAAAAGATTAAATGTTAAAATTTCATCATTATAGACCATTTTGGGATCGTTCGACTGGTCCGGAGTAATCGTTTTTCATCCGAAAATTGATTTTTTAGACTGTACCAAAAATGATTCAAAATGTCAATTGGATCATGCCTCATGTTGAATAACCACTTTTTAAACCCTCACAGTGACCAAAATTGCCATTTTTACAGAGTTTTGCTTACTCAAAAGCTTCAAATTTGACCCGTTTCAGGCACAGAAATGACTTTAAACACACTTATTTTAGTTGACAAAGTCATAATTCACATCCATCAATAATTTAGAGTCAAAAGATTAAATGTTAAAATTTCATCATTATAGACCATTTTGGGATCGTTCGACAGGTCCGGAGTCATCGTTTTTCATCCGAAAATTGATTTTTTGGACTGTACCAAAAATGATTCAAAATGTCAATTGGATCATGCCTCATGTTGAATAACCACTTTTTAAACCCTCACAGTGACCAAAATTGCCATTTTACAGAGTTTTGCTTACTCAAAAGCTTCAATTTTGACCCGTTTCAGGCACAGAAATGACTTTAAACACACTTATTCTAGTTGACAAAGTCATAATTCACATCCAACAGTCATTTAGAGTCAAAAGATTAAATGTTAAAATTTCATCATTATAGACCATTTTGGGATCGTTCGATGGGTCCGGAGTCATCGTTTTTCATCCGAAAATTGATTTTTCGGACTGTACCAAAAATGATTCAAAATGTCAATTGGATCATGCCTCATGTTGAATAACCACTTTTTAAACCCTCACAGTGACCAAAATTGCCATTTTTACAGAGTTTTGCTTACTCAAAAGCTTCCATTTTGACCTGTTTCAGGCACAGAAATGACTTTAAACACACTTATTCTAGTTGACAGAGTCATAATTCACATTCAACAGTCATTTAGAGTCAAAAGATTAAATGTTAAAATTTCATCATTATAGACCATTTTGGGATCGTTCGACTGGTCCGGAGTAATCGTTTTTCATCCGAAAATTGATTTTTTAGACTGTACCAAAAATGATTCAAAATGTCAATTGGATCATGCCTCATGTTGAATAACCACTTTTTAAACCCTCACAGTGACCAAAATTGACATTTTTACAGAGTTTTGCTTACTCAAAAGCTTCAATTTTGACCCGTTTCAGGCACAGAAATGACTTTAAACACACTTATTTTAGTTGACAAAGTCATAATTCACATCCATCAGTAATTTAGTGTCAAAAGATTAAATGTTAAAATTTCATCATTATAGACCATTTTGGGATCATTCGACTGGTCCGGAGTCATCGTTTTTCATCCGAAAATTGATTTTTTGGACTGTACCAAAAATGATTCAAAATGTTAATTGGATCATGCCTCATGTTGAATAACCACTTTTTAAACCCTCACAGTGACCAAAATTGACATTTTTACAGAGTTTTGCTTACTCAAAAGCTTCAATTTTGACCTGTTTCAGGCACAGAAATGACTTTAAACACACTTATTTTAGTTGACAAAGTCACAATTCACATCCAACAGTAATTTAGAGTCAAAAGATTAAATGTTAAAATTTCATCATTATAGACCATTTTGGGATCGTTCGACAGGTCCGGAGTCATCGTTTTTCATCTGAAAATTGATTTTTTGGACTGTACCAAAAATGATTCAAAATGTCAATTGGATCATGCCTCATGTTGAATAACCACTTTTTAAACCCTCACAGTGACCAAAATTGCCATTTTTACAGAGTTTTGCTTACTCAAAAGCTTCAATTTTGACCCGTTTCAGGCACAGAAATGACTTTAAACACACTTATTCTAGTTGAAAAAGTCATAATTCACATCCAACAGTCATTTAGAGTCAAAAGATTAAATGTTGAAATTTCTTCCATATTGACCATTTTGGGATCGTTCGACAGGTCCGGAGTCATCGTTTTTCATCCGAAAATTGATTTTTTGGACTGTACCAAAAATGATTCAAAATGTGAATTGGATCGTGCCTCATGTTGAATAACCACTTTTTAAACCCTCACAGTGACCGAAATTGCCATTTTTACAGAGTTTTGCTTACTCAAAAGCTTCAATTTTGACCCGTTTCAGGCACAGAAATGACTTTAAACACACTTATTCTAGTTGACAAAGTCACAATTCACATCCAACAGTAATTTAGAGTCAAAAGATTAAATGTTAAAATTTCATCATTATAGACCATTTTGGGATCGTTCGACAGGTCCGGAGTCATCGTTTTTCATCCGAAAATTGATTTTTTGGACTGTACCAAAAATGATTCAAAATGTCAATTGGATCATGCCTCATGTTGAATAACCACTTTTTAAACCCTCACAGTGACCAAAATTGCCATTTTTACAGAGTTTTGCTTACTCAAAAGCTTCCATTTTGACCCGTTTCAGGCACAGAAATGACTTTAAACACACTTATTCTAGTTGACAGAGTCATAATTCACATTCAACAGTCATTTAGAGTCAAAAGATTAAATGTTAAAATTTCATCATTATAGACCATTTTGGGATCGTTCGACTGGTTCGGAGTCATCGTTTTTCATCCGAAAATTGATTTTTTAGACTGTACCAAAAATGATTCAGAATGTCAATTGGATCATGCCTCATGTTGAATAACCACTTTTTAAACCCTCACAGTGACCAAAATTGCCATTTTTACAGAGTTTTGCTTACTCAAAAGCTTCAATTTTGACCCGTTTCAGGCACAGAAATGACTTTAAACACACTTATTTTAGTTGACAAAGTCATAATTCACATCCATCAGTAATTTAGTGTCAAAAGATTAAATGTTAAAATTTCATCATTATAGACCATTTTGGGATCGTTCGACTGGTCCGGAGTCATCGTTCTTCATCCAAAAATTGATTTTTTGGACTGTACCAAAAATGATTCAAAATGTTAATTGGATCATGCCTCATGTTGAATAACCACTTTTTAAACCCTCACAGTGACCAAAATTGCCATTTTTACAGAGTTTTGCTTACTCAAAAGCTTCAATTTTGACCTGTTTCAGGCACAGAAATGACTTTAAACACACTTATTTTAGTTGACAAAGTCACAATTCACATCCAACAGTAATTTAGAGTCAAAAGATTAAATGTTAAAATTTCATCATTATAGACCATTTTGGGATCGTTCGACTGGTCCGGAGTCATCGTTTTTCATCCGAAAATTGATTTTTTGGACTGTACCAAAAATTATTCAAAATGTCAATTGGATCATGCCTCATGTTGAATAACCACTTTTTAAACCATCACAGTGACCAAAATTGCCATTTTTACAGAGTTTTGCTTACTCAAAAGCTTCCATTTTGACCCGTTTCAGGCACAGAAATGACTTTAAACACACTTATTTTAGTTGACAAAGTCACAATTCACATCCAACAGTAATTTAGAGTCAAAAGACTAAATGTTAAAATTTCATCATTATAGACCATTTTGGGATCGTTCGACAGGTCCGGAGTCATCGTTTTTCATCCAAAAATTGATTTTTTGGACTGTATTAAAAATGATTCAAAATGTCAATTGGATCATGCCTCATGATGAATAACCACTTTTTAAACCCTCACAGTGACCAAAATTGCCATTTTCACAGAGTTTTACTTACTCAAAAGCTTCAATTTTGACCCGTTTCAGGCACAGAAATGACTTTAAACACACTTATTTTAGTTGACAAAGTCATAATTCACATCCATCAGTAATTTAGAGTCAAAAGATTAAATGTTAAAATTTCATCATTATAGACCATTTTGGGATCGTTCGACTGGTCCGGAGTCATCGTTTTTCATCCGAAAATTGATTTTTTGGACTGTACCAAAAATGATTCAAAATGTCAATTGGATCATGCCTCATGTTGAATAACCACTTTTTAAACCCTCACAGTGATCAAAATTGCCATTTTTACAGAGTTTTGCTTACTCAAAAGCTTCCATTTTGACCCGTTTCAGGCACAGAAATGACTTTAAACACACTTATTCTAGTTGACAGAGTCATAATTCACATTCAACAGTCATTTAGAGTCAAAAGATTAAATGTTAAAATTTCATCATTATAGACCATTTTGGGATCGTTCGACTGGTCCGGAGTCATCGTTTTTCATCCGAAAATTGATTTTTTAGACTGTACCAAAAATGATTCAAAATGTCAATTGGATCATGCCTCATGTTGAATAACCACTTTTTAAACCCTCACAGTGACCAAAATTGCCATTTTTACAGAGTTTTGCTTACTCAAAAGCTTCAATTTTGACCCGTTTCAGGCACAGAAATGACTTTAAACACACTTATTGTAGTTGACAATGTCATAATTCACATCCATCAGTAATTTAGTGTCAAAAGATTAAATGTTAAAATTTCATCATTATAGACCATTTTGGGATCGTTCGACAGGTCCGGAGTCATCGTTTTTCATCCAAAAATTGATTTTTTGGACTGTATTAAAAATGATTCAAAATGTCAATTGGATCATGCCTCATGATGAATAACCACTTTTTAAACCCTCACAGTGACCAAAATTGCCATTTTCACAGAGTTTTACTTACTCAAAAGCTTCAATTTTGACCCGTTTCAGGCACAGAAATGACTTTAAACACACTTATTTTAGTTGACAAAGTCATAATTCACATCCATCAGTAATTTAGAGTCAAAAGATTAAATGTTAAAATTTCATCATTATAGACCATTTTGGGATCGTTCGACTGGTCCGGAGTCATCGTTTTTCATCCGAAAATTGATTTTTTGGACTGTACCAAAAATGATTCAAAATGTCAATTGGATCATGCCTCATGTTGAATAACCACTTTTTAAACCCTCACAGTGACCAAAATTGCCATTTTTACAGAGTTTTGCTTACTCAAAAGCTTCCATTTTGACCCGTTTCAGGCACAGAAATGACTTTAAACACACTTATTCTAGTTGACAGAGTCATAATTCACATTCAACAGTCATTTAGAGTCAAAAGATTAAATGTTAAAATTTCATCATTATAGACCATTTTGGGATCGTTCGACTGGTCCGGAGTCATCGTTTTTCATCCGAAAATTGATTTTTTAGACTGTACCAAAAATGATTCAAAATGTCAATTGGATCATGCCTCATGTTGAATAACCACTTTTTAAACCCTCACAGTGACCAAAATTGCCATTTTTACAGAGTTTTGCTTACTCAAAAGCTTCAATTTTGACCCGTTTCAGGCACAGAAATGACTTTAAACACACTTATTGTAGTTGACAATGTCATAATTCACATCCATCAGTAATTTAGTGTCAAAAGATTAAATGTTAAAATTTCATCATTATAGACCATTTTGGGATCGGTCGACTGGTCCGGAGTCATCGTTTTTCATCCGAAAATTGATTTTTTGGACTGTACCAAAAATGATTCAAAATGTTAATTGGATCATGCCTCATGTTGAATAACCACTTTTTAAACCCTCACAGTGACCAAAATTGCCATTTTTACAGAGTTTTGCTTACTCAAAAGCTTCAATTTTGACCCATTTCAGGCACAGAAATGACTTTAAACACACTTATTCTAGTTGAAAAAGTCATAATTCACATCCAACAGTCATTTAGAGTCAAAAGATTAAATGTTAAAATTTCATCATTATAGACCATTTTGGGATCGTTCGACTGGTCCGGAGTCATTGTTTTTCATCCGAAAATTGATTTTTTGGACTGTACCAAAAATGATTCAAAATGTCAATTGGATCATGCCTCATGTTGAATAACCACTTTTTAAACCCTCACAGTGACCAAAATTGCCATTTTTACAGAGTTTTGCTTACTCAAAAGCTTCAATTTTGACCCGTTTCAGGCACAAAAATGACTTTAAACACACTTATTCTAGTTGACAAAGTCACAATTCACATCCAACAGTAATTTAGAGTCAAAAGATTAAATGTTAAAATGTCATCATTATAGACCATTTTGGGATCGTTCGACAGGTCCGGAGTCATCGTTTTTCATCCGAAAATTGATTTTTTGGACTGTACCAAAAATGATTCAAAATGTCAATTGGATCATGCCTCATGTTCAATAACCACTTTTTAAACCCTCACAGTGACCAAAATTGCCATTTTTACAGAGTTTTGCTTACTCAAAAGCTTCCATTTTGACCCGTTTCAGGCACAGAAATGACTTTAAACACACTTATTCTAGTTGACAAAGTCATAATTCACATCCAACAGTCATTTAGAGTCAAAAGATTAAATGTAAAAATTTCATCATTGTAGACCATTTTGGGATCGTTCGACAGGTCCGGAGTCATCGTTTTTCATCCGAAAATTGATTTTTTGGACTGTACCAAAAATGATTCAAAATGTCAATTGGATCATGCCTCATGTTGAATAACCACTTTTTAAACCCTCACAGTGACCAAAATTGCCATTTTTACAGAGTTTTGCTTACTCAAAAGCTTCAATTTTGACCCGTTTCAGGCAGAGAAATGACTTTAAACACACTTATTTTAGTTGACAAAGTCATAATTCACATCCATCAGTAATTTAGAGTCAAAAGATTAAATGTTAAAATTTCATCATTATAGACCATTTTGGGATCGTTCGACTGGTCCGGAGTCATCGTTTTTCATCCGAAAATTGATTTTTTGGACTGTACCAAAAATGATTCAAAATGTCAATTGGATCATGCCTCATGTTGAATAACCACTTTTTAAACCCTCACAGTGACCAAAATTGCCATTTTTACAGAGTTTTGCTTACTCAAAAGCTTCCATTTTGACCTGTTTCAGGCACAGAAATGACTTTAAACACACTTATTCTAGTTGACAGAGTCATAATTCACATTCAACAGTCATTTAGAGTCAAAAGATTAAATGTTAAAATTTCATCATTATAGACCATTTTGGGATCGTTCGACTGGTCCGGAGTCATCGTTTTTCATCCGAAAATTGATTTTTTGGACTGTACCAAAAATGATTCAAAATGTTAATTGGATCATGCCTCATGTTGAATAACCACTTTTTAAACCCTCACAGTGACCAAAATTGCCATTTTTACAGAGTTTTGCTTACTCAAAAGCTTCAATTTTGACCTGTTTCAGGCACAGAAATGACTTTAAACACACTTATTTTAGTTGACAAAGTCACAATTCACATCCAACAGTAATTTAGAGTCAAAAGATTAAATGTTAAAATTTCATCATTATAGACCATTTTGGGATCGTTCGACTGGTCCGGAGTCATCGTTTTTCATCCGAAAATTGATTTTTTGGACTGTACCAAAAATGATTCAAAATGTCAATTGGATCATGCCTCATGTTGAATAACCACTTTTTAAACCCTCACAGTGACCAAAATTGCCATTTTTACAGAGTTTTGCTTACTCAAAAGCTTCCATTTTGACCCGTTTCAGGCACAGAAATGACTTTAAACACACTTATTCTAGTTGACAGAGTCATAATTCACATTCAACAGTCATTTAGAGTCAAAAGATTAAATGTTAAAATTTCATCATTATAGACCATTTTGGGATCGTTCGACTGGTCCGGAGTCATCGTTTTTCATCCGAAAATTGATTTTTTAGACTGTACCAAAAATGATTCAAAATGTCAATTGGATCATGCCTCATGTTGAATAACCACTTTTTAAACCCTCACAGTGACCAAAATTGCCATTTTTACAGAGTTTTGCTTACTCAAAAGCTTCAATTTTGACCCGTTTCAGGCACAGAAATGACTTTAAACACACTTATTCTAGTTGACAAAGTCATAATTCACATCCAACAGTCATTTAGAGTCAAAAGATTAAATGTAAAAATTTCATCATTATAGACCATTTTGGGATCGTTCGACAGGTCCGGAGTCATCGTTTTTCATCCAAAAATTGATTTTTTGGACTGTATTAAAAATGATTCAAAATGTCAATTGGATCATGCCTCATGATGAATAACCACTTTTTAAACCCTCACAGTGACCAAAATTGCCATTTTCACAGAGTTTTACTTACTCAAAAGCTTCAATTTTGACCCGTTTCAGGCACAGAAATGACTTTAAACACACTTATTTTAGTTGACAAAGTCATAATTCACATCCATCAGTAATTTAGAGTCAAAAGATTAAATGTTAAAATTTCATCATTATAGACCATTTTGGGATCATTCGACTGGTCCGGAGTCATCGTTTTTCATCCGAAAATTGATTTTTTGGACTGTACCAAAAATGATTCAAAATGTCAATTGGATCATGCCTCATGTTGAATAACCACTTTTTAAACCCTCACAGTGACCAAAATTGCCATTTTTACAGAGTTTTGCTTACTCAAAAGCTTCCATTTTGACCCGTTTCAGGCACAGAAATGACTTTAAACACACTTATTCTAGTTGACAGAGTCATAATTCACATTCAACAGTCATTTAGAGTCAAAAGATTAAATGTTAAAATTTCATCATTATAGACCATTTTGGGATCGGTCGACTGGTCCGGAGTCATCGTTTTTCATCCGAAAATTGATTTTTTGGACTGTACCAAAAATGATTCAAAATGTTAATTGGATCATGCCTCATGTTGAATAACCACTTTTTAAACCCTCACAGTGACCAAAATTGCCATTTTTACAGAGTTTTGCTTACTCAAAAGCTTCAATTTTGACCCATTTCAGGCACAGAAATGACTTTAAACACACTTATTCTAGTTGAAAAAGTCATAATTCACATCCAACAGTCATTTAGAGTCAAAAGATTAAATGTTAAAATTTCATCATTATAGACCATTTTGGGATCGTTCGACTGGTCCGGAGTCATAGTTTTTCATCCGAAAATTGATTTTTTGGACTGTACCAAAAATGATTCAAAATGTCAATTGGATCATGCCTCATGTTGAATAACCACTTTTTAAACCCTCACAGTGACCAAAATTGCCATTTTTACAGAGTTTTGCTTACTCAAAAGCTTCAATTTTGACCCGTTTCAGGCACAAAAATGACTTTAAACACACTTATTCTAGTTGACAAAGTCACAATTCACATCCAACAGTAATTTAGAGTCAAAAGATTAAATGTTAAAATGTCATCATTATAGACCATTTTGGGATCGTTCGACAGGTCCGGAGTCATCGTTTTTCATCCGAAAATTGATTTTTTGGACTGTACCAAAAATGATTCAAAATGTCAATTGGATCATGCCTCATGTTGAATAACCACTTTTTAAACCCTCACAGTGACCAAAATTGCCATTTTTACAGAGTTTTGCTTACTCAAAAGCTTCCATTTTGACCCGTTTCAGGCACAGAAATGACTTTAAACACACTTATTCTAGTTGACAAAGTCATAATTCACATCCAACAGTCATTTAGAGTCAAAAGATTAAATGTAAAAATTTCATCATTATAGACCATTTTGGGATCGTTCGACAGGTCCGGAGTCATCGTTTTTCATCCGAAAATTGATTTTTTGGACTGTACCAAAAATGATTCAAAATGTCAATTGGATCATGCCTCATGTTGAATAACCACTTTTTAAACCCTCACAGTGACCAAAATTGCCATTTTTACAGAGTTTTGCTTACTCAAAAGCTTCAATTTTGACCCGTTTCAGGCAGAGAAATGACTTTAAACACACTTATTTTAGTTGACAAAGTCATAATTCACATCCATCAGTAATTTAGAGTCAAAAGATTAAATGTTAAAATTTCATCATTATAGACCATTTTGGGATCGTTCGACTGGTCCGGAGTCATCGTTTTTCATCCGAAAATTGATTTTTTGGACTGTACCAAAAATGATTCAAAATGTCAATTGGATCATGCCTCATGTTGAATAACCACTTTTTAAACCCTCACAGTGACCAAAATTGCCATTTTTACAGAGTTTTGCTTACTCAAAAGCTTCCATTTTGACCTGTTTCAGGCACAGAAATGACTTTAAACACACTTATTCTAGTTGACAGAGTCATAATTCACATTCAACAGTCATTTAGAGTCAAAAGATTAAATGTTAAAATTTCATCATTATAGACCATTTTGGGATCGTTCGACTGGTCCGGAGTAATCGTTTTTCATCCGAAAATTGATTTTTTAGACTGTACCAAAAATGATTCAAAATGTCAATTGGATCATGCCTCATGTTGAATAACCACTTTTTAAACCCTCACAGTGACCAAAATTGCCATTTTTACAGAGTTTTGCTTACTCAAAAGCTTCAAATTTGACCCGTTTCAGGCACAGAAATGACTTTAAACACACTTATTTTAGTTGACAAAGTCATAATTCACATCCATCAATAATTTAGAGTCAAAAGATTAAATGTTAAAATTTCATCATTATAGACCATTTTGGGATCGTTCGACAGGTCCGGAGTCATCGTTTTTCATCCGAAAATTGATTTTTTGGACTGTACCAAAAATGATTCAAAATGTCAATTGGATCATGCCTCATGTTGAATAACCACTTTTTAAACCCTCACAGTGACCAAAATTGCCATTTTTACAGAGTTTTGCTTACTCAAAAGCTTCAATTTTGACCCGTTTCAGGCACAGAAATGACTTTAAACACACTTATTCTAGTTGACAAAGTCATAATTCACATCCAACAGTCATTTAGAGTCAAAAGATTAAATGTTAAAATTTCATCATTATAGACCATTTTGGGATCGTTCGATGGGTCCGGAGTCATCGTTTTTCATCCGAAAATTGATTTTTCGGACTGTACCAAAAATGATTCAAAATGTCAATTGGATCATGCCTCATGTTGAATAACCACTTTTTAAACCCTCACAGTGACCAAAATTGCCATTTTTACAGAGTTTTGCTTACTCAAAAGCTTCCATTTTGACCTGTTTCAGGCACAGAAATGACTTTAAACACACTTATTCTAGTTGACAGAGTCATAATTCACATTCAACAGTCATTTAGAGTCAAAAGATTAAATGTTAAAATTTCATCATTATAGACCATTTTGGGATCGTTCGACTGGTCCGGAGTAATCGTTTTTCATCCGAAAATTGATTTTTTAGACTGTACCAAAAATGATTCAAAATGTCAATTGGATCATGCCTCATGTTGAACAACCACTTTTTAAACCCTCACAGTGACCAAAATTGCCATTTTTACAGAGTTTTGCTTACTCAAAAGCTTCAATTTTGACCCGTTTCAGGCACAGAAATGACTTTAAACACACTTATTTTAGTTGACAAAGTCATAATTCACATCCATCAGTAATTTAGTGTCAAAAGATTAAATGTTAAAATTTCATCATTATAGACCATTTTGGGATCATTCGACTGGTCCGGAGTCATCGTTTTTCATCCGAAAATTGATTTTTTGGACTGTACCAAAAATGATTCAAAATGTTAATTGGATCATGCCTCATGTTGAATAACCACTTTTTAAACCCTCACAGTGACCAAAATTGACATTTTTACAGAGTTTTGCTTACTCAAAAGCTTCAATTTTGACCTGTTTCAGGCACAGAAATGACTTTAAACACACTTATTTTAGTTGACAAAGTCACAATTCACATCCAACAGTAATTTAGAGTCAAAAGATTAAATGTTAAAATTTCATCATTATAGACCATTTTGGGATCGTTCGACAGGTCCGGAGTCATCGTTTTTCATCTGAAAATTGATTTTTTGGACTGTACCAAAAATGATTCAAAATGTCAATTGGATCATGCCTCATGTTGAATAACCACTTTTTAAACCCTCACAGTGACCAAAATTGCCATTTTTACAGAGTTTTGCTTACTCAAAAGCTTCAATTTTGACCCGTTTCAGGCACAGAAATGACTTTAAACACACTTATTCTAGTTGAAAAAGTCATAATTCACATCCAACAGTCATTTAGAGTCAAAAGATTAAATGTTGAAATTTCTTCCATATTGACCATTTTGGGATCGTTCGACAGGTCCGGAGTCATCGTTTTTCATCCGAAAATTGATTTTTTGGACTGTACCAAAAATGATTCAAAATGTGAATTGGATCGTGCCTCATGTTGAATAACCACTTTTTAAACCCTCACAGTGACCGAAATTGCCATTTTTACAGAGTTTTGCTTACTCAAAAGCTTCAATTTTGACCCGTTTCAGGCACAGAAATGACTTTAAACACACTTATTCTAGTTGACAAAGTCACAATTCACATCCAACAGTAATTTAGAGTCAAAAGATTAAATGTTAAAATTTCATCATTATAGACCATTTTGGGATCGTTCGACAGGTCCGGAGTCATCGTTTTTCATCCGAAAATTGATTTTTTGGACTGTACCAAAAATGATTCAAAATGTCAATTGGATCATGCCTCATGTTGAATAACCACTTTTTAAACCCTCACAGTGACCAAAATTGCCATTTTTACAGAGTTTTGCTTACTCAAAAGCTTCCATTTTGACCCGTTTCAGGCACAGAAATGACTTTAAACACACTTATTCTAGTTGACAGAGTCATAATTCACATTCAACAGTCATTTAGAGTCAAAAGATTAAATGTTAAAATTTCATCATTATAGACCATTTTGGGATCGTTCGACTGGTTCGGAGTCATCGTTTTTCATCCGAAAATTGATTTTTTAGACTGTACCAAAAATGATTCAGAATGTCAATTGGATCATGCCTCATGTTGAATAACCACTTTTTAAACCCTCACAGTGACCAAAATTGCCATTTTTACAGAGTTTTGCTTACTCAAAAGCTTCAATTTTGACCCGTTTCAGGCACAGAAATGACTTTAAACACACTTATTTTAGTTGACAAAGTCATAATTCACATCCATCAGTAATTTAGTGTCAAAAGATTAAATGTTAAAATTTCATCATTATAGACCATTTTGGGATCGTTCGACTGGTCCGGAGTCATCGTTCTTCATCCAAAAATTGATTTTTTGGACTGTACCAAAAATGATTCAAAATGTTAATTGGATCATGCCTCATGTTGAATAACCACTTTTTAAACCCTCACAGTGACCAAAATTGCCATTTTTACAGAGTTTTGCTTACTCAAAAGCTTCAATTTTGACCTGTTTCAGGCACAGAAATGACTTTAAACACACTTATTTTAGTTGACAAAGTCACAATTCACATCCAACAGTAATTTAGAGTCAAAAGATTAAATGTTAAAATTTCATCATTATAGACCATTTTGGGATCGTTCGACTGGTCCGGAGTCATCGTTTTTCATCCGAAAATTGATTTTTTGGACTGTACCAAAAATTATTCAAAATGTCAATTGGATCATGCCTCATGTTGAATAACCACTTTTTAAACCATCACAGTGACCAAAATTGCCATTTTTACAGAGTTTTGCTTACTCAAAAGCTTCCATTTTGACCCGTTTCAGGCACAGAAATGACTTTAAACACACTTATTTTAGTTGACAAAGTCACAATTCACATCCAACAGTAATTTAGAGTCAAAAGACTAAATGTTAAAATTTCATCATTATAGACCATTTTGGGATCGTTCGACAGGTCCGGAGTCATCGTTTTTCATCCAAAAATTGATTTTTTGGACTGTATTAAAAATGATTCAAAATGTCAATTGGATCATGCCTCATGATGAATAACCACTTTTTAAACCCTCACAGTGACCAAAATTGCCATTTTCACAGAGTTTTACTTACTCAAAAGCTTCAATTTTGACCCGTTTCAGGCACAGAAATGACTTTAAACACACTTATTTTAGTTGACAAAGTCATAATTCACATCCATCAGTAATTTAGAGTCAAAAGATTAAATGTTAAAATTTCATCATTATAGACCATTTTGGGATCGTTCGACTGGTCCGGAGTCATCGTTTTTCATCCGAAAATTGATTTTTTGGACTGTACCAAAAATGATTCAAAATGTCAATTGGATCATGCCTCATGTTGAATAACCACTTTTTAAACCCTCACAGTGACCAAAATTGCCATTTTTACAGAGTTTTGCTTACTCAAAAGCTTCCATTTTGACCCGTTTCAGGCACAGAAATGACTTTAAACACACTTATTCTAGTTGACAGAGTCATAATTCACATTCAACAGTCATTTAGAGTCAAAAGATTAAATGTTAAAATTTCATCATTATAGACCATTTTGGGATCGTTCGACTGGTCCGGAGTCATCGTTTTTCATCCGAAAATTGATTTTTTAGACTGTACCAAAAATGATTCAAAATGTCAATTGGATCATGCCTCATGTTGAATAACCACTTTTTAAACCCTCACAGTGACCAAAATTGCCATTTTTACAGAGTTTTGCTTACTCAAAAGCTTCAATTTTGACCCGTTTCAGGCACAGAAATGACTTTAAACACACTTATTGTAGTTGACAATGTCATAATTCACATCCATCAGTAATTTAGTGTCAAAAGATTAAATGTTAAAATTTCATCATTATAGACCATTTTGGGATCGTTCGACAGGTCCGGAGTCATCGTTTTTCATCCAAAAATTGATTTTTTGGACTGTATTAAAAATGATTCAAAATGTCAATTGGATCATGCCTCATGATGAATAACCACTTTTTAAACCCTCACAGTGACCAAAATTGCCATTTTCACAGAGTTTTACTTACTCAAAAGCTTCAATTTTGACCCGTTTCAGGCACAGAAATGACTTTAAACACACTTATTTTAGTTGACAAAGTCATAATTCACATCCATCAGTAATTTAGAGTCAAAAGATTAAATGTTAAAATTTCATCATTATAGACCATTTTGGGATCGTTCGACTGGTCCGGAGTCATCGTTTTTCATCCGAAAATTGATTTTTTGGACTGTACCAAAAATGATTCAAAATGTCAATTGGATCATGCCTCATGTTGAATAACCACTTTTTAAACCCTCACAGTGACCAAAATTGCCATTTTTACAGAGTTTTGCTTACTCAAAAGCTTCCATTTTGACCCGTTTCAGGCACAGAAATGACTTTAAACACACTTATTCTAGTTGACAGAGTCATAATTCACATTCAACAGTCATTTAGAGTCAAAAGATTAAATGTTAAAATTTCATCATTATAGACCATTTTGGGATCGTTCGACTGGTCCGGAGTCATCGTTTTTCATCCGAAAATTGATTTTTTAGACTGTACCAAAAATGATTCAAAATGTCAATTGGATCATGCCTCATGTTGAATAACCACTTTTTAAACCCTCACAGTGACCAAAATTGCCATTTTTACAGAGTTTTGCTTACTCAAAAGCTTCAATTTTGACCCGTTTCAGGCACAGAAATGACTTTAAACACACTTATTGTAGTTGACAATGTCATAATTCACATCCATCAGTAATTTAGTGTCAAAAGATTAAATGTTAAAATTTCATCATTATAGACCATTTTGGGATCGGTCGACTGGTCCGGAGTCATCGTTTTTCATCCGAAAATTGATTTTTTGGACTGTACCAAAAATGATTCAAAATGTTAATTGGATCATGCCTCATGTTGAATAACCACTTTTTAAACCCTCACAGTGACCAAAATTGCCATTTTTACAGAGTT
This sequence comes from Lissotriton vulgaris, assembly GCF_964263255.1. Taxonomy (NCBI): domain Eukaryota; kingdom Metazoa; phylum Chordata; class Amphibia; order Caudata; family Salamandridae; genus Lissotriton; species Lissotriton vulgaris. The sequence goes on from NW_028247230.1 coordinate 113,884, forward strand.
TTGCTTACTCAAAAGCTTCAATTTTGACCCATTTCAGGCACAGAAATGACTTTAAACACACTTATTCTAGTTGAAAAAGTCATAATTCACATCCAACAGTCATTTAGAGTCAAAAGATTAAATGTTAAAATTTCATCATTATAGACCATTTTGGGATCGTTCGACTGGTCCGGAGTCATCGTTTTTCATCCGAAAATTGATTTTTTGGACTGTACCAAAAATGATTCAAAATGTCAATTGGATCATGCCTCATGTTGAATAACCACTTTTTAAACCCTCACAGTGACCAAAATTGCCATTTTTACAGAGTTTTGCTTACTCAAAAGCTTCAATTTTGACCCGTTTCAGGCACAAAAATGACTTTAAACACACTTATTCTAGTTGACAAAGTCACAATTCACATCCAACAGTAATTTAGAGTCAAAAGATTAAATGTTAAAATGTCATCATTATAGACCATTTTGGGATCGTTCGACAGGTCCGGAGTCATCGTTTTTCATCCGAAAATTGATTTTTTGGACTGTACCAAAAATGATTCAAAATGTCAATTGGATCATGCCTCATGTTCAATAACCACTTTTTAAACCCTCACAGTGACCAAAATTGCCATTTTTACAGAGTTTTGCTTACTCAAAAGCTTCCATTTTGACCCGTTTCAGGCACAGAAATGACTTTAAACACACTTATTCTAGTTGACAAAGTCATAATTCACATCCAACAGTCATTTAGAGTCAAAAGATTAAATGTAAAAATTTCATCATTGTAGACCATTTTGGGATCGTTCGACAGGTCCGGAGTCATCGTTTTTCATCCGAAAATTGATTTTTTGGACTGTACCAAAAATGATTCAAAATGTCAATTGGATCATGCCTCATGTTGAATAACCACTTTTTAAACCCTCACAGTGACCAAAATTGCCATTTTTACAGAGTTTTGCTTACTCAAAAGCTTCAATTTTGACCCGTTTCAGGCAGAGAAATGACTTTAAACACACTTATTTTAGTTGACAAAGTCATAATTCACATCCATCAGTAATTTAGAGTCAAAAGATTAAATGTTAAAATTTCATCATTATAGACCATTTTGGGATCGTTCGACTGGTCCGGAGTCATCGTTTTTCATCCGAAAATTGATTTTTTGGACTGTACCAAAAATGATTCAAAATGTCAATTGGATCATGCCTCATGTTGAATAACCACTTTTTAAACCCTCACAGTGACCAAAATTGCCATTTTTACAGAGTTTTGCTTACTCAAAAGCTTCCATTTTGACCTGTTTCAGGCACAGAAATGACTTTAAACACACTTATTCTAGTTGACAGAGTCATAATTCACATTCAACAGTCATTTAGAGTCAAAAGATTAAATGTTAAAATTTCATCATTATAGACCATTTTGGGATCGTTCGACTGGTCCGGAGTCATCGTTTTTCATCCGAAAATTGATTTTTTGGACTGTACCAAAAATGATTCAAAATGTTAATTGGATCATGCCTCATGTTGAATAACCACTTTTTAAACCCTCACAGTGACCAAAATTGCCATTTTTACAGAGTTTTGCTTACTCAAAAGCTTCAATTTTGACCTGTTTCAGGCACAGAAATGACTTTAAACACACTTATTTTAGTTGACAAAGTCACAATTCACATCCAACAGTAATTTAGAGTCAAAAGATTAAATGTTAAAATTTCATCATTATAGACCATTTTGGGATCGTTCGACAGGTCCGGAGTCATCGTTTTTCATCTGAAAATTGATTTTTTGGACTGTACCAAAAATGATTCAAAATGTCAATTGGATCATGCCTCATGTTGAATAACCACTTTTTAAACCCTCACAGTGACCAAAATTGCCATTTTTACAGAGTTTTGCTTACTCAAAAGCTTCAATTTTGACCCGTTTCAGGCACAGAAATGACTTTAAACACACTTATTCTAGTTGAAAAAGTCATAATTCACATCCAACAGTCATTTAGAGTCAAAAGATTAAATGTTGAAATTTCTTCCATATTGACCATTTTGGGATCGTTCGACAGGTCCGGAGTCATCGTTTTTCATCCGAAAATTGATTTTTTGGACTGTACCAAAAATGATTCAAAATGTGAATTGGATCGTGCCTCATGTTGAATAACCACTTTTTAAACCCTCACAGTGACCGAAATTGCCATTTTTACAGAGTTTTGCTTACTCAAAAGCTTCAATTTTGACCCGTTTCAGGCACAGAAATGACTTTAAACACACTTATTCTAGTTGACAAAGTCACAATTCACATCCAACAGTAATTTAGAGTCAAAAGATTAAATGTTAAAATTTCATCATTATAGACCATTTTGGGATCGTTCGACAGGTCCGGAGTCATCGTTTTTCATCCGAAAATTGATTTTTTGGACTGTACCAAAAATGATTCAAAATGTCAATTGGATCATGCCTCATGTTGAATAACCACTTTTTAAACCCTCACAGTGACCAAAATTGCCATTTTTACAGAGTTTTGCTTACTCAAAAGCTTCCATTTTGACCCGTTTCAGGCACAGAAATGACTTTAAACACACTTATTCTAGTTGACAGAGTCATAATTCACATTCAACAGTCATTTAGAGTCAAAAGATTAAATGTTAAAATTTCATCATTATAGACCATTTTGGGATCGTTCGACTGGTTCGGAGTCATCGTTTTTCATCCGAAAATTGATTTTTTAGACTGTACCAAAAATGATTCAAAATGTCAATTGGATCATGCCTCATGTTGAATAACCACTTTTTAAACCCTCACAGTGACCAAAATTGCCATTTTTACAGAGTTTTGCTTACTCAAAAGCTTCAATTTTGACCCGTTTCAGGCACAGAAATGACTTTAAACACACTTATTTTAGTTGACAAAGTCACAATTCACATCCAACAGTAATTTAGAGTCAAAAGATTAAATGTTAAAATTTCATCATTATAGACCATTTTGGGATCGTTCGACAGGTCCGGAGTCATCGTTTTTCATCCGAAAATTGATTTTTTGGACTGTACCAAAAATGATTCAAAATGTCAATTGGATCATGCCTCATGTTGAATAACCACTTTTTAAACCCTCACAGTGACCAAAATTGCCATTTTTACAGAGTTTTGCTTACTCAAAAGCTTCAATTTTGACCCGTTTCAGGCACAGAAATGACTTTAAACACACTTATTTTAGTTGACAAAGTCACAATTCACATCCAACAGTAATTTAGAGTCAAAAGATTAAATGTTAAAATTTCATCATTATAGACCATTTTGGGATCGTTCGACTGGTCCGGAGTCATCGTTTTTCATCCGAAAATTGATTTTTTGGACTGTACCAAAAATGATTCAAAATGTCAATTGGATCATGCCTCATGTTGAATAACCACTTTTTAAACCCTCACAGTGACCAAAATTGCCATTTTTACAGAGTTTTGCTTACTCAAAAGCTTCAATTTTGACCCGTTTCAGGCACAAAAATGACTTTAAACACACTTATTTTAGTTGACAAAGTCACAATTCACATCCAACAGTAATTTAGAGTCAAAAGATTAAATGTTAAAATTTCATCATTATAGACCATTTTGGGATCATTCGACAGGTCCGGAGTCATCGTTTTTCATCCGAAAATTGATTTTTTGGACTGTACCAAAAATGATTCAAAATGTCAATTGGATCATGCCTCATGTTGAATAACCACTTTTTAAACCATCACAGTGACCAAAATTGCCATTTTTACCGAGTTTTGCTTACTCAAAAGCTTCCATTTTGACCCGTTTCAGGCACAGAAATGACTTTAAACACACTTATTTTAGTTGACAAAGTCACAATTCACATCCAACAGTAATTTAGAGTCAAAAGATTAAATGTTAAAATTTCATCATTATAGACCATTTTGGGATCGTTCGACAGGTCCGGAGTCATCGTTTTTCATCCAAAAATTGATTTTTTGGACTGTATTAAAAATGATTCAAAATGTCAATTGGATCATGCCTCATGATGAATAACCACTTTTTAAACCCTCACAGTGACCAAAATTGCCATTTTCACAGAGTTTTACTTACTCAAAAGCTTCAATTTTGACCCGTTTCAGGCACAGAAATGACTTTAAACACACTTATTTTAGTTGACAAAGTCATAATTCACATCCATCAGTAATTTAGAGTCAAAAGATTAAATGTTAAAATTTCATCATTATAGACCATTTTGGGATCGTTCGACTGGTCCAGAGTCATCGTTTTTCATCCGAAAATTGATTTTTTGGACTGTACCAAAAATGATTCAAAATGTCAATTGGATCATGCCTCATGTTGAATAACCACTTTTTAAACCCTCACAGTGACCAAAATTGCCATTTTTACAGAGTTTTGCTTACTCAAAAGCTTCCATTTTGACCCGTTTCAGGCACAGAAATGACTTTAAACACACTTATTCTAGTTGACAGAGTCATAATTCACATTCAACAGTCATTTAGAGTCAAAAGATTAAATGTTAAAATTTCATCATTATAGACCATTTTGGGATCGTTCGACTGGTCCGGAGTCATCGTTTTTCATCCGAAAATTGATTTTTTAGACTGTACCAAAAATGATTCAAAATGTCAATTGGATCATGCCTCATGTTGAATAACCACTTTTTAAACCCTCACAGTGACCAAAATTGCCATTTTTACAGAGTTTTGCTTACTCAAAAGCTTCAATTTTGACCCGTTTCAGGCACAGAAATGACTTTAAACACACTTATTGTAGTTGACAATGTCATAATTTACATCCATCAGTAATTTAGTGTCAAAAGATTAAATGTTAAAATTTAATCATTATAGACCATTTTGGGATCGTTCGACTGGTCCGGAGTCATCGTTTTTCATCCAAAAATTGATTTTTTGGACTGTACCAAAAATGATTCAAAATGTTAATTGGATCATGCCTCAAGTTGAATAACCACTTTTTAAACCCTCACAGTGACCAAAATTGCCATTTTTACAGAGTTTTGCTTACTCAAAAGCTTCAATTTTGACCCATTTCAGGCACAGAAATGACTTTAAACACACTTATTCTAGTTGAAAAAGTCATAATTCACATCCAACAGTCATTTAGAGTCAAAAGATTAAATGTTAAAATTTCATCATTATAGACCATTTTGGGATCGTTCGACTGGTCCGGAGTCATCGTTTTTCATCCGAAAATTGATTTTTTGGACTGTACCAAAAATGATTCAAAATGTCAATTGGATCATGCCTCATGTTGAATAACCACTTTTTAAACCCTCACAGTGACCAAAATTGCCATTTTTACAGAGTTTTGCTTACTCAAAAGCTTCAATTTTGACCCGTTTCAGGCACAAAAATGACTTTAAACACACCTATTCTAGTTGACAAAGTCACAATTCACATCCAACAGTAATTTAGAGTCAAAAGATTAAATGTTAAAATTTCATCATTATAGACCATTTTGGGATCGTTCGACAGGTCCGGAGTCATCGTTTTTCATCCGAAAATTGATTTTTTGGACTGTACCAAAAATGATTCAAAATGTCAATTGGATCATGCCTCATGTTGAATAACCACTTTTTAAACCCTCACAGTGACCAAAATTGCCATTTTTACAGAGTTTTGCTTACTCAAAAGCTTCCATTTTGACCCGTTTCAGGCACAGAAATGACTTTAAACACACTTATTCTAGTTGACAAAGTCATAATTCACATCCAACAGTCATTTAGAGTCAAAAGATTAAATGTAAAAATTTCATCATTATAGACCATTTTGGGATCTTTCGACAGGTCCGGAGTCATCGTTTTTCATCCGAAAATTGATTTCTTGGACTGTACCAAAAATGATTCAAAATGTCAATTGGATCATGCCTCATGTTGAATAACCACTTTTTAAACCCTCACAGTGACCAAAATTGCCATTTTTACAGAGTTTTGCTTACTCAAAAGCTTCAATTTTGACCCGTTTCAGGCAGAGAAATGACTTTAAACACACTTATTTTAGTTGACAAAGTCATAATTCACATCCATCAGTAATTTAGAGTCAAAAGATTAAATGTTAAAATTTCATCATTATAGACCATTTTGGGATCGTTCGACTGGTCCGGAGTCATCGTTTTTCATCCGAAAATTGATTTTTTGGACTGTACCAAAAATGATTCAAAATGTCAATTGGATCATGCCTCATGTTGAATAACCACTTTTTAAACCCTCACAGTGACCAAAATGGCCATTTTTACAGAGTTTTGCTTACTCAAAAGCTTCCATTTTGACCCGTTTCAGGCACAGAAATGACTTTAAACACACTTATTCTAGTTGACAGTGTCATAATTCACATTCAACAGTCATTTAGAGTCAAAAGATTAAATGTTAAAATTTCATCATTATAGACCATTTTGGGATCGTTCGACTGGTCCGGAGTCATCGTTTTTCATCCGAAAATTGATTTTTTAGACTGTACCAAAAATGATTCAAAATGTCAATTGGATCATGCCTCATGTTGAATAACCACTTTTTAAACCCTCACAGTGACCAAAATTGCCATTTTTACAGAGTTTTGCTTACTCAAAAGCTTCAATTTTGACCCGTTTCAGGCACAGAAATTACTTTAAACACACTTATTTTAGTTGACAAAGTCACAATTCACATCCAACAGTAATTTAGAGTCAAAAGATTAAATGTTAAAATTTCATCATTATAGACCATTTTGGGATCGTTCGACAGGTCCGGAGTCATCGTTTTTCATCTGAAAATTGATTTTTTGGACTGTACCAAAAATGATTCAAAATGTTAATTGGATCATGCCTCATGTTGAATAACCACTTTTTAAACCCTCACAGTGACCAAAATTGCCATTTTTACAGAGTTTTGCTTACTCAAAAGCTTCAATTTTGACCCGTTTCAGGCACAAAAATGACTTTAAACACACTTATTTTAGTTGACAAAGTCACAATTCACATCCAACAGTAATTTAGAGTCAAAAGATTAAATGTTAAAATTTCATCATTATAGACCATTTTGGGATCGTTCGACAGGTCCGGAGTCATCGTTTTTCATCCGAAAATTGATTTTTTTGGACTGTACCAAAAATGATTCAAAATGTCAATTGGATCATGCCTCATGTTGAATAACCACTTTTTCAACCCTCACAGTGACCAAAATTGCCATTTTTACAGAGTTTTGCTTACTCAAAAGCTTCCATTTTGACCCGTTTCAGGCACAGAAATGACTTTAAACACACTTATTCTAGTTGACAAAGTCATAATTCACATCCAACAGTCATTTAGAGTCAAAAGATTAAATGTTAACATTTCATCATTATAGACCATTTTGGGATCGTTCGACAGGTCCGGAGTCATCGTTTTTCCATCCGAAAATTGATTTTTGGGACTGTACCAAAAATTATTCAAAATGTCAATTGGATCATGCCTCATGTTGAATAACCACTTTTTAAACCCTCACAGTGACCAAAATTGCCATTTTTACAGAGTTTTGCTTACTCAAAAGCTTCAATTTTGACCCGTTTCAGGCACAGAAATGACTTTAAACACACTTATTTTAGTTGACAAAGTCATAATTCACATCCATCAGTAATTTAGAGTCAAAAGATTAAATGTTAAAATGTCATCATTATAGACAATTTTGGGATCGTTCGACTGGTCCGGAGTCATCGTTTTTTATCCGAAAATTGATTTTTTGGACTGTACCAAAAATGATTCAAAATGTCTATTGGATCATGCCTCATGTTGAATAACCACTTTTTAAACCCTCACAGTGACCAAAATTGCCATTTTTACAGAGTTTTGCTTACTCAAAAGCTTCCATTTTGACCCGTTTCAGGCACAGAAATGACTTTAAACACACTTATTCTAGTTGACAAAGTCATAATTCACATCCAACAGTCATTTAGAGTCAAAAGATTAAATGTTAAAATTTCATCATTATAGACCATTTTGGGATCGTTCGACAGGTCCGGAGTCATCGTTTTTCATCCGAAAATAGATTTTTTGGACTGTACCAAAAATGATTCAAAATGTCAATTGGATCATGCCTCATGTTGAATAACCACTTTTTAAACCCTCACAGTGACCAAAATTGCCATTTTTACAGAGTTTTGCTTACTCAAAAGCTTCAATTTTGACCCGTTTCAGGCACAGAAATGACTTTAAACACACTTATTCTAGTTGACAAAGTCATAATTCACATCCAACAGTCATTTAGAGTCAAAAGATTAAATGTAAAAATTTCATCATTATAGACCATTTTGGGATCGTTCGACAGGTCCGGAGTCATCGTTTTTCATCCGAAAATTGATTTTTTGGACTGTACCAAAAATGATTCAAAATGTCAATTGGATCATGCCTCATGTTGAATAACCACTTTTTAAACCCTCACAGTGACCAAAATTGCCATTTTTACAGAGTTTTGCTTACTCAAAAGCTTCAATTTTGACCCGTTTCAGGCAGAGAAATGACTTTAAACACACTTATTTTAGTTGACAAAGTCATAATTCACATCCATCAGTAATTTAGAGTCAAAAGATTAAATGTTAAAATTTCATCATTATAGACCATTTTGGGATCGTTCGACTGGTCCGGAGTCATCGTTTTTCATCCGAAAATTGATTTTTTGGACTGTACCAAAAATGATTCAAAATGTCAATTGGATCATGCCTCATGTTGAATAACCACTTTTTAAACCCTCACAGTGACCAAAATTGCCATTTTTACAGAGTTTTGCTTACTCAAAAGCTTCCATTTTGACCCGTTTCAGGCACAGAAATGACTTTAAACACACTTATTCTAGTTGACAGTGTCATAATTCACATTCAACAGTCATTTAGAGTCAAAAGATTAAATGTTAAAATTTCATCATTATAGACCATTTTGGGATCGTTCGACTGGTCCGGAGTCATCGTTTTTCATCCGAAAATTGATTTTTTAGACTGTACCAAAAATGATTCAAAATGTCAATTGGATCATGCCTCATGTTGAATAACCACTTTTTCAACCCTCACAGTGACCAAAATTGCCATTTTTACAGAGTTTTGCTTACTCAAAAGCTTCCATTTTGACCCGTTTCAGGCACAGAAATGACTTTAAACACACTTATTCTAGTTGACAAAGTCATAATTCACATCCAACAGTCATTTAGAGTCAAAAGATTAAATGTTAAAATTTCATCATTATAGACCATTTTGGGATCGTTCGACAGGTCCGGAGTCATCGTTTTTCCATCCGAAAATTGATTTTTGGGACTGTACCAAAAATTATTCAAAATGTCAATTGGATCATGCCTCATGTTGAATAACCACTTTTTAAACCCTCACAGTGACCAAAATTGCCATTTTTACAGAGTTTTGCTTACTCAAAAGCTTCAATTTTGACCCGTTTCAGGCACAGAAATGACTTTAAACACACTTATTTTAGTTGACAAAGTCATAATTCACATCCATCAGTAATTTAGAGTCAAAAGATTAAATGTTAAAATTTCATCATTATAGACAATTTTGGGATCGTTCGACTGGTCCGGAGTCATCGTTTTTTTATCCGAAAATTGATTTTTTGGACTGTACCAAAAATGATTCAAAATGTCAATTGGATCATGCCTCATGTTGAATAACCACTTTTTAAACCCTCACAGTGACCAAAATTGCCATTTTTACAGAGTTTTGCTTACTCAAAAGCTTCCATTTTGACCCGTTTCAGGCACAGAAATGACTTTAAACACACTTATTCTAGTTGACAAAGTCATAATTCACATCCAACAGTCATTTAGAGTCAAAAGATTAAATGTTAAAATTTCATCATTATAGACCATTTTGGGATCGTTCGACAGGTCCGGAGTCATCGTTTTTCATCCGAAAATTGATTTTTTGGACTGTACCAAAAATGATTCAAAATGTCAATTGGATCATGCCTCATGTTGAATAACCACTTTTTAAACCCTCACAGTGACCAAAATTGCCATTTTTACAGAGTTTTGCTTACTCAAAAGCTTCAATTTTGACCCGTTTCAGGCACAGAAATGACTTTAAACACACTTATTTTAGTTGACAAAGTCATAATTCACATCCATCAGTAATTTAGAGTCAAAAGATTAAATGTTAAAATTTCATCATTATAGACCATTTTGGGATCGTTCGACTGGTCCGGAGTCATCGTTTTTCATCTGAAAATTGATTTTTTGGACTGTACCAAAAATGATTCAAAATGTTAATTGGATCATGCCTCATGTTGAATAACCACTTTTTAAACCCTCACAGGGACCAAAATTGCCATTTTTACAGAGTTTTGCTTACTCAAAAGCTTCAATTTTGACCCGTTTCAGGCACAGAAATGACTTTAAACACACTTATTCTAGTTGAAAAAGTCATAATTCACATCCAACAGTCATTTAGAGTCAAAAGATTAAATGTTAAAATTTCATCATTATAGACCATTTTGGGATCGTTCGACTGGTCCGGAGTCATCGTTTTTCATCCGAAAATTGATTTTTTAGACTGTACCAAAAATGATTCAGAATGTCAATTGGATCATGCCTCATGTTGAATAACCACTTTTTAAACCCTCACAGTGACCAAAATTGCCATTTTTACAGAGTTTTGCTTACTCAAAAGCTTCAATTTTGACCCATTTCAGGCACAAAAATGACTTTAAACACACTTATTCTAGTTGACAAAGTCACAATTCACATCCAACAGTAATTTAGAGTCAAAAGATTAAATGTTAAAATTTCATCATTATAGACCATTTTGGGATCGTTCGACAGGTCCGGAGTCATCGTTTTTCATCCGAAAATTGATTTTTTGGACTGTACCAAAAATGATTCAAAATGTCAATTGGATCATGCCTCATGTTGAATAACCACTTTTTAAACCCTCACAGTGACCAAAATTGCCATTTTTACAGAGTTTTGCTTACTCAAAAGCTTCCATTTTGACCCTTTTCAGGCACAGAAATGACTTTAAACACACTTATTCTAGTTGACAAAGTCATAATTCACATCCAACAGTCATTTAGAGTCAAAAGATTAAATGTTAAAATTTCATCATTATAGACCATTTTGGGATCGTTCGAAGGTCTGGAGTCATCGTTTTTCATCCGAAAATTGATTTTTTGGACTGTACCAAAAATGATTCAAAATGTCAATTGGATCATGCCTCATGTTGAATAACCACTTTTTAAACCCTCACAGTGACCAAAATTGCCATTTTTACAGAGTTTTGCTACCTCAAAAGCTTCAATCTTGACCCGTTTCAGGCACAGAAATGACTTTAAACACACTTATTTTAGTTGACAAAGTCATAATTCACATCCATCAGTAATTTAGAGTCAAAAGATTAAATGTTAAAATTTCATCATTATAGACCATTTTGGGATCGTTCGACTGGTCCGGAGTCATCGTTTTTCATCCGAAAATTGATTTTTTGGACTGTACCAAAAATGATTCAAAATGTCAATTGGATCATGCCTCATGTTGAATAACCACTTTTTAATCCCTCACAGTGACCAAAATTGCCATTTTTACAGAGTTTTGCTTACTCAAAAGCTTCCATTTTGACCCGTTTCTGGCACAGAAATGACTTTAAACACACTTATTCTAGTTGACAGAGTCATAATTCACATTCAACAGTCATTTAGAGTCAAAAGATTAAATGTTAAAATTTCATCATTATAGACCATTTTGGGATCGTTTGACTGGTCCGGAGTCATCGTTTTTCATCCGAAAATTGATTTTTTAGACTGTACCAAAAATGATTCAAAATGTCAATTGGATCATGCCTCATGTTGAATAACCACTTTTTAAACCCTCACAGTGACCAAAATTGCCATTTTTACAGAGTTTTGCTTACTCAAAAGCTTCAATTTTGACCCGTTTCAGGCACAGAAATGACTTTAAACACACTTATTTTAGTTGACAAAGTCATAATTCACATCCATCAGTAATTTAGTGTCAAAAGATTAAATGTTAAAATTTCATCATTATAGACCATTTTGGGATCGTTCGACTGGTCCGGAGTCATCGTTTTTCATCCGAAAATTGATTTTTTGGACTGTACCAAAAATGATTCAAAATGTTAATTGGATCATGTTGAATAACCACTTTTTAAACCCTCACAGTAACCAAAATTGCCATTTTTACAGAGTTTTGCTTACTCAAAAGCTTCAATTTTGACCTGTTTCAGGCACAGAAATGACTTTAAACACACTTATTTTAGTTGACAAAGTCACAATTCACATCCAACAGTAATTTAGAGTCAAAAGATTAAATGTTAAAATTTCATCATTATAGACCATTTTGGGATCGTTCGACAGGTCCGGAGTCATCGTTTTTCATCTGCAAATTGATTTTTTGGACTGTACCAAAAATGATTCAAAATGTCAATTGGATCATGCCTCATGTTGAATAACCACTTTTTAAACCCTCACAGTGACCAAAATTGCCATTTTTACAGAGTTTTGCTTACTCAAAAGCTTCAATTTTGACCCGTTTCAGGCACAGAAATGACTTTAAACACACTTATTCTAGTTGAAAAAGTCATAATTCACATCCAACAGTCATTTAGAGTCAAAAGATTAAATGTTGAAATTTCATCCATATTGACCATTTTGGGATCGTTCGACAGGTCCGGAGTCATCGTTTTTCATCCGAAAATTGATTTTTTGGACTGTACCAAAAATGATTCAAAATGTCAATTGGATCGTGCCTCATGTTGAATAACCACTTTTTAAACCCTCACAGTGACCGAAATTGCCATTTTTACAGAGTTTTGCTTACTCAAAAGCTTCAATTTTGACCCGTTTCAGGCACAGAAATGACTTTAAACACACTTATTCTAGTTGACAAAGTCATAATTCACATCCAACAGTCATTTAGAGTCAAAAGATTAAATGTTAAAATTTCATCATTATAGATCATTTTGGGATCGTTCGACGGGTCCGGAGTCATCGTTTTTCATCCGAAAATTGATTTTTTGGACTGTATTAAAAATGATTCAAAATGTCAATTGGATCATGCCTCATGATGAATAACCACTTTTTAAACCCTCACAGTGACCAAAATTGCCATTTTTACAGAGTTTTGCTTACTCAAAAGCTTCAATTTTGACCCGTTTCAGGCACAAAAATGACTTTAAACACACTTATTCTAGTTGACAAAGTCACAATTCACATCCAACAGTAATTTAGAGTCAAAAGATTAAATGTTAAAATTTCATCATTATAGACCATTTTGGGATCGTTCGGCAGGTCCGGAGTCATCGTTTTTCATCCGAAAATTGATTTTTTGGACTGTACCAAAAATGATTCAAAATGTCAATTGGATCATGCCTCATGTTGAATAACCACTTTTTAAACCCTCACAGTGACCAAAATTGCCATTTTTACAGAGTTTTGCTTACTCAAAAGCTTCCATTTTGACCCGTTTCAGGCACAGAAATGACTTTAAACACACTTATTCTAGTTGACAGAGTCATAATTCACATTCAACAGTCATTTAGAGTCAAAAGATTAAATGTTAAAATTTCATCATTATAGACCATTTTGGGATCGTTCGACTGGTCCGGAGTCATCGTTTTTCATCCGAAAATTGATTTTTTAGACTGTACCAAAAATGATTCAAAATGTCAATTGGATCATGCCTCATGTTGAATAACCACTTTTTAAACCCTCACAGTGACCAAAATTGCCATTTTTACAGAGTTTTGCTTACTCAAAAGCTTCAATTTTGACCCGTTTCAGGCACAAAAATGACTTTAAACACACTTATTTTAGTTGAAAAAGTCACAATTCACATCCAACAGTAATTTAGAGTCAAAAGATTAAATGTTAAAATTTCATCATTATAGACCATTTTGGGATCGTTCGACTGGTCCGGAGTCATCGTTTTTCATCCGAAAATTGATTTTTTGGACTTTACCAAAAATGATTCAAAATGTCAATTGGATCATGCCTCATGTTGAATAACCACTTTTTAAACCCTCACAGTGACCAAAATTGCCATTTTTACAGAGTTTTGCTTACTCAAAAGCTTCAATTTTGACCCATTTCAGGCACAAAAATGACTTTAAACACACTTATTTTAGTTGACAAAGTCACAATTCACATCCAACAGTAATTTAGAGTCAAAAGATTAAATGTTAAAATTTCATCATTATAGACCATTTTGGGATCGTTCGACAGGTCCGGAGTCATCGTTTTTCATCCGAAAATTGATTTTTTGGACTGTACCAAAAATGATTCAAAATGTCAATTGGATCATGCCTCATGTTGAATAACCACTTTTTAAACCCTCACAGTGACCAAAATTGCCATTTTTACAGAGTTTTGCTTACTCAAAAGCTTCCATTTTTACCCGTTTCAGGCACAGAAATGACTTTAAACACACTTATTCTAGTTGACAAAGTCATAATTCACATCCAACAGTCATTTAGAGTCAAAAGATTAAATGTTAAAATTTCATCATTATAGACCATTTTGGGATCGTTCGACAGGTCCGGAGTCATCGTTTTTCCATCCGAAAATTGATTTTTGGGACTGTACCAAAAATTATTCAAAATGTCAATTGGATCATGCCTCATGTTGAATAACCACTTTTTAAACCCTCACAGTGACCAAAATTGCCATTTTTACAGAGTTTTGCTTACTCAAAAGCTTCAATTTTGACCCGTTTCAGGCACAGAAATGACTTTAAACACACTTATTTTAGTTGACAAAGTCATAATTCACATCCATCAGTAATTTAGAGTCAAAAGATTAAATGTTAAAATTTCATCATTATAGACAATTTTGGGATCGTTCGACTGGTCCGGAGTCATCGTTTTTTATCCGAAAATTGATTTTTTGGACTGTACCAAAAATGATTCAAAATGTCGATTGGATCATGCCTCATGTTGAATAACCACTTTTTAAACCCTCACAGTGACCAAAATTGCCATTTTTACAGAGTTTTGCTTACTCAAAAGCTTCAATTTTGACCCGTTTCAGGCACAAAAATGACTTTAAACACACTTATTCTAGTTGACAAAGTCACAATTCACATCCAACAGTAATTTAGAGTCAAAAGATTAAATGTTAAAATTTCATCATTATAGACCATTTTGGGATCGTTCGACAGGTCCGGAGTCATACTTTTTCATCCGAAAATTGATTTTTTGGACTGTACCAAAAATGATTCAAAATGTCAATTGGATCATGCCTCACGTTGAATAACCACTTTTTAAACCCTCACAGTGACCAAAATTGCCATTTTTACAGAGTTTTGCTTACTCAAAAGCTTCCATTTTGACCCGTTTCAGGCACAGAAATGACTTTAAACACACTTATTCTAGTTGACAAAGTCATAATTCACATCCAACAGTCATTTAGAGTCAAAAGATTAAATGTTAAAATTTCATCATTATAGACCATTTTGGGATCGTTCGACAGGTCCGGAGTCATCGTTTTTCATCCGAAAATTGATTTTTTGGACTGTACCAAAAATGATTCAAAATGTCAATTGGATCATGCCTCATGTTGAATAACCACTTTTTAAACCCTCACAGTGACCAAAATTGCCATTTTTACAGAGTTTTGCTTACTCAAAAGCTTCCATTTTGACCCGTTTCAGGCACAGAAATGACTTTAAACACACTTATTTTAGTTGACAAAGTCATAATTCACATCCATCAGTAATTTAGTGTCAAAAGATTAAATGTTAAAATGTCATCATTATAGACCATTTTGGGATCGTTCGAAGGTCCGGAGTCATCGTTTTTCATCCGAAAATTGATTTTTTGGACTGTACCAAAAATGATTCAAAATGTCAATTGGATCATGCCTCATGTTGAATAACCACTTTTTAAACCCTCACAGTGACCAAAATTGCCATTTTTACAGAGTTTTGCTTACTCAAAAGCTTCAATTTTGACCCGTTTCAGGCACAGAAATGACTTTAAACACACTTATTTTAGTTGACAAAGTCATAATTCACATCCATCAGTAATTTAGAGTCAAAAGATTAAATGTTAAAATTTCATCATTATAGACCATTTTGGGATCGTTCGAAGGTCCGGAGTCATCGTTTTTCATCCGAAAATTGATTTTTTGGACTGTACCAAAAATGATTCAAAATGTCAATTGGATCATGCCTCATGTTGAATAACCACTTTTTAAACCCTCACAGTGACCAAAATTGCCATTTTTACAGAGTTTTGCTTACTCAAAAGCTTCAATTTTGACCCTTTTCAGGCACAGAAATGACTTTAAACACACTTATTCTAGTTGACAAAGTCATAATTCACATCCAACAGTCATTTAGAGTCAAAAGATTAAATGTTAAAATTTCATCATTATAGACCATTTTGGGATCGTTCGAAGGTCCGGAGTCATCGTTTTTCATCCGAAAATTGATTTTTTGGACTGTACCAAAAATGATTCAAAATGTCAATTGGATCATGCCTCATGTTGAATAACCACTTTTTAAACCCTCACAGTGACCAAAATTGCCATTTTTACAGAGTTTTGCTTACTCAAAAGCTTCAATTTTGACCCGTTTCAGGCACAGAAATGACTTTAAACACACTTATTTTAGTTGACAAAGTCATAATTCACATCCATCAGTAATTTAGAGTCAAAAGATTAAATGTTAAAATTTCATCATTATAGACCATTTTGGGATCGTTCGACTGGTCCGGAGTCATCGTTTTTCATCCGAAAATTGATTTTTTGGACTGTACCAAAAATGATTCAAAATGTCAATTGGATCATGCCTCATGTTGAATAAACACTTTTTAAACCCTCACAGTGACCAAAATTGCCATTTTTACAGAGTTTTGCTTACTCAAAAGCTTCCATTTTGACCCGTTTCTGGCACAGAAATGACTTTAAACACACTTATTCTAGTTGACAGAGTCATAATTCACATCCAACAGTCATTTAGAGTCAAAAGATTAAATGTTAAAATTTCATCATTATAGACCATTTTGGGATCGTTCGACTGGTCCGGAGTCATCGTTTTTCATCCGAAAATTGATTTTTTAGACTGTACCAAAAATGATTCAAAATGTCAATTGGATCATGCCTCATGTTGAATAACCACTTTTTAAACCCTCACAGTGACCAAAATTGCCATTTTTACAGAGTTTTGCTTACTCAAAAGCTTCAATTTTGACCCGTTTCAGGCACAGAAATGACTTTAAACACACTTATTTTAGTTGACAAAGTCACAATTCACATCCAACAGTAATTTAGAGTCAAAAGATTAAATGTTAAAATTTCATCATTATAGACCATTTTGGGATCGTTCGACAGGTCCGGAGTCATCGTTTTTCATCTGAAAATTGATTTTTTGGACTGTACCAAAAATGATTCAAAATGTCAATTGGATCATGCCTCATGTTGAATAACCACTTTTTAAACCCTCACAGTGACCAAAATTGCCATTTTTACAGAGTTTTGCTTACTCAAAAGCTTCAATTTTGACCCGTTTCAGGCACAGAAATGACTTTAAACACACTTATTCTAGTTGAAAAAGTCATAATTCACATCCAACAGTCATTTAGAGTCAAAAGATTAAATGTTGAAATTTCATCCATATTGACCATTTTGGGATCGTTCGACAGGTCCGGAGTCATCGTTTTTCATCCGAAAATTGATTTTTTGGACTGTACCAAAAATGATTCAAAATGTCAATTGGATCGTGCCTCATGTTGAATAACCACTTTTTAAACCCTCACAGTGACCGAAATTGCCATTTTTACAGAGTTTTGCTTACTCAAAAGCTTCAATTTTGACCCGTTTCAGGCACAGAAATGACTTTAAACACACTTATTCTAGTTGACAAAGTCATAATTCACATCCAACAGTCATTTAGAGTCAAAAGATTAAATGTTAAAATTTCATCATTATAGACCATTTTGGGATCGTTCGACAGGTCCGGAGTCATCGTTTCTCATCCGAAAATTGATTTTTTGGACTGTACCAAAAATGATTCAAAATGTCAATTGGATCATGCCTCATGTTGAATAACCACTTTTTAAACCCTCACAGTGACCAAAATTGCCATTTTTACAGAGTTTTGCTTACTCAAAAGCTTCCATTTTGACCCGTTTCTGGCACAGAAATGACTTTAAACACACTTATTCTAGTTGACAGAGTCATAATTCACATTCAACAGTCATTTAGAGTCAAAAGATTAAATGTTAAAATTTCATCATTATAGACCATTTTGGGATCGTTCGACTGGTCCGGAGTCATCGTTTTTCATCCGAAAATTGATTTTTTAGACTGTACCAAAAATGATTCAAAATGTCAATTGGATCATGCCTCATGTTGAATAACCACTTTTTAAACCCTCACAGTGACCAAAATTGCCATTTTTACAGAGTTTTGCTTACTCAAAAGCTTCAATTTTGACCCGTTTCAGGCACAGAAATGACTTTAAACACACTTATTTTAGTTGACAAAGTCACAATTCACATCCAACAGTAATTTAGAGTCAAAAGATTAAATGTTAAAATGTCATCATTATAGACCATTTTGGGATCGTTCGACAGGTCCGGAGTCATCGTTTTTCATCTGAAAATTGATTTTTTGGACTGTACCAAAAATGATTCAAAATGTCAATTGGATCATGCCTCATGTTGAATAACCACTTTTTAAACCCTCACAGTGACCAAAATTGCCATTTTTACAGAGTTTTGCTTACTCAAAAGCTTCAATTTTGACCCGTTTCAGGCACAGAAATGACTTTAAACACACTTATTCTAGTTGACAGAGTCATAATTCACATCCAACAGTCATTTAGAGTCAAAAGATTAAATGTTAAAATTTCATCATTATAGACCATTTTGGGATCGTTCGACTGGTCCGGAGTCATCGTTTTTCATCCGAAAATTGATTTTTTAGACTGTACCAAAAATGATTCAAAATGTCAATTGGATCATGCCTCATGTTGAATAACCACTTTTTAAACCCTCACAGTGACCAAAATTGCCATTTTTACAGAGTTTTGCTTACTCAAAAGCTTCAATTTTGACCCGTTTCAGGCACAGAAATGACTTTAAACACACTTATTTTAGTTGACAAAGTCACAATTCACATCCAACAGTAATTTAGAGTCAAAAGATTAAATGTTAAAATTTCATCATTATAGACCATTTTGGGATCGTTCGACAGGTCCGGAGTCATCGTTTTTCATCTGAAAATTGATTTTTTGGACTGTACCAAAAATGATTCAAAATGTCAATTGGATCATGCCTCATGTTGAATAACCACTTTTTAAACCCTCACAGTGACCAAAATTGCCATTTTTACAGAGTTTTGCTTACTCAAAAGCTTCAATTTTGACCCGTTTCAGGCACAGAAATGACTTTAAACACACTTATTCTAGTTGAAAAAGTCATAATTCACATCCAACAGTCATTTAGAGTCAAAAGATTAAATGTTGAAATTTCATCCATATTGACCATTTTGGGATCGTTCGACAGGTCCGGAGTCATCGTTTTTCATCCGAAAATTGATTTTTTGGACTGTACCAAAAATGATTCAAAATGTCAATTGGATCGTGCCTCATGTTGAATAACCACTTTTTAAACCCTCACAGTGACCGAAATTGCCATTTTTACAGAGTTTTGCTTACTCAAAAGCTTCAATTTTGACCCGTTTCAGGCACAGAAATGACTTTAAACACACTTATTCTAGTTGACAAAGTCATAATTCACATCCAACAGTCATTTAGAGTCAAAAGATTAAATGTTAAAATTTCATCATTATAGACCATTTTGGGATCGTTCGACAGGTCCGGAGTCATCGTTTTTCATCCGAAAATTGATTTTTTGGACTGTACCAAAAATGATTCAAAATGTCAATTGGATCATGCCTCATGTTGAATAACCACTTTTTAAACCCTCACAGTGACCAAAATTGCCATTTTTACAGAGTTTTGCTTACTCAAAAGCTTCCATTTTGACCCGTTTCTGGCACAGAAATGACTTTAAACACACTTATTCTAGTTGACAGAGTCATAATTCACATTCAACAGTCATTTAGAGTCAAAAGATTAAATGTTAAAATTTCATCATTATAGACCATTTTGGGATCGTTCGACTGGTCCGGAGTCATCGTTTTTCATCCGAAAATTGATTTTTTAGACTGTACCAAAAATGATTCAAAATGTCAATTGGATCATGCCTCATGTTGAATAACCACTTTTTAAACCCTCACAGTGACCAAAATTGCCATTTTTACAGAGTTTTGCTTACTCAAAAGCTTCAATTTTGACCCGTTTCAGGCACAGAAATGACTTTAAACACACTTATTTTAGTTGACAAAGTCACAATTCACATCCAACAGTAATTTAGAGTCAAAAGATTAAATGTTAAAATGTCATCATTATAGACCATTTTGGGATCGTTCGACAGGTCCGGAGTCATCGTTTTTCATCTGAAAATTGATTTTTTGGACTGTACCAAAAATGATTCAAAATGTCAATTGGATCATGCCTCATGTTGAATAACCACTTTTTAAACCCTCACAGTGACCAAAATTGCCATTTTTACAGAGTTTTGCTTACTCAAAAGCTTCAATTTTGACCCGTTTCAGGCACAGAAATGACTTTAAACACACTTATTCTAGTTGAAAAAGTCATAATTCACATCCAACAGTCATTTAGAGTCAAAAGATTAAATGTTGAAATTTCATCCATATTGACCATTTTGGGATCGTTCGACAGGTCCGGAGTCATCGTTTTTCATCCGAAAATTGATTTTTTGGACTGTACCAAAAATGATTCAAAATGTCAATTGGATCGTGCCTCATGTTGAATAACCACTTTTTAAACCCTCACAGTGACCGAAATTGCCATTTTTACAGAGTTTTGCTTACTCAAAAGCTTCAATTTTGACCCGTTTCAGGCACAGAAATGACTTTAAACACACTTATTCTAGTTGACAAAGTCATAATTCACATCCAACAGTCATTTAGAGTCAAAAGATTAAATGTTAAAATTTCATCATTATAGACCATTTTGGGATCGTTCGACGGGTCCGGAGTCATCGTTTTTCATCCGAAAATTGATTTTTCGGACTGTACCAAAAATGATTCAAAATGTCAATTGGATCGTGCCTCATGTTGAATAACCACTTTTTAAACCCTCACAGTGACCAAAATTGCCATTTTTACAGAGTTTTGCTTACTCAAAAGCTTCCATTTTGACCCGTTTCAGGCACAGAAATGACTTTAAACACACTTATTCTAGTTGACAAAGTCATAATGCACATCCAACAGTCATTTAGAGTCAAAAGATTAAATGTTAAAATTTCATCATTATAGACCATTTTGGGATCGTTCGACAGGTCCGGAGTCATCGTTTTTCATCCGAAAATTGATTTTTTGGACTGTATTAAAAATGATTCAAAATGTCAATTGGATCATGCCTCATGATGAATAACCACTTTTTAAACCCTCACAGTGACCAAAATTGCCATTTTTACAGAGTTTTGATTACTCAAAAGCTTCAATTTTGACCCGTTTCAGGCACAGAAATGACTTTAAACACACTTATTTTAGTTGACAAAGTCATAATTCACATCCATCAGTAATTTAGAGTCAAAAGATTAAATGTTAAAATTTCATCATTATAGACCATTTTGGGATCGTTCGACAGGTCCGGAGTCATCGTTTTTCCATCCGAAAATTGATTTTTGGGACTGTACCAAAAATTATTCAAAATGTCAATTGGATCATGCCTCATGTTGAATAACGACTTTTTAAACCCTCACAGTGACCAAAATTGCCATTTTTACAGAGTTTTGCTTACTCAAAAGCTTCAATTTTGACCCGTTTCAGGCACAGAAATGACTTTAAACACACTTATTTTAGTTGACAAAGTCATAATTCACATCCATCAGTAATTTAGAGTCAAAAGATTAAATGTTAAAATTTCATCATTATAGACAATTTTGGGATCGTTCGACTGGTCCGGAGTCATCGTTTTTTATCCGAAAATTGATTTTTTGGACTGTACCAAAAATGATTCAAAATGTCAATTGGATCATGCCTCATGTTGAATAACCACTTTTTAAACCCTCACAGTGACCAAAATTGCCATTTTTACAGAGTTTTGCTTACTCAAAAGCTTCCATTTTGACCCGTTTCAGGCACAGAAATGACTTTAAACACACTTATTCTAGTTGACAAAGTCATAATTCACATCCAACAGTCATTTAGAGTCAAAAGATTAAATGTTAAAATTTCATCATTATAGACCATTTTGGGATCGTTCGACAGGTCAGGAGTCATCGTTTTTCATCCGAAAATTGATTTTTTGGACTGTACCAAAAATGATTCAAAATGTCAATTGGATCATGCCTCATGTTGAATAACCACTTTTTAAACCCTCACAGTGACCAAAATTGCCATTTTTACAGAGTTTTGCTTACTCAAAAGCTTCAATTTTGACCCGTTTCAGGCACAGAAATGACTTTAAACACACTTATTTTAGTTGACAAAGTCATAATTCACATCCATCAGTAATTTAGAGTCAAAAGATTAAATGTTAAAATTTCATCATTATAGACCATTTTGGGATCGTTCGACTGGTACGGAGTCATCGTTTTTCATCCGAAAATTGATTTTTTGGACTGTACCAAAAATGATTCAAAATGTCAATTGGATCATGCCTCATGTTGAATAACCACTTTTTAAACCCTCACAGTGACCAAAATTGCCATTTTTACAGAGTTTTGCTTACTCAAAAGCTTCCATTTTGACCCGTTTCAGGCACAGAAATGACTTTAAACACACTTATTCTAGTTGACAGTGTCATAATTCACATTCAACAGTCATTTAGAGTCAAAAGATTAAATGTTAAAATTTCATCATTATAGACCATTTTGGGATCGTTCGACTGGTCCGGAGTCATCGTTTTTCATCCGAAAATTGATTTTTTAGACTGTACCAAAAATGATTCAGAATGTCAATTGGATCATGCCTCATGTTGAATAACCACTTTTTAAACCCTCACAGTGACCAAAATTGCCATTTTTACAGAGTTTTGCTTACTCAAAAGCTTCAATTTTGACCCGTTTCAGGCACAGAAATGACTTTAAACACACTTATTTTAGTTGACAAAGTCACAATTCACATCCAACAGTAATTTAGAGTCAAAAGATTAAATGTTAAAATTTCATCATTATAGACCATTTTGGGATCGTTCGACAGGTCCGGAGTCATCGTTTTTCATCTGAAAATTGATTTTTTGGACTGTACCAAAAATGATTCAAAATGTTAATTGGATCATGCCTCATGTTGAATAACCACTTTTTAAACCCTCACAGGGACCAAAATTGCCATTTTTACAGAGTTTTGCTTACTCAAAAGCTTCAATTTTGACCCGTTTCAGGCACAGAAATGACTTTAAACACACTTATTCTAGTTGAAAAAGTCATAATTCACATCCAACAGTCATTTAGAGTCAAAAGATTAAATGTTAAAATTTCATCATTATAGACCATTTTGGGATCGTTCGACTGGTCCGGAGTCATCGTTTTTCATCCGAAAATTGATTTTTTGGACTGTACCAAAAATGATTCAAAATGTCAATTGGATCATGCCTCATGTTGAATAACCACTTTTTAAACCCTCACAGTGACCAAAATTGCCATTTTTACAGAGTTTTGCTTACTCAAAAGCTTCAATTTTGACCCATTTCAGGCACAAAAATGACTTTAAACACACTTATTCTAGTTGACAAAGTCACAATTCACATCCAACAGTAATTTAGAGTCAAAAGATTAAATGTTAAAATTTCATCATTATAGACCATTTTGGGATCGTTCGACAGGTCCGGAGTCATCGTTTTTCCATCCGAAAATTGATTTTTGGGACTGTACCAAAAATTATTCAAAATGTCAATTGGATCATGCCTCATGTTGAATAACCACTTTTTAAACCCTCACAGTGACCAAAATTGCCATTTTTACAGAGTTTTGCTTACTCAAAAGCTTCAATTTTGACCCGTTTCAGGCACAGAAATGACTTTAAACACACTTATTTTAGTTGACAAAGTCATAATTCACATCCATCAGTAATTTAGAGTCAAAAGATTAAATGTTAAAATTTCATCATTATAGACAATTTTGGGATCGTTCGACTGGTCCGGAGTCATCGTTTTTTATCCGAAAATTGATTTTTTGGACTGTACCAAAAATGATTCAAAATGTCAATTGGATCATGCCTCATGTTGAATAAACACTTTTTAAACCCTCACAGTGACCAAAATTGCCATTTTTACAGAGTTTTGCTTACTCAAAAGCTTCCATTTTGACCCGTTTCAGGCACAGAAATGACTTTAAACACACTTATTCTAGTTGACAAAGTCATAATTCACATCCAACAGTCATTTAGAGTCAAAAGATTAAATGTTAAAATTTCATCATTATAGACCATTTTGGGATCGTTCGACAGGTCCGGAGTCATCGTTTTTCATCCGAAAATTGATTTTTTGGACTGTACCAAAAATGATTCAAAATGTCAATTGGATCATGCCTCATGTTGAATAACCACTTTTTAAACCCTCACAGTGACCAAAATTGCCATTTTTACAGAGTTTTGCTTACTCAAAAGCTTCAATTTTGACCCGTTTCAGGCACAGAAATGACTTTAAACACACTTATTTTAGTTGACAAAGTCATAATTCACATCCATCAGTAATTTAGAGTCAAAAGATTAAATGTTAAAATTTCATCATTATAGACCATTTTGGGATCGTTCGACTGGTACGGAGTCATCGTTTTTCATCCGAAAATTGATTTTTTGGACTGTACCAAAAATGATTTAAAATGTCAATTGGATCATGCCTCATGTTGAATAACCACTTTTTAAACCCTCACAGTGACCAAAATTGCCATTTTTACAGAGTTTTGCTTACTCAAAAGCTTCCATTTTGACCCGTTTCAGGCACAGAAATGACTTTAAACACACTTATTCTAGTTGACAGTGTCATAATTCACATTCAACAGTCATTTAGAGTCAAACAATTAAATGTTAAAATTTCATCATTATAGACCATTTTGGGATCGTTCGACTGGTCCGGAGTCATCGTTTTTCATCCGAAAATTGATTTTTTAGACTGTACCAAAAATGATTCAGAATGTCAATTGGATCATGCCTCATGTTGAATAACCACTTTTTAAACCCTCACAGTGACCAAAATTGCCATTTTTACAGAGTTTTGCTTACTCAAAAGCTTCAATTTTGACCCGTTTCAGGCACAGAAATGACTTTAAACACACTTATTCTAGTTGAAAAAGTCATAATTCACATCCAACAGTCATTTAGAGTCAAAAGATTAAATGTTGAAATTTCATCCATATTGACCATTTTGGGATCGTTCCACAGGTCCGGAGTCATCGTTTTTCATCCGAAAATTGATTTTTTGGACTGTACCAAAAATGATTCAAAATGTCAATTGGATCGTGCCTCATGTTGAATAACCACTTTTTAAACCCTCACAGTGACCGAAATTGCCATTTTTACAGAGTTTTGCTTACTCAAAAGCTTCAATTTTGACCCGTTTCAGGCACAGAAATGACTTTAAACACACTTATTCTAGTTGACAAAGTCATAATTCACATCCAACAGTCATTTAGAGTCAAAAGATTAAATGTTAAAATTTCATCATTATAGACCATTTTGGGATCGTACGACGGGTCCGGAGTCATCGTTTTTCATCCGAAAATTGATTTTTCGGACTGTACCAAAAATGATTCAAAATGCCAATTGGATCGTGCCTCATGTTGAATAACCACTTTTTAAACCCTCACAGTGACCAAAATTGCCATTTTTACAGAGTTTTGCTTACTCAAAAGCTTCAATTTTGACCCGTTTCAGGCACAGAAATGACTTTAAACACACTTATTTTAGTTGACAAAGTCATAATTCACATCCATCAGTAATTTAGAGTCAAAAGATTAAATGTTAAAATTTCATCATTATAGACAATTTTGGGATCGTTCGACTGGTCCGGAGTCATCGTTTTTTATCCGAAAATTGATTTTTTGGACTGTACCAAAAATGATTCAAAATGTCAATTGGATCATGCCTCATGTTGAATAACCACTTTTTAAACCCTCACAGTGACCAAAATTGCCATTTTTACAGAGTTTTGCTTACTCAAAAGCTTCCATTTTGACCCGTTTCAGGCACAGAAATGACTTTAAACACACTTATTCTAGTTGACAAAGTCATAATTCACATCCAACAGTCATTTAGAGTCAAAAGATTAAATGTTAAAATTTCATCATTATAGACCATTTTGGGATCGTTCGACAGGTCCGGAGTCATCGTTTTTCATCCGAAAATTGATTTTTTGGACTGTACCAAAAATGATTCAAAATGTCAATTGGATCATGCCTCATGTTGAATAACCACTTTTTAAACCCTCACAGTGACCAAAATTGCCATTTTTACAGAGTTTTGCTTACTCAAAAGCTTCAATTTTGACCCGTTTCAGGCACAGAAATGACTTTAAACACACTTATTTTAGTTGACAAAGTCATAATTCACATCCATCAGTAATTTAGAGTCAAAAGATTAAATGTTAAAATTTCATCATTATAGACCATTTTGGGATTGTTCGACTGGTACGGAGTCATCGTTTTTCATCCGAAAATTGATTTTTTGGACTGTACCAAAAATGATTCAAAATGTCAATTGGATCATGCCTCATGTTGAATAACCACTTTTTAAACCCTCACAGTGACCAAAATTGCCATTTTTACAGAGTTTTGCTTACTCAAAAGCTTCCATTTTGACCCGTTTCAGGCACAGAAATGACTTTAAACACACTTATTCTAGTTGACAGTGTCATAATTCACATTCAACAGTCATTTAGAGTCAAAAGATTAAATGTTAAAATTTCATCATTATAGACCATTTTGGGATCGTTCGACTGGTCCGGAGTCATCGTTTTTCATCCGAAAATTGATTTTTTAGACTGTACCAAAAATGATTCAGAATGTCAATTGGATCATGCCTCATGTTGAATAACCACTTTTTAAACCCTCACAGTGACCAAAATTGCCATTTTTACAGAGTTTTGCTTACTCAAAAGCTTCAATTTTGACCCGTTTCAGGCACAGAAATGACTTTAAACACACTTATTTTAGTTGACAAAGTCACAATTCACATCCAACAGTAATTTAGAGTCAAAAGATTAAATGTTAAAATTTCATCATTATAGACCATTTTGGGATCGTTCGACAGGTCCGGAGTCATCGTTTTTCATCTGAAAATTGATTTTTTGGACTGTACCAAAAATGATTCAAAATGTTAATTGGATCATGCCTCATGTTGAATAACCACTTTTTAAACCCTCACAGGGACCAAGATTGCCATTTTTACAGAGTTTTGCTTACTCAAAAGCTTCAATTTTGACCCGTTTCAGGCACAGAAATGACTTTAAACACACTTATTCTAGTTGAAAAAGTCATAATTCACATCCAACAGTCATTTAGAGTCAAAAGATTAAATGTTAAAATTTCATCATTATAGACCATTTTGGGATCGTTCGACTGGTCCGGAGTCATCGTTTTTCATCCGAAAATTGATTTTTTGGACTGTACCAAAAATGATTCAAAATGTCAATTGGATCGTGCCTCATGTTGAATAACCACTTTTTAAACCCTCACAGTGACCGAAATTGCCATTTTTACAGAGTTTTGCTTACTCAAAAGCTTCAATTTTGACCCGTTTCAGGCACAGAAATGACTTTAAACACACTTATTCTAGTTGACAAAGTCATAATTCACATCCAACAGTCATTTAGAGTCAAAAGATTAAATGTTAAAATTTCATCATTATAGACCATTTTGGGATCGTTCGACGGGTCCGGAGTCATCGTTTTTCATCCGAAAATTGATTTTTCGGACTGTACCAAAAATGATTCAAAATGTCAATTGGATCGTGCCTCATGTTGAATAACCACTTTTTAAACCCTCACAGTGACCAAAATTGCCATTTTTACAGAGTTTTGCTTACTCAAAAGCTTCAATTTTGACCCGTTTCAGGCACAGAAATGACTTTAAACACACTTATTTTAGTTGACAAAGTCATAATTCACATCCATCAGTAATTTAGAGTCAAAAGATTAAATGTTAAAATTTCATCATTATAGACAATTTTGGGATCGTTCGACTGGTCCGGAGTCATCGTTTTTTATCCGAAAATTGATTTTTTGGACTGTACCAAAAATGATTCAAAATGTCAATTGGATCATGCCTCATGTTGAATAACCACTTTTTAAACCCTCACAGTGACCAAAATTGCCATTTTTACAGAGTTTTGCTTACTCAAAAGCTTCCATTTTGACCCGTTTCAGGCACAGAAATGACTTTAAACACACTTATTCTAGTTGACAAAGTCATAATTCACATCCAACAGTCATTTAGAGTCAAAAGATTAAATGTTAAAATTTCATCATTATAGACCATTTTGGGATCGTTCGACAGGTCCGGAGTCATCGTTTTTCATCCGAAAATTGATTTTTTGGACTGTACCAAAAATGATTCAAAATGTCAATTGGATCATGCCTCATGTTGAATAACCACTTTTTAAACCCTCACAGTGACCAAAATTGCCATTTTTACAGAGTTTTGCTTACTCAAAAGCTTCAATTTTGACCCGTTTCAGGCACAGAAATGACTTTAAACACACTTATTTTAGTTGACAAAGTCATAATTCACATCCATCAGTAATTTAGAGTCAAAAGATTAAATGTTAAAATTTCATCATTATAGACCATTTTGGGATCGTTCGACTGGTACGGAGTCATCGTTTTTCATCCGAAAATTGATTTTTTGGACTGTACCAAAAATGATTCAAAATGTCAATTGGATCATGCCTCATGTTGAATAACCACTTTTTAAACCCTCACAGTGACCAAAATTGCCATTTTTACAGAGTTTTGCTTACTCAAAAGCTTCCATTTTGACCCGTTTCAGGCACAGAAATGACTTTAAACACACTTATTCTAGTTGACAGTGTCATAATTCACATTCAACAGTCATTTAGAGTCAAAAGATTAAATGTTAAAATTTCATCATTATAGACCATTTTGGGATCGTTCGACTGGTCCGGAGTCATCGTTTTTCATCCGAAAATTGATTTTTTTGACTGTACCAAAAATGATTCAGAATGTCAATTGGATCATGCCTCATGTTGAATAACCACTTTTTAAACCCTCACAGTGACCAAAATTGCCATTTTTACAGAGTTTTGCTTACTCAAAAGCTTCAATTTTGACCCGTTTCAGGCACAGAAATGACTTTAAACACACTTATTTTAGTTGACAAAGTCACAATTCACATCCAACAGTAATTTAGAGTCAAAAGATTAAATGTTAAAATTTCATCATTATAGACCATTTTGGGATCGTTCGACAGGTCCGGAGTCATCGTTTTTCATCTGAAAATTGATTTTTTGGACTGTACCAAAAATGATTCAAAATGTTAATTGGATCATGCCTCATGTTGAATAACCACTTTTTAAACCCTCACAGGGACCAAGATTGCCATTTTTACAGAGTTTTGCTTACTCAAAAGCTTCAATTTTGACCCGTTTCAGGCACAGAAATGACTTTAAACACACTTATTCTAGTTGAAAAAGTCATAATTCACATCCAACAGTCATTTAGAGTCAAAAGATTAAATGTTGAAATTTCATCCATATTGACCATTTTGGGATCGTTCGACAGGTCCGGAGTCATCGTTTTTCATCCGAAAATTGATTTTTTGGACTGTACCAAAAATGATTCAAAATGTCAATTGGATCGTGCCTCATGTTGAATAACCACTTTTTAAACCCTCACAGTGACCGAAATTGCCATTTTTACAGAGTTTTGCTTACTCAAAAGCTTCAATTTTGACCCGTTTCAGGCACAGAAATGACTTTAAACACACTTATTTTAGTTGACAAAGTCATAATTCACATCCATCAGTAATTTAGAGTCAAAAGATTAAATGTTAAAATTTCATCATTATAGACCATTTTGGGATCGTTCGACTGGTACGGAGTCATCGTTTTTCATCCGAAAATTGATTTTTTGGACTGTACCAAAAATGATTCAAAATGTCAATTGGATCATGCCTCATGTTGAATAACCACTTTTTAAACCCTCACAGTGACCAAAATTGCCATTTTTACAGAGTTTTGCTTACTCAAAAGCTTCCATTTTGACCCGTTTCAGGCACAGAAATGACTTTAAACACACTTATTCTAGTTGACAGTGTCATAATTCACATTCAACAGTCATTTAGAGTCAAAAGATTAAATGTTAAAATTTCATCATTATAGACCATTTTGGGATCGTTCGACTGGTCCGGAGTCATCGTTTTTCATCCGAAAATTGATTTTTTAGACTGTACCAAAAATGATTCAGAATGTCAATTGGATCATGCCTCATGTTGAATAACCACTTTTTAAACCCTCACAGTGACCAAAATTGCCATTTTTACAGAGTTTTGCTTACTCAAAAGCTTCAATTTTGACCCGTTTCAGGCACAGAAATGACTTTAAACACACTTATTTTAGTTGACAAAGTCACAATTCACATCCAACAGTAATTTAGAGTCAAAAGATTAAATGTTAAAATTTCATCATTATAGACCATTTTGGGATCGTTCGACAGGTCCGGAGTCATCGTTTTTCATCTGAAAATTGATTTTTTGGACTGTACCAAAAATGATTCAAAATGTTAATTGGATCATGCCTCATGTTGAATAACCACTTTTTAAACCCTCACAGGGACCAAGATTGCCATTTTTACAGAGTTTTGCTTACTCAAAAGCTTCAATTTTGACCCGTTTCAGGCACAGAAATGACTTTAAACACACTTATTCTAGTTGAAAAAGTCATAATTCACATCCAACAGTCATTTAGAGTCAAAAGATTAAATGTTAAAATTTCATCATTATAGACCATTTTGGGATCGTTCGACTGGTCCGGAGTCATCGTTTTTCATCCGAAAATTGATTTTTTGGACTGTACCAAAAATGATTCAAAATGTCAATTGGATCGTGCCTCATGTTGAATAACCACTTTTTAAACCCTCACAGTGACCGAAATTGCCATTTTTACAGAGTTTTGCTTACTCAAAAGCTTCAATTTTGACCCGTTTCAGGCACAGAAATGACTTTAAACACACTTATTCTAGTTGACAAAGTCATAATTCACATCCAACAGTCATTTAGAGTCAAAAGATTAAATGTTAAAATTTCATCATTATAGACCATTTTGGGATCGTTCGACGGGTCCGGAGTCATCGTTTTTCATCCGAAAATTGATTTTTCGGACTGTACCAAAAATGATTCAAAATGTCAATTGGATCGTGCCTCATGTTGAATAACCACTTTTTAAACCCTCACAGTGACCAAAATTGCCATTTTTACAGAGTTTTGCTTACTCAAAAGCTTCAATTTTGACCCGTTTCAGGCACAGAAATGACTTTAAACACACTTATTTTAGTTGACAAAGTCATAATTCACATCCATCAGTAATTTAGAGTCAAAAGATTAAATGTTAAAATTTCATCATTATAGACAATTTTGGGATCGTTCGACTGGTCCGGAGTCATCGTTTTTTATCCGAAAATTGATTTTTTGGACTGTACCAAAAATGATTCAAAATGTCAATTGGATCATGCCTCATGTTGAATAACCACTTTTTAAACCCTCACAGTGACCAAAATTGCCATTTTTACAGAGTTTTGCTTACTCAAAAGCTTCCATTTTGACCCGTTTCAGGCACAGAAATGACTTTAAACACACTTATTCTAGTTGACAAAGTCATAATTCACATCCAACAGTCATTTAGAGTCAAAAGATTAAATGTTAAAATTTCATCATTATAGACCATTTTGGGATCGTTCGACAGGTCCGGAGTCATCGTTTTTCATCCGAAAATTGATTTTTTGGACTGTACCAAAAATGATTCAAAATGTCAATTGGATCATGCCTCATGTTGAATAACCACTTTTTAAACCCTCACAGTGACCAAAATTGCCATTTTTACAGAGTTTTGCTTACTCAAAAGCTTCAATTTTGACCCGTTTCAGGCACAGAAATGACTTTAAACACACTTATTTTAGTTGACAAAGTCATAATTCACATCCATCAGTAATTTAGAGTCAAAAGATTAAATGTTAAAATTTCATCATTATAGACCATTTTGGGATCGTTCGACTGGTACGGAGTCATCGTTTTTCATCCGAAAATTGATTTTTTGGACTGTACCAAAAATGATTCAAAATGTCAATTGGATCATGCCTCATGTTGAATAACCACTTTTTAAACCCTCACAGTGACCAAAATTGCCATTTTTACAGAGTTTTGCTTACTCAAAAGCTTCCATTTTGACCCGTTTCAGGCACAGAAATGACTTTAAACACACTTATTCTAGTTGACAGTGTCATAATTCACATTCAACAGTCATTTAGAGTCAAAAGATTAAATGTTAAAATTTCATCATTATAGACCATTTTGGGATCGTTCGACTGGTCCGGAGTCATCGTTTTTCATCCGAAAATTGATTTTTTTGACTGTACCAAAAATGATTCAGAATGTCAATTGGATCATGCCTCATGTTGAATAACCACTTTTTAAACCCTCACAGTGACCAAAATTGCCATTTTTACAGAGTTTTGCTTACTCAAAAGCTTCAATTTTGACCCGTTTCAGGCACAGAAATGACTTTAAACACACTTATTTTAGTTGACAAAGTCACAATTCACATCCAACAGTAATTTAGAGTCAAAAGATTAAATGTTAAAATTTCATCATTATAGACCATTTTGGGATCGTTCGACAGGTCCGGAGTCATCGTTTTTCATCTGAAAATTGATTTTTTGGACTGTACCAAAAATGATTCAAAATGTTAATTGGATCATGCCTCATGTTGAATAACCACTTTTTAAACCCTCACAGGGACCAAGATTGCCATTTTTACAGAGTTTTGCTTACTCAAAAGCTTCAATTTTGACCCGTTTCAGGCACAGAAATGACTTTAAACACACTTATTCTAGTTGAAAAAGTCATAATTCACATCCAACAGTCATTTAGAGTCAAAAGATTAAATGTTAAAATTTCATCATTATAGACCATTTTGGGATCGTTCGACTGGTCCGGAGTCATCGTTTTTCATCCGAAAATTGATTTTTTGGACTGTACCAAAAATGATTCAAAATGTCAATTGGATCATGCCTCATGTTGAATAACCACTTTTTAAACCCTCACAGTGACCAAAATTGCCATTTTTACAGAGTTTTGCTTACTCAAAAGCTTCAATTTTGACCCATTTCAGGCACAAAAATGACTTTAAACACACTTATTCTAGTTGACAAAGTCACAATTCACATCCAACAGTAATTTAGAGTCAAAAGATTAAATGTTAAAATTTCATCATTATAGACCATTTTGGGATCGTTCGACAGGTCCGGAGTCATCGTTTTTCCATCCGAAAATTGATTTTTGGGACTGTACCAAAAATTATTCAAAATGTCAATTGGATCATGCCTCATGTTGAATAACCACTTTTTAAACCCTCACAGTGACCAAAATTGCCATTTTTACAGAGTTTTGCTTACTCAAAAGCTTCAATTTTGACCCGTTTCAGGCACAGAAATGACTTTAAACACACTTATTTTAGTTGACAAAGTCATAATTCACATCCATCAGTAATTTAGAGTCAAAAGATTAAATGTTAAAATTTCATCATTATAGACAATTTTGGGATCGTTCGACTGGTCCGGAGTCATCGTTTTTTATCCGAAAATTGATTTTTTGGACTGTACCAAAAATGATTCAAAATGTCAATTGGATCATGCCTCATGTTGAATAACCACTTTTTAAACCCTCACAGTGACCAAAATTGCCATTTTTACAGAGTTTTGCTTACTCAAAAGCTTCCATTTTGACCCGTTTCAGGCACAGAAATGACTTTAAACACACTTATTCTAGTTGACAAAGTCATAATTCACATCCAACAGTCATTTAGAGTCAAAAGATTAAATGTTAAAATTTCATCATTATAGACCATTTTGGGATCGTTCGACAGGTCCGGAGTCATCATTTTTCATCCGAAAATTGATTTTTTGGACTGTACCAAAAATGATTCAAAATGTCAATTGGATCATGCCTCATGTTGAATAACCACTTTTTAAACCCTCACAGTGACCAAAATTGCCATTTTTACAGAGTTTTGCTTACTCAAAAGCTTCAATTTTGACCCGTTTCAGGCACAGAAATGACTTTAAACACACTTATTTTAGTTGACAAAGTCATAATTCACATCCATCAGTAATTTAGAGTCAAAAGATTAAATGTTAAAATTTCATCATTATAGACCATTTTGGGATCGTTCGACTGGTACGGAGTCATCGTTTTTCATCCGAAAATTGATTTTTTGGACTGTACCAAAAATGATTCAAAATGTCAATTGGATCATGCCTCATGTTGAATAACCACTTTTTAAACCCTCACAGTGACCAAAATTGCCATTTTTACAGAGTTTTGCTTACTCAAAAGCTTCAATTTTGACCCGTTTCAGGCACAGAAATGACTTTAAACACACTTATTTTAGTTGACAAAGTCACAATTCACATCCAACAGTAATTTAGAGTCAAAAGATTAAATGTTAAAATTTCATCATTATAGACCATTTTGGGATCGTTCGACAGGTCCGGAGTCATCGTTTTTCATCTGAAAATTGATTTTTTGGACTGTACCAAAAATGATTCAAAATGTTAATTGGATCATGCCTCATGTTGAATAACCACTTTTTAAACCCTCACAGGGACCAAAATTGCCATTTTTACAGAGTTTTGCTTACTCAAAAGCTTCAATTTTGACCCGTTTCAGGCACAGAAATGACTTTAAACACACTTATTCTAGTTGAAAAAGTCATAATTCACATCCAACAGTCATTTAGAGTCAAAAGATTAAATGTTAAAATTTCATCATTATAGACCATTTTGGGATCGTTCGACTGGTCCGGAGTCATCGTTTTTCATCCGAAAATTGATTTTTTGGACTGTACCAAAAATGATTCAAAATGTCAATTGGATCATGCCTCATGTTGAAAAACCACTTTTTAAACCCTCACAGTGACCAAAATTGCCATTTTTACAGAGTTTTGCTTACTCAAAAGCTTCAATTTTGACCCATTTCAGGCACAAAAATGACTTTAAACACACTTATTCTAGTTGACAAAGTCACAATTCACATCCAACAGTAATTTAGAGTCAAAAGATTAAATGTTAAAATTTCATCATTATAGACCATTTTGGGATCGTTCGACAGGTCCGGAGTCATCGTTTTTCCATCCGAAAATTGATTTTTGGGACTGTACCAAAAATTATTCAAAATGTCAATTGGATCATGCCTCATGTTGAATAACCACTTTTTAAACCCTCACAGTGACCAAAATTGCCATTTTTACAGAGTTTTGTTTACTCAAAAGCTTCAATTTTGACCCGTTTCAGGCACAGAAATGACTTTAAACACACTTATTTTAGTTGACAAAGTCATAATTCACATCCATCAGTAATTTAGAGTCAAAAGATTAAATGTTAAAATTTCATCATTATAGACAATTTTGGGATCGTTCGACTGGTCCGGAGTCATCGTTTTTTATCCGAAAATTGATTTTTTGGACTGTACCAAAAATGATTCAAAATGTCAATTGGATCATGCCTCATGTTGAATAACCACTTTTTAAACCCTCACAGTGACCAAAATTGCCATTTTTACAGAGTTTTGCTTACTCAAAAGCTTCCATTTTGACCCGTTTCAGGCACAGAAATGACTTTAAACACACTTATTCTAGTTGACAAAGTCATAATTCACATCCAACAGTCATTTAGAGTCAAAAGATTAAATGTTAAAATTTCATCATTATAGACCATTTTGGGATCGTTCGACAGGTCCGGAGTCATCGTTTTTCATCCGAAAATTGATTTTTTGGACTGTACCAAAAATGATTCAAAATGTCAATTGGATCATGCCTCATGTTGAATAACCACTTTTTAAACCCTCACAGTGACCAAAATTGCCATTTTTACAGAGTTTTGCTTACTCAAAAGCTTCAATTTTGACCCGTTTCAGGCACAGAAATGACTTTAAACACACTTATTTTAGTTGACAAAGTCATAATTCACATCCATCAGTAATTTAGAGTCAAAAGATTAAATGTTAAAATTTCATCATTATAGACCATTTTGGGATCGTTCGACTGGTACGGAGTCATCGTTTTTCATCCGAAAATTGATTTTTTGGACTGTACCAAAAATGATTTAAAATGTCAATTGGATCATGCCTCATGTTGAATAACCACTTTTTAAACCCTCACAGTGACCAAAATTGCCATTTTTACAGAGTTTTGCTTACTCAAAAGCTTCCATTTTGACCCGTTTCAGGCACAGAAATGACTTTAAACACACTTATTCTAGTTGACAGTGTCATAATTCACATTCAACAGTCATTCAGAGTCAAAAAATTAAATGTTAAAATTTCATCATTATAGACCATTTTGGGATCGTTCGACTGGTCCGGAGTCATCGTTTTTCATCCGAAAATTGATTTTTTAGACTGTACCAAAAATGATTCAGAATGTCAATTGGATCATGCCTCATGTTGAATAACCACTTTTTAAACCCTCACAGTGACCAAAATTGCCATTTTTACAGAGTTTTGCTTACTCAAAAGCTTCAATTTTGACCCGTTTCAGGCACAGAAATGACTTTAAACACACTTATTCTAGTTGAAAAAGTCATAATTCACATCCAACAGTCATTTAGAGTCAAAAGATTAAATGTTGAAATTTCATCCATATTGACCATTTTGGGATCGTTCCACAGGTCCGGAGTCATCGTTTTTCATCCGAAAATTGATTTTTTGGACTGTACCAAAAATGATTCAAAATGTCAATTGGATCGTGCCTCATGTTGAATAACCACTTTTTAAACCCTCACAGTGACCGAAATTGCCATTTTTACAGAGTTTTGCTTACTCAAAAGCTTCAATTTTGACCCGTTTCAGGCACAGAAATGACTTTAAACACACTTATTCTAGTTGACAAAGTCATAATTCACATCCAACAGTCATTTAGAGTCAAAAGATTAAATGTTAAAATTTCATCATTATAGACCATTTTGGGATCGTTCGACGGGTCCGGAGTCATCGTTTTTCATCCGAAAATTGATTTTTCGGACTGTACCAAAAATGATTCAAAATGTCAATTGGATCGTGCCTCATGTTGAATAACCACTTTTTAAACCCTCACAGTGACCAAAATTGCCATTTTTACAGAGTTTTGCTTACTCAAAAGCTTCAATTTTGACCCGTTTCAGGCACAGAAATGACTTTAAACACACTTATTTTAGTTGACAAAGTCATAATTCACATCCATCAGTAATTTAGAGTCAAAAGATTAAATGTTAAAATTTCATCATTATAGACAATTTTGGGATCGTTCGACTGGTCCGGAGTCATCGTTTTTTATCCGAAAATTGATTTTTTGGACTGTACCAAAAATGATTCAAAATGTCAATTGGATCATGCCTCATGTTGAATAACCACTTTTTAAACCCTCACAGTGACCAAAATTGCCATTTTTACAGAGTTTTGCTTACTCAAAAGCTTCCATTTTGACCCGTTTCAGGCACAGAAATGACTTTAAACACACTTATTCTAGTTGACAAAGTCATAATTCACATCCAACAGTCATTTAGAGTCAAAAGATTAAATGTTAAAATTTCATCATTATAGACCATTTTGGGATCGTTCGACAGGTCCTGAGTCATCGTTTTTCATCCGAAAATTGATTTTTTGGACTGTACCAAAAATGATTCAAAATGTCAATTGGATCATGCCTCATGTTGAATAACCACTTTTTAAACCCTCACAGTGACCAAAATTGCCATTTTTACAGAGTTTTGCTTACTCAAAAGCTTCAATTTTGACCCGTTTCAGGCACAGAAATGACTTTAAACACACTTATTTTAGTTGACAAAGTCATAATTCACACCCATCAGTAATTTAGAGTCAAAAGATTAAATGTTAAAATTTCATCATTATAGACCATTTTGGGATCGTTCGACTGGTACGGAGTCATCGTTTTTCATCCGAAAATTGATTTTTTGGACTGTACCAAAAATGATTCAAAATGTCAATTGGATCATGCCTCATGTTGAATAACCACTTTTTAAACCCTCACAGTGACCAAAATTGCCATTTTTACAGAGTTTTGCTTACTCAAAAGCTTCCATTTTGACCCGTTTCAGGCACAGAAATGACTTTAAACACACTTATTCTAGTTGACAGTGTCATAATTCACATTCAACAGTCATTTAGAGTCAAAAGATTAAATGTTAAAATTTCATCATTATAGACCATTTTGGGATCGTTCGACTGGTCCGGAGTCATCGGTTTTCATCCGAAAATTGATTTTTTAGACTGTACCAAAAATGATTCAGAATGTCAATTGGATCATGCCTCATGTTGAATAACCACTTTTTAAACCCTCACAGTGACCAAAATTGCCATTTTTACAGAGTTTTGCTTACTCAAAAGCTTCAATTTTGACCCGTTTCAGGCACAGAAATGACTTTAAACACACTTATTTTAGTTGACAAAGTCACAATTCACATCCAACAGTAATTTAGAGTCAAAAGATTAAATGTTAAAATTTCATCATTATAGACCATTTTGGGATCGTTCGACAGGTCCAGAGTCATCGTTTTTCATCTGAAAATTGATTTTTTGGACTGTACCAAAAATGATTCAAAATGTTAATTGGATCATGCCTCATGTTGAATAACCACTTTTTAAACCCTCACAGGGACCAAGATTGCCATTTTTACAGAGTTTTGCTTACTCAAAAGCTTCAATTTTGACCCGTTTCAGGCACAGAAATGACTTTAAACACACTTATTCTAGTTGAAAAAGTCATAATTCACATCCAACAGTCATTTAGAGTCAAAAGATTAAATGTTAAAATTTCATCATTATAGACCATTTTGGGATCGTTCGACTGGTCCGGAGTCATCGTTTTTCATCCGAAAATTGATTTTTTGGACTGTACCAAAAATGATTCAAAATGTCAATTGGATCGTGCCTCATGTTGAATAACCACTTTTTAAACCCTCACAGTGACCGAAATTGCCATTTTTACAGAGTTTTGCTTACTCAAAAGCTTCAATTTTGACCCGTTTCAGGCACAGAAATGACTTTAAACACACTTATTCTAGTTGACAAAGTCATAATTCACATCCAACAGTCATTTAGAGTCAAAAGATTAAATGTTAAAATTTCATCATTATAGACCATTTTGGGATCGTTCGACGGGTCCGGAGTCATCGTTTTTCATCCGAAAATTGATTTTTCGGACTGTACCAAAAATGATTCAAAATGTCAATTGGATCGTGCCTCATGTTGAATAACCACTTTTTAAACCCTCACAGTGACCAAAATTGCCATTTTTACAGAGTTTTGCTTACTCAAAAGCTTCAATTTTGACCCGTTTCAGGCACAGAAATGACTTTAAACACACTTATTTTAGTTGACAAAGTCATAATTCACATCCATCAGTAATTTAGAGTCAAAAGATTAAATGTTAAAATTTCATCATTATAGACAATTTTGGGATCGTTCGACTGGTCCGGAGTCATCGTTTTTTATCCGAAAATTGATTTTTTGGACTGTACCAAAAATGATTCAAAATGTCAATTGGATCATGCCTCATGTTGAATAACCACTTTTTAAACCCTCACAGTGACCAAAATTGCCATTTTTACAGAGTTTTGCTTACTCAAAAGCTTCCATTTTGACCCGTTTCAGGCACAGAAATGACTTTAAACACACTTATTCTAGTTGACAAAGTCATAATTCACATCCAACAGTCATTTAGAGTCAAAAGATTAAATGTTAAAATTTCATCATTATAGACCATTTTGGGATCGTTCGACAGGTCCAGAGTCATCGTTTTTCATCCGAAAATTGATTTTTTGGACTGTACCAAAAATGATTCAAAATGTCAATTGGATCATGCCTCATGTTGAATAACCACTTTTTAAACCCTCACAGTGACCAAAAGTGCCATTTTTACAGAGTTTTGCTTACTCAAAAGCTTCAATTTTGACCCGTTTCAGGCACAGAAATGACTTTAAACACACTTATTTTAGTTGACAAAGTCATAATTCACATCCATCAGTAATTTAGAGTCAAAAGATTAAATGTTAAAATTTCATCATTATAGACCATTTTGGGATCGTTCGACTGGTACGGAGTCATCGTTTTTCATCCGAAAATTGATTTTTTGGACTGTACCAAAAATGATTCAAAATGTCAATTGGATCATGCCTCATGTTGAATAACCACTTTTTAAACCCTCACAGTGACCAAAATTGCCATTTTTACAGAGTTTTGCTTACTCAAAAGCTTCCATTTTGACCCGTTTCAGGCACAGAAATGACTTTAAACACACTTATTCTAGTTGACAGTGTCATAATTCACATTCAACAGTCATTTAGAGTCAAAAGATTAAATGTTAAAATTTCATCATTATAGACCATTTTGGGATCGTTCGACTGGTCCGGAGTCATCGTTTTTCATCCGAAAATTGATTTTTTAGACTGTACCAAAAATGATTCAGAATGTCAATTGGATCATGCCTCATGTTGAATAACCACTTTTTAAACCCTCACAGTGACCAAAATTGCCATTTTTACAGAGTTTTGCTTACTCAAAAGCTTCAATTTTGACCCGTTTCAGGCACAGAAATGACTTTAAACACACTTATTTTAGTTGACAAAGTCACAATTCACATCCAACAGTAATTTAGAGTCAAAAGATTAAATGTTAAAATTTCATCATTATAGACCATTTTGGGATCGTTCGACAGGTCCGGAGTCATCGTTTTTCATCTGAAAATTGATTTTTTGGACTGTACCAAAAATGATTCAAAATGTTAATTGGATCATGCCTCATGTTGAATAACCACTTTTTAAACCCTCACAGGGACCAAGATTGCCATTTTTACAGAGTTTTGCTTACTCAAAAGCTTCAATTTTGACCCGTTTCAGGCACAGAAATGACTTTAAACACACTTATTCTAGTTGAAAAAGTCATAATTCACATCCAACAGTCATTTAGAGTCAAAAGATTAAATGTTAAAATTTCATCATTATAGACCATTTTGGGATCGTTCGACTGGTCCGGAGTCATCGTTTTTCATCCGAAAATTGATTTTTTGGACTGTACCAAAAATGATTCAAAATGTCAATTGGATCATGCCTCATGTTGAATAACCACTTTTTAAACCCTCACAGTGACCAAAATTGCCATTTTTACAGAGTTTTGCTTACTCAAAAGCTTCAATTTTGACCCATTTCAGGCACAAAAATGACTTTAAACACACTTATTCTAGTTGACAAAGTCACAATTCACATCCAACAGTAATTTAGAGTCAAAAGATTAAATGTTAAAATTTCATCATTATAGACCATTTTGGGATCGTTCGACAGGTCCGGAGTCATCGTTTTTCCATCCGAAAATTGATTTTTGGGACTGTACCAAAAATTATTCAAAATGTCAATTGGATCATGCCTCATGTTGAATAACCACTTTTTAAACCCTCACAGTGACCAAAATTGCCATTTTTACAGAGTTTTGCTTACTCAAAAGCTTCAATTTTGACCCGTTTCAGGCACAGAAATGACTTTAAACACACTTATTTTAGTTGACAAAGTCATAATTCACATCCATCAGTAATTTAGAGTCAAAAGATTAAATGTTAAAATTTCATCATTATAGACAATTTTGGGATCGTTCGACTGGTCCGGAGTCATCGTTTTTTATCCGAAAATTGATTTTTTGGACTGTACCAAAAATGATTCAAAATGTCAATTGGATCATGCCTCATGTTGAATAACCACTTTTTAAACCCTCACAGTGACCAAAATTGCCATTTTTACAGAGTTTTGCTTACTCAAAAGCTTCCATTTTGACCCGTTTCAGGCACAGAAATGACTTTAAACACACTTATTCTAGTTGACAAAGTCATAATTCACATCCAACAGTCATTTAGAGTCAAAAGATTAAATGTTAAAATTTCATCATTATAGACCATTTTGGGATCGTTCGACAGGTCCGGAGTCATCGTTTTTCATCCGAAAATTGATTTTTTGGACTGTACCAAAAATGATTCAAAATGTCAATTGGATCATGCCTCATGTTGAATAACCACTTTTTAAACCCTCACAGTGACCAAAATTGCCATTTTTACAGAGTTTTGCTTACTCAAAAGCTTCAATTTTGACCCGTTTCAGGCACAGAAATGACTTTAAACACACTTATTTTAGTTGACAAAGTCATAATTCACATCCATCAGTAATTTAGAGTCAAAAGATTAAATGTTAAAATTTCATCATTATAGACCATTTTGGGATCGTTCGACTGGTACGGAGTCATCGTTTTTCATCCGAAAATTGATTTTTTGGACTGTACCAAAAATGATTTAAAATGTCAATTGGATCATGCCTCATGTTGAATAACCACTTTTTAAACCCTCACAGTGACCAAAATTGCCATTTTTACAGAGTTTTGCTTACTCAAAAGCTTCCATTTTGACCCGTTTCAGGCACAGAAATGACTTTAAACACACTTATTCTAGTTGACAGTGTCATAATTCACATTCAACAGTCATTTAGAGTCAAAAGATTAAATGTTAAAATTTCATCATTATAGACCATTTTGGGATCGTTCGACTGGTCCGGAGTCATCGTTTTTCATCCGAAAATTGATTTTTTAGACTGTACCAAAAATGATTCAGAATGTCAATTGGATCATGCCTCATGTTGAATAACCACTTTTTAAACCCTCACAGGGACCAAAATTGCCATTTTTACAGAGTTTTGCTTACTCAAAAGCTTCAATTTTGACCCGTTTC
The DNA here is from genome assembly GCF_964263255.1 of Lissotriton vulgaris. Classification (NCBI taxonomy): domain Eukaryota; kingdom Metazoa; phylum Chordata; class Amphibia; order Caudata; family Salamandridae; genus Lissotriton; species Lissotriton vulgaris. The sequence goes on from NW_028247230.1 coordinate 156,836, forward strand.
AGGCACAGAAATGACTTTAAACACACTTATTCTAGTTGAAAAAGTCATAATTCACATCCAACAGTCATTTAGAGTCAAAAGATTAAATGTTAAAATTTCATCATTATAGACCATTTTGGGATCGTTCGACTGGTCCGGAGTCATCGTTTTTCATCCGAAAATTGATTTTTTGGACTGTACCAAAAATGATTCAAAATGTCAATTGGATCATGCCTCATGTTGAATAACCACTTTTTAAACCCTCACAGTGACCAAAATTGCCATTTTTACAGAGTTTTGCTTACTCAAAAGCTTCAATTTTGACCCATTTCAGGCACAAAAATGACTTTAAACACACTTATTCTAGTTGACAAAGTCACAATTCACATCCAACAGTAATTTAGAGTCAAAAGATTAAATGTTAAAATTTCATCATTATAGACCATTTTGGGATCGTTCGACAGGTCCGGAGTCATCGTTTTTCATCCGAAAATTGATTTTTTGGACTGTACCAAAAATGATTCAAAATGTCAATTGGATCATGCCTCATGTTGAATAACCACTTTTTAAACCCTCACAGTGACCAAAATTGCCATTTTTACAGAGTTTTGCTTACTCAAAAGCTTCCATTTTGACCCTTTTCAGGCACAGAAATGACTTTAAACACACTTATTCTAGTTGACAAAGTCATAATTCACATCCAACAGTCATTTAGAGTCAAAAGATTAAATGTTAAAATTTCATCATTATAGACCATTTTGGGATCGTTCGAAGGTCTGGAGTCATCGTTTTTCATCCGAAAATTGATTTTTTGGACTGTACCAAAAATGATTCAAAATGTCAATTGGATCATGCCTCATGTTGAATAACCACTTTTTAAACCCTCACAGTGACCAAAATTGCCATTTTTACAGAGTTTTGCTACCTCAAAAGCTTCAATCTTGACCCGTTTCAGGCACAGAAATGACTTTAAACACACTTATTTTAGTTGACAAAGTCATAATTCACATCCATCAGTAATTTAGAGTCAAAAGATTAAATGTTAAAATTTCATCATTATAGACCATTTTGGGATCGTTCGACTGGTCCGGAGTCATCGTTTTTCATCCGAAAATTGATTTTTTGGACTGTACCAAAAATGATTCAAAATGTCAATTGGATCATGCCTCATGTTGAATAACCACTTTTTAAACCCTCACAGTGACCAAAATTGCCATTTTTACAGAGTTTTGCTTACTCAAAAGCTTCCATTTTGACCCGTTTCTGGCACAGAAATGACTTTAAACACACTTATTCTAGTTGACAGAGTCATAATTCACATTCAACAGTCATTTAGAGTCAAAAGATTAAATGTTAAAATTTCATCATTATAGACCATTTTGGGATCGTTTGACTGGTCCGGAGTCATCGTTTTTCATCCGAAAATTGATTTTTTAGACTGTACCAAAAATGATTCAAAATGTCAATTGGATCATGCCTCATGTTGAATAACCACTTTTTAAACCCTCACAGTGACCAAAATTGCCATTTTTACAGAGTTTTGCTTACTCAAAAGCTTCAATTTTGACCCGTTTCAGGCACAGAAATGACTTTAAACACACTTATTTTAGTTGACAAAGTCATAATTCACATCCATCAGTAATTTAGTGTCAAAAGATTAAATGTTAAAATTTCATCATTATAGACCATTTTGGGATCGTTCGACTGGTCCGGAGTCATCGTTTTTCATCCGAAAATTGATTTTTTGGACTGTACCAAAAATGATTCAAAATGTTAATTGGATCATGTTGAATAACCACTTTTTAAACCCTCACAGTGACCAAAATTGCCATTTTTACAGAGTTTTGCTTACTCAAAAGCTTCAATTTTGACCTGTTTCAGGCACAGAAATGACTTTAAACACACTTATTTTAGTTGACAAAGTCACAATTCACATCCAACAGTAATTTAGAGTCAAAAGATTAAATGTTAAAATTTCATCATTATAGACCATTTTGGGATCGTTCGACAGGTCCGGAGTCATCGTTTTTCATCTGCAAATTGATTTTTTGGACTGTACCAAAAATGATTCAAAATGTCAATTGGATCATGCCTCATGTTGAATAACCACTTTTTAAACCCTCACAGTGACCAAAATTGCCATTTTTACAGAGTTTTGCTTACTCAAAAGCTTCAATTTTGACCCGTTTCAGGCACAGAAATGACTTTAAACACACTTATTCTAGTTGAAAAAGTCATAATTCACATCCAACAGTCATTTAGAGTCAAAAGATTAAATGTTGAAATTTCATCCATATTGACCATTTTGGGATCGTTCGACAGGTCCGGAGTCATCGTTTTTCATCCGAAAATTGATTTTTTGGACTGTACCAAAAATGATTCAAAATGTCAATTGGATCGTGCCTCATGTTGAATAACCACTTTTTAAACCCTCACAGTGACCGAAATTGCCATTTTTACAGAGTTTTGCTTACTCAAAAGCTTCAATTTTGACCCGTTTCAGGCACAGAAATGACTTTAAACACACTTATTCTAGTTGACAAAGTCATAATTCACATCCAACAGTCATTTAGAGTCAAAAGATTAAATGTTAAAATTTCATCATTATAGACCATTTTGGGATCGTTCGACGGGTCCGGAGTCATCGTTTTTCATCCGAAAATTGATTTTTTGGACTGTATTAAAAATGATTCAAAATGTCAATTGGATCATGCCTCATGATGAATAACCACTTTTTAAACCCTCACAGTGACCAAAATTGCCATTTTTACAGAGTTTTGCTTACTCAAAAGCTTCAATTTTGACCCGTTTCAGGCACAGAAATGACTTTAAACACACTTATTTTAGTTGACAAAGTCATAATTCACATCCATCAGTAATTTAGAGTCAAAAGATTAAATGTTAAAATTTCATCATTATAGACCATTTTGGGATCGTTCGACTGGTCCGGAGTCATCGTTTTTTATCCGAAAATTGATTTTTTGGACTGTACCAAAAATGATTCAAAATGTCAATTGGATCATGCCTCATGTTGAATAACCACTTTTTAAACCCTCACAGTGACCAAAATTGCCATTTTTACAGAGTTTTGCTTACTCAAAAGCTTCAATTTTGACCCATTTCAGGCACAAAAATGACTTTAAACACACTTATTCTAGTTGACAAAGTCACAATTCACATCCAACAGTAATTTAGAGTCAAAAGATTAAATGTTAAAATTTCATCATTATAGACCATTTTGGGATCGTTCGACTGGTCCGGAGTCATCGTTTTTCATCCGAAAATTGATTTTTTGGACTGTACCAAAAATGATTCAAAATGTCAATTGGATCATGCCTCATGTTGAATAACCACTTTTTAAACCCTCACAGTGACCAAAATTGCCATTTTTACAGAGTTTTGCTTACTCAAAAGCTTCCATTTTGACCCGTTTCTGGCACAGAAATGACTTTAAACACACTTATTCTAGTTGACAGAGTCATAATTCACATTCAACAGTCATTTAGAGTCAAAAGATTAAATGTTAAAATTTCATCATTATAGACCATTTTGGGATCGTTTGACTGGTCCGGAGTCATCGTTTTTCATCCGAAAATTGATTTTTTAGACTGTACCAAAAATGATTCAAAATGTCAATTGGATCATGCCTCATGTTGAATAACCACTTTTTAAACCCTCACAGTGACCAAAATTGCCATTTTTACAGAGTTTTGCTTACTCAAAAGCTTCAATTTTGACCCGTTTCAGGCACAGAAATGACTTTAAACACACTTATTTTAGTTGACAAAGTCATAATTCACATCCATCAGTAATTTAGTGTCAAAAGATTAAATGTTAAAATTTCATCATTATAGACCATTTTGGGATCGTTCGACTGGTCCGGAGTCATCGTTTTTCATCCGAAAATTGATTTTTTGGACTGTACCAAAAATGATTCAAAATGTTAATTGGATCATGTTGAATAACCACTTTTTAAACCCTCACAGTGACCAAAATTGCCATTTTTACAGAGTTTTGCTTACTCAAAAGCTTCAATTTTGACCTGTTTCAGGCACAGAAATGACTTTAAACACACTTATTTTAGTTGACAAAGTCACAATTCACATCCAACAGTAATTTAGAGTCAAAAGATTAAATGTTAAAATTTCATCATTATAGACCATTTTGGGATCGTTCGACAGGTCCGGAGTCATCGTTTTTCATCTGCAAATTGATTTTTTGGACTGTACCAAAAATGATTCAAAATGTCAATTGGATCATGCCTCATGTTGAATAACCACTTTTTAAACCCTCACAGTGACCAAAATTGCCATTTTTACAGAGTTTTGCTTACTCAAAAGCTTCAATTTTGACCCGTTTCAGGCACAGAAATGACTTTAAACACACTTATTCTAGTTGAAAAAGTCATAATTCACATCCAACAGTCATTTAGAGTCAAAAGATTAAATGTTGAAATTTCATCCATATTGACCATTTTGGGATCGTTCGACAGGTCCGGAGTCATCGTTTTTCATCCGAAAATTGATTTTTTGGACTGTACCAAAAATGATTCAAAATGTCAATTGGATCGTGCCTCATGTTGAATAACCACTTTTTAAACCCTCACAGTGACCGAAATTGCCATTTTTACAGAGTTTTGCTTACTCAAAAGCTTCAATTTTGACCCGTTTCAGGCACAGAAATGACTTTAAACACACTTATTCTAGTTGACAAAGTCATAATTCACATCCAACAGTCATTTAGAGTCAAAAGATTAAATGTTAAAATTTCATCATTATAGACCATTTTGGGATCGTTCGACGGGTCCGGAGTCATCGTTTTTCATCCGAAAATTGATTTTTTGGACTGTATTAAAAATGATTCAAAATGTCAATTGGATCATGCCTCATGATGAATAACCACTTTTTAAACCCTCACAGTGACCAAAATTGCCATTTTTACAGAGTTTTGCTTACTCAAAAGCTTCAATTTTGACCCGTTTCAGGCACAGAAATGACTTTAAACACACTTATTTTAGTTGACAAAGTCATAATTCACATCCATCAGTAATTTAGAGTCAAAAGATTAAATGTTAAAATTTCATCATTATAGACCATTTTGGGATCGTTCGACTGGTCCGGAGTCATCGTTTTTTATCCGAAAATTGATTTTTTGGACTGTACCAAAAATGATTCAAAATGTCAATTGGATCATGCCTCATGTTGAATAACCACTTTTTAAACCCTCACAGTGACCAAAATTGCCATTTTTACAGAGTTTTGCTTACTCAAAAGCTTCAATTTTGACCCATTTCAGGCACAAAAATGACTTTAAACACACTTATTCTAGTTGACAAAGTCACAATTCACATCCAACAGTAATTTAGAGTCAAAAGATTAAATGTTAAAATTTCATCATTATAGACCATTTTGGGATCGTTCGACAGGTCCGGAGTCATCGTTTTTCCATCCGAAAATTGATTTTTGGGACTGTACCAAAAATTATTCAAAATGTCAATTGGATCATGCCTCATGTTGAATAACCACTTTTTAAACCCTCACAGTGACCAAAATTGCCATTTTTACAGAGTTTTGCTTACTCAAAAGCTTCAATTTTGACCCGTTTCTGGCACAGAAATGACTTTAAATACACTTATTCTAGTTGACAGAGTCATAATTCACATTCAACAGTCATTTAGAGTCAAAAGATTAAATGTTAAAATTTCATCATTATAGACCATTTTGGGATCGTTCGACTGGTCCGGAGTCATCGTTTTTCATCCGAAAATTGATTTTTTAGACTGTACCAAAAATGATTCAAAATGTCAATTGGATCATGCCTCATGTTGAATAACCACTTTTTAAACCCTCACAGTGACCAAAATTGCCATTTTTACAGAGTTTTGCTTACTCAAAAGCTTCAATTTTGACCCGTTTCAGGCACAGAAATGACTTTAAACACACTTATTTTAGTTGACAAAGTCACAATTCACATCCAACAGTAATTTAGAGTCAAAAGATTAAATGTTAAAATTTCATCATTATAGACCATTTTGGGATCGTTCGACAGGTCCGGAGTCATCGTTTTTCATCTGAAAATTGTTTTTTTGGACTGTACCAAAAATGATTCAAAATGTCAATTGGATCATGCCTCATGTTGAATAACCACTTTTTAAACCCTCACAGTGACCAAAATTGCCATTTTTACAGAGTTTTGCTTACTCAAAAGCTTCAATTTTGACCCGTTTCAGGCACAGAAATGACTTTAAACACACTTATTCTAGTTGAAAAAGTCATAATTCACATCCAACAGTCATTTAGAGTCAAAAGATTAAATGTTGAAATTTCATCCATATTGACCATTTTGGGATCGTTCGACAGGTCCGGAGTCATCGTTTTTCATCCGAAAATTGATTTTTTGGACTGTACCAAAAATGATTCAAAATGTCAATTGGATCGTGCCTCATGTTGAATAACCACTTTTTAAACCCTCACAGTGACCGAAATTGCCATTTTTACAGAGTTTTGCTTACTCAAAAGCTTCAATTTTGACCCGTTTCAGGCACAGAAATGACTTTAAACACACTTATTCTAGTTGACAAAGTCATAATTCACATCCAACAGTCATTTAGAGTCAAAAGATTAAATGTTAAAATTTCATCATTATAGACCATTTTGGGATCGTTCGACTGGTCCGGAGTCATCGTTTTTCATCCGAAAATTGATTTTTTGGACTGTACCAAAAATGATTCAAAATGTTAATTGGATCATGTTGAATAACCACTTTTTAAACCCTCACAGTGACCAAAATTGCCATTTTTACAGAGTTTTGCTTACTCAAAAGCTTCAATTTTGACCTGTTTCAGGCACAGAAATGACTTTAAACACACTTATTTTAGTTGACAAAGTCACAATTCACATCCAACAGTAATTTAGAGTCAAAAGATTAAATGTTAAAATTTCATCATTATAGACCATTTTGGGATCGTTCGACAGGTCCGGAGTCATCGTTTTTCATCTGCAAATTGATTTTTTGGACTGTACCAAAAATGATTCAAAATGTCAATTGGATCATGCCTCATGTTGAATAACCACTTTTTAAACCCTCACAGTGACCAAAATTGCCATTTTTACAGAGTTTTGCTTACTCAAAAGCTTCAATTTTGACCCGTTTCAGGCACAGAAATGACTTTAAACACACTTATTCTAGTTGAAAAAGTCATAATTCACATCCAACAGTCATTTAGAGTCAAAAGATTAAATGTTGAAATTTCATCCATATTGACCATTTTGGGATCGTTCGACAGGTCCGGAGTCATCGTTTTTCATCCGAAAATTGATTTTTTGGACTGTACCAAAAATGATTCAAAATGTCAATTGGATCGTGCCTCATGTTGAATAACCACTTTTTAAACCCTCACAGTGACCGAAATTGCCATTTTTACAGAGTTTTGCTTACTCAAAAGCTTCAATTTTGACCCGTTTCAGGCACAGAAATGACTTTAAACACACTTATTCTAGTTGACAAAGTCATAATTCACATCCAACAGTCATTTAGAGTCAAAAGATTAAATGTTAAAATTTCATCATTATAGACCATTTTGGGATCGTTCGACGGGTCCGGAGTCATCGTTTTTCATCCGAAAATTGATTTTTTGGACTGTATTAAAAATGATTCAAAATGTCAATTGGATCATGCCTCATGATGAATAACCACTTTTTAAACCCTCACAGTGACCAAAATTGCCATTTTTACAGAGTTTTGCTTACTCAAAAGCTTCAATTTTGACCCGTTTTAGGCACAGAAATGACTTTAAACACACTTATTTTAGTTGACAAAGTCATAATTCACATCCATCAGTAATTTAGAGTCAAAAGATTAAATGTTAAAATTTCATCATTATAGACCATTTTGGGATCGTTCGACTGGTCCGGAGTCATCGTTTTTTATCCGAAAATTGATTTTTTGGACTGTACCAAAAATGATTCAAAATGTCAATTGGATCATGCCTCATGTTGAATAACCACTTTTTAAACCCTCACAGTGACCAAAATTGCCATTTTTACAGAGTTTTGCTTACTCAAAAGCTTCAATTTTGACCCATTTCAGGCACAAAAATGACTTTAAACACACTTATTCTAGTTGACAAAGTCACAATTCACATCCAACAGTAATTTAGAGTCAAAAGATTAAATGTTAAAATTTCATCATTATAGACCATTTTGGGATCGTTCGACAGGTCCGGAGTCATCGTTTTTCCATCCGAAAATTGATTTTTGGGACTGTACCAAAAATTATTCAAAATGTCAATTGGATCATGCCTCATGTTGAATAACCACTTTTTAAACCCTCACAGTGACCAAAATTGCCATTTTTACAGAGTTTTGCTTACTCAAAAGCTTCAATTTTGACCCGTTTCTGGCACAGAAATGACTTTAAATACACTTATTCTAGTTGACAGAGTCATAATTCACATTCAACAGTCATTTAGAGTCAAAAGATTAAATGTTAAAATTTCATCATTATAGACCATTTTGGGATCGTTCGACTGGTCCGGAGTCATCGTTTTTCATCCGAAAATTGATTTTTTAGACTGTACCAAAAATGATTCAAAATGTCAATTGGATCATGCCTCATGTTGAATAACCACTTTTTAAACCCTCACAGTGACCAAAATTGCCATTTTTACAGAGTTTTGCTTACTCAAAAGCTTCAATTTTGACCCGTTTCAGGCACAGAAATGACTTTAAACACACTTATTTTAGTTGACAAAGTCACAATTCACATCCAACAGTAATTTAGAGTCAAAAGATTAAATGTTAAAATTTCATCATTATAGACCATTTTGGGATCGTTCGACAGGTCCGGAGTCATCGTTTTTCATCTGAAAATTGTTTTTTTGGACTGTACCAAAAATGATTCAAAATGTCAATTGGATCATGCCTCATGTTGAATAACCACTTTTTAAACCCTCACAGTGACCAAAATTGCCATTTTTACAGAGTTTTGCTTACTCAAAAGCTTCAATTTTGACCCGTTTCAGGCACAGAAATGACTTTAAACACACTTATTTTAGTTGACAAAGTCACAATTCACATCCAACAGTAATTTAGAGTCAAAAGATTAAATGTTAAAATTTCATCATTATAGACCATTTTGGGATCGTTCGACAGGTCCGGAGTCATCGTTTTTCATCCGAAAATTGATTTTTTGGACTGTACCAAAAATGATTCAAAATGTCAATTGGATCGTGCCTCATGTTGAATAACCACTTTTTAAACCCTCACAGTGACCGAAATTGCCATTTTTACAGAGTTTTGCTTACTCAAAAGCTTCAATTTTGACCCGTTTCAGGCACAGAAATGACTTTAAACACACTTATTCTAGTTGACAAAGTCATAATTCACATCCAACAGTCATTTAGAGTCAAAAGATTAAATGTTAAAATTTCATCATTATAGACCATTTTGGGATCGTTCGACGGGTCCGGAGTCATCGTTTTTCATCCGAAAATTGATTTTTCGGACTGTACCAAAAATGTTTCAAAATGTCAATTGGATTGTGCCTCATGTTGAATAACCACTTTTTAAACCCTCACAGTGACCAAAATTGCCATTTTTACAGAGTTTTGCTTACTCAAAAGCTTCCATTTTGACCCGTTTCAGGCACAGAAATGACTTTAAACACACTTATTCTAGTTGACAAAGTCATAATGCACATCCAACAGTCATTTAGAGTCAAAAGATTAAATGTTAAAATTTCATCATTATAGACCATTTTGGGATCGTTCGACAGGTCCGGAGTCATCGTTTTTCATCCGAAAATTGATTTTTTGGACTGTATTAAAAATGATTCAAAATGTCAATTGGATCATGCCTCATGATGAATAACCACTTTTTAAACCCTCACAGTGACCAAAATTGCCATTTTTACAGAGTTTTGATTACTCAAAAGCTTCAATTTTGACCCGTTTCAGGCACAGAAATGACTTTAAACACACTTATTTTAGTTGACAAAGTCATAATTCACATCCATCAGTAATTTAGAGTCAAAAGATTAAATGTTAAAATTTCATCATTATAGACCATTTTGGGATCGTTCGACAGGTCCGGAGTCATCGTTTTTCCATCCGAAAATTGATTTTTGGGACTGTACCAAAAATTATTCAAAATGTCAATTGGATCATGCCTCATGTTGAATAACCACTTTTTAAACCCTCACAGTGACCAAAATTGCCATTTTTACAGAGTTTTGCTTACTCAAAAGCTTCAATTTTGACCCGTTTCAGGCACAGAAATGACTTTAAACACACTTATTTTAGTTGACAAAGTCATAATTCACATCCATCAGTAATTTAGAGTCAAAAGATTAAATGTTAAAATTTCATCATTATAGACAATTTTGGGATCGTTCGACAGGTCCGGAGTCATCGTTTTTTATCCGAAAATTGATTTTTTGGACTGTACCAAAAATGATTCAAAATGTCAATTGGATCATGCCTCATGTTGAATAACCACTTTTTAAACCCTCACAGTGACCAAAATTGCCATTTTTACAGAGTTTTGCTTACTCAAAAGCTTCCATTTTGACCCGTTTCAGGCACAGAAATGACTTTAAACACACTTATTCTAGTTGACAAAGTCATAATTCACATCCAACAGTCATTTAGAGTCAAAAGATTAAATGTTAAAATTTCATCATTATAGACCATTTTGGGATCGTTCGACAGGTCCGGAGTCATCGTTTTTCATCCGAAAATTGATTTTTTGGACTGTACCAAAAATGATTCAAAATGTCAATTGGATCATGCCTCATGTTGAATAACCACTTTTTAAACCCTCACAGTGACCAAAATTGCCATTTTTACAGAGTTTTGCTTACTCAAAAGCTTCCATTTTGACCCGTTTCAGGCACAGAAATGACTTTAAACACACTTATTCTAGTTGACAGTGTCATAATTCACATTCAACAGTCATTTAGAGTCAAAAGATTAAATGTTAAAATTTCATCATTATAGACCATTTTGGGATCGTTCGACTGGTCCGGAGTCATCGTTTTTCATCCGAAAATTGATTTTTTAGACTGTACCAAAAATGATTCAGAATGTCAATTGGATCATGCCTCATGTTGAATAACCACTTTTTAAACCCTCACAGTGACCAAAATTGCCATTTTTACAGAGTTTTGCTTACTCAAAAGCTTCAATTTTGACCCGTTTCAGGCACAGAAATGACTTTAAACACACTTATTTTAGTTGACAAAGTCACAATTCACATCCAACAGTAATTTAGAGTCAAAAGATTAAATGTTAAAATTTCATCATTATAGACCATTTTGGGATCGTTCGACAGGTCCGGAGTCATCGTTTTTCATCTGAAAATTGATTTTTTGGACTGTACCAAAAATGATTCAAAATGTTAATTGGATCATGCCTCATGTTGAATAACCACTTTTTAAACCCTCACAGGGACCAAAATTGCCATTTTTACAGAGTTTTGCTTACTCAAAAGCTTCAATTTTGACCCGTTTCAGGCACAGAAATGACTTTAAACACACTTATTCTAGTTGAAAAAGTCATAATTCACATCCAACAGTCATTTAGAGTCAAAAGATTAAATGTTAAAATTTCATCATTATAGACCATTTTGGGATCGTTCGACTGGTCCGGAGTCATCGTTTTTCATCCGAAAATTGATTTTTTGGACTGTACCAAAAATGATTCAAAATGTCAATTGGATCATGCCTCATGTTGAATAACCACTTTTTAAACCCTCACAGTGACCAAAATTGCCATTTTTACAGAGTTTTGCTTACTCAAAAGCTTCAATTTTGACCCATTTCAGGCACAAAAATGACTTTAAACACACTTATTCTAGTTGACAAAGTCACAATTCACATCCAACAGTAATTTAGAGTCAAAAGATTAAATGTTAAAATTTCATCATTATAGACCATTTTGGGATCGTTCGACAGGTCCGGAGTCATCGTTTTTCCATCCGAAAATTGATTTTTGGGACTGTACCAAAAATTATTCAAAATGTCAATTGGATCATGCCTCATGTTGAATAACCACTTTTTAAACCCTCACAGTGACCAAAATTGCCATTTTTACAGAGTTTTGCTTACTCAAAAGCTTCAATTTTGACACGTTTCAGGCACAGAAATGACTTTAAACACACTTATTTTAGTTGACAAAGTCATAATTCACATCCATCAGTAATTTAGAGTCAAAAGATTAAATGTTAAAATTTCATCATTATAGACAATTTTGGGATCGTTCGACTGGTCCGGAGTCATCGTTTTTTATCCGAAAATTGATTTTTTGGACTGTACCAAAAATGATTCAAAATGTTAATTGGATCATGCCTCATGTTGAATAACCACTTTTTAAACCCTCACAGTGACCAAAATTGCCATTTTTACAGAGTTTTGCTTACTCAAAAGCTTCCATTTTGACCCGTTTCAGGCACAGAAATGACTTTAAACACACTTATTCTAGTTGACAAAGTCATAATTCACATCCAACAGTCATTTAGAGTCAAAAGATTAAATGTTAAAATTTCATCATTATAGACCATTTTGGGATCGTTCGACAGGTCCGGAGTCATCGTTTTTCATCCGAAAATTGATTTTTTGGACTGTACCAAAAATGATTCAAAATGTCAATTGGATCATGCCTCATGTTGAATAACCACTTTTTAAACCCTCACAGTGACCAAAATTGCCATTTTTACAGAGTTTTGCTTACTTAAAAGCTTCAATTTTGACCCGTTTCAGGCACAGAAATGACTTTAAACACACTTATTTTAGTTGACAAAGTCATAATTCACATCCATCAGTAATTTAGAGTCAAAAGATTAAATGTTAAAATTTCATCATTATAGACCATTTTGGGATCGTTCGACTGGTACGGAGTCATCGTTTTTCATCCGAAAATTGATTTTTTGGACTGTACCAAAAATGATTTAAAATGTCAATTGGATCATGCCTCATGTTGAATAACCACTTTTTAAACCCTCACAGTGACCAAAATTGCCATTTTTACAGAGTTTTGCTTACTCAAAAGCTTCCATTTTGACCCGTTTCAGGCACAGAAATGACTTTAAACACACTTATTCTAGTTGACAGTGTCATAATTCACATTCAACAGTCATTTAGAGTCAAAAGATTAAATGTTAAAATTTCATCATTATAGACCATTTTGGGATCGTTCGACTGGTCCGGAGTCATCGTTTTTCATCCGAAAATTGATTTTTTAGACTGTACCAAAAATGATTCAGAATGTCAATTGGATCATGCCTCATGTTGAATAACCACTTTTTAAACCCTCACAGTGACCAAAATTGCCATTTTTACAGAGTTTTGCTTACTCAAAAGCTTCAATTTTGACCCGTTTCAGGCACAGAAATGACTTTAAACACACTTATTTTAGTTGACAAAGTCACAATTCACATCCAACAGTAATTTAGAGTCAAAAGATTAAATGTTAAAATTTCATCATTATAGACCATTTTGGGATCGTTCGACAGGTCCGGAGTCATCGTTTTTCATCTGAAAATTGATTTTTTGGACTGTACCAAAAATGATTCAAAATGTTAATTGGATCATGCCTCATGTTGAATAACCACTTTTTAAACCCTCACAGGGACCAAAATTGCCATTTTTACAGAGTTTTGCTTACTCAAAAGCTTCAATTTTGACCCGTTTCAGGCACAGAAATGACTTTAAACACACTTATTCTAGTTGAAAAAGTCATAATTCACATCCAACAGTCATTTAGAGTCAAAAGATTAAATGTTAAAATTTCATCATTATAGACCATTTTGGGATCGTTCGACTGGTCCGGAGTCATCGTTTTTCATCCGAAAATTGATTTTTTGGACTGTACCAAAAATGATTCAAAATGTCAATTGGATCATGCCTCATGTTGAATAACCACTTTTTAAACCCTCACAGTGACCAAAATTGCCATTTTTACAGAGTTTTGCTTACTCAAAAGCTTCAATTTTGACCCATTTCAGGCACAAAAATGACTTTAAACACACTTATTCTAGTTGACAAAGTCACAATTCACATCCAACAGTAATTTAGAGTCAAAAGATTAAATGTTAAAATTTCATCATTATAGACCATTTTGGGATCGTTCGACTGGTACGGAGTCATCGTTTTTCATCCGAAAATTGATTTTTTGGACTGTACCAAAAATGATTTAAAATGTCAATTGGATCATGCCTCATGTTGAATAACCACTTTTTAAACCCTCACAGTGACCAAAATTGCCATTTTTACAGAGTTTTGCTTACTCAAAAGCTTCCATTTTGACCCGTTTCAGGCACAGAAATGACTTTAAACACACTTATTCTAGTTTACAGTGTCATAATTCACATTCAACAGTCATTTAGAGTCAAAAGATTAAATGTTAAAATTTCATCATTATAGACCATTTTGGGATCGTTCGACTGGTCCGGAGTCATCGTTTTTCATCCGAAAATTGATTTTTTAGACTGTACCAAAAATGATTCAGAATGTCAATTGGATCATGCCTCATGTTGAATAACCACTTTTTAAACCCTCACAGTGACCAAAATTGCCATTTTTACAGAGTTTTGCTTACTCAAAAGCTTCAATTTTGACCCGTTTCAGGCACAGAAATGACTTTAAACACACTTATTTTAGTTGACAAAGTCACAATTCACATCCAACAGTAATTTAGAGTCAAAAGATTAAATGTTAAAATTTCATCATTATAGACCATTTTGGGATCGTTCGACAGGTCCGGAGTCATCGTTTTTCATCTGAAAATTGATTTTTTGGACTGTACCAAAAATGATTCAAAATGTTAATTGGATCATGCCTCATGTTGAATAACCACTTTTTAAACCCTCACAGGGACCAAAATTGCCATTTTTACAGAGTTTTGCTTACTCAAAAGCTTCAATTTTGACCCGTTTCAGGCACAGAAATGACTTTAAACACACTTATTCTAGTTGAAAAAGTCATAATTCACATCCAACAGTCATTTAGAGTCAAAAGATTAAATGTTAAAATTTCATC
This sequence comes from Lissotriton vulgaris, assembly GCF_964263255.1. Classification (NCBI taxonomy): domain Eukaryota; kingdom Metazoa; phylum Chordata; class Amphibia; order Caudata; family Salamandridae; genus Lissotriton; species Lissotriton vulgaris. The sequence goes on from NW_028247230.1 coordinate 171,848, forward strand.
ATTATAGACCATTTTGGGATCGTTCGACTGGTCCGGAGTCATCGTTTTTCATCCGAAAATTGATTTTTTGGACTGTACCAAAAATGATTCAAAATGTCAATTGGATCATGCCTCATGTTGAATAACCACTTTTTAAACCCTCACAGTGACCAAAATTGCCATTTTTACAGAGTTTTGCTTACTCAAAAGCTTCAATTTTGACGCATTTCAGGCACAAAAATGACTTTAAACACACTTATTCTAGTTGACAAAGTCACAATTCACATCCAACAGTAATTTAGAGTCAAAAGATTAAATGTTAAAATTTCATCATTATAGACCATTTTGGGATCGTTCGACAGGTCCGGAGTCATCGTTTTTCATCCGAAAATTGATTTTTTGGACTGTACCAAAAATGATTCAAAATGTCAATTGGATCATGCCTCATGTTGAATAACCACTTTTTAAACCCTCACAGTGACCAAAATTGCCATTTTTACAGAGTTTTGCTTACTCAAAAGCTTCCATTTTGACCCTTTTCAGGCACAGAAATGACTTTAAACACACTTATTCTAGTTGACAAAGTCATAATTCACATCCAACAGTCATTTAGAGTCAAAAGATTAAATGTTAAAATTTCATCATTATAGACCATTTTGGGATCGTGCGAAGGTCTGGAGTCATCGTTTTTCATCCGAAAATTGATTTTTTGGACTGTACCAAAAATGATTCAAAATGTCAATTGGATCATGCCTCATGTTGAATAACCACTTTTTAAACCCTCACAGTGACCAAAATTGCCATTTTTACAGAGTTTTGCTACCTCAAAAGCTTCAATCTTGACCCGTTTCAGGCACAGAAATGACTTTAAACACACTTATTTTAGTTGACAAAGTCATAATTCACATCCATCAGTAATTTAGAGTCAAAAGATTAAATGTTAAAATTTCATCATTATAGACCATTTTGGGATCGTTCGACTGGTCCGGAGTCATCGTTTTTCATCCGAAAATTGATTTTTTGGACTGTACCAAAAATGATTCAAAATGTCAATTGGATCATGCCTCATGTTGAATAACCACTTTTTAAACCCTCACAGTGACCAAAATTGCCATTTTTACAGAGTTTTGCTTACTCAAAAGCTTCCATTTTGACCCGTTTCTGGCACAGAAATGACTTTAAACACACTTATTCTAGTTGACAGAGTCATAATTCACATTCAACAGTCATTTAGAGTCAAAAGATTAAATGTTAAAATTTCATCATTATAGACCATTTTGGGATCGTTTGACTGGTCCGGAGTCATCGTTTTTCATCCGAAAATTGATTTTTTAGACTGTACCAAAAATGATTCAAAATGTCAATTGGATCATGCCTCATGTTGAATAACCACTTTTTAAACCCTCACAGTGACCAAAATTGCCATTTTTACAGAGTTTTGCTTACTCAAAAGCTTCAATTTTGACCCGTTTCAGGCACAGAAATGACTTTAAACACACTTATTTTAGTTGACAAAGTCATAATTCACATCCATCAGTAATTTAGTGTCAAAAGATTAAATGTTAAAATTTCATCATTATAGACCATTTTGGGATCGTTCGACTGGTCCGGAGTCATCGTTTTTCATCCGAAAATTGATTTTTTGGACTGTACCAAAAATGATTCAAAATGTTAATTGGATCATGTTGAATAACCACTTTTTAAACCCTCACAGTGATCAAAATTGCCATTTTTACAGAGTTTTGCTTACTCAAAAGCTTCAATTTTGACCTGTTTCAGGCACAGAAATGACTTTAAACACACTTATTTTAGTTGACAAAGTCACAATTCACATCCAACAGTAATTTAGAGTCAAAAGATTAAATGTTAAAATTTCATCATTATAGACCATTTTGGGATCGTTCGACAGGTCCGGAGTCATCGTTTTTCATCTGCAAATTGATTTTTTGGACTGTACCAAAAATGATTCAAAATGTCAATTGTATCATGCCTCATGTTGAATAACCACTTTTTAAACCCTCACAGTGACCAAAATTGCCATTTTTACAGAGTTTTGCTTACTCAAAAGCTTCAATTTTGACCCGTTTCAGGCACAGAAATGACTTTAAACACACTTATTCTAGTTGAAAAAGTCATAATTCACATCCAACAGTCATTTAGAGTCAAAAGATTAAATGTTGAAATTTCATCCATATTGACCATTTTGGGATCGTTCGACAGGTCCGGAGTCATCGTTTTTCATCCGAAAATTGATTTTTTGGACTGTACCAAAAATGATTTAAAATGTCAATTGGATCATGCCTCATGTTGAATAACCACTTTTTAAACCCTCACAGTGACCAAAATTGCCATTTTTACAGAGTTTTGCTTACTCAAAAGCTTCCATTTTGACCCGTTTCAGGCACAGAAATGACTTTAAACACACTTATTCTAGTTGACAGTGTCATAATTCACATTCAACAGTCATTTAGAGTCAAAAGATTAAATGTTAAAATTTCATCATTATAGACCATTTTGGGATCGTTCGACTGGTCCGGAGTCATCGTTTTTCATCCGAAAATTGATTTTTTAGACTGTACCAAAAATGATTCAGAATGTCAATTGGATCATGCCTCATGTTGAATAACCACTTTTTAAACCCTCACAGTGACCAAAATTGCCATTTTTACAGAGTTTTGCTTACTCAAAAGCTTCAATTTTGACCCGTTTCAGGCACAGAAATGACTTTAAACACACTTATTTTACTTGACAAAGTCACAATTCACATCCAACAGTAATTTAGAGTCAAAAGATTAAATGTTAAAATTTCATCATTATAGACCATTTTGGGATCGTTCGACAGGTCCGGAGTCATCGTTTTTTCATCTGAAAATTGATTTTTTGGACTGTACCAAAAATGATTCAAAATGTTAATTGGATCATGCCTCATGTTGAATAACCACTTTTTAAACCCTCACAGGGACCAAAATTGCCATTTTTACAGAGTTTTGCTTACTCAAAAGCTTCAATTTTGACCCGTTTCAGGCACAGAAATGACTTTAAACACACTTATTCTAGTTGAAAAAGTCATAATTCACATCCAACAGTCATTTAGAGTCAAAAGATTAAATGTTAAAATTTCATCATTATAGACCATTTTGGGATCGTTCGACTGGTCCGGAGTCATCGTTTTTCATCCGAAAATTGATTTTTTGGACTGTACCAAAAATGATTCAAAATGTCAATTGGATCATGCCTCATGTTGAATAACCACTTTTTAAACCCTCACAGTGACCAAAATTGCCATTTTTACAGAGTTTTGCTTACTCAAAAGCTTCAATTTTGACCCATTTCAGGCACAAAAATGACTTTAAACACACTTATTCTAGTTGACAAAGTCACAATTCACATCCAACAGTAATTTAGAGTCAAAAGATTAAATGTTAAAATTTCATCATTATAGACCATTTTGGGATCGTTCGACTGGTACGGAGTCATCGTTTTTCATCCGAAAATTGATTTTTTGGACTGTACCAAAAATGATTTAAAATGTCAATTGGATCATGCCTCATGTTGAATAACCACTTTTTAAACCCTCACAGTGACCAAAATTGCCATTTTTACAGAGTTTTGCTTACTCAAAAGCTTCCATTTTGACCCGTTTCAGGCACAGAAATGACTTTAAACACACTTATTCTAGTTTACAGTGTCATAATTCACATTCAACAGTCATTTAGAGTCAAAAGATTAAATGTTAAAATTTCATCATTATAGACCATTTTGGGATCGTTCGACTGGTCCGGAGTCATCGTTTTTCATCCGAAAATTGATTTTTTAGACTGTACCAAAAATGATTCAGAATGTCAATTGGATCATGCCTCATGTTGAATAACCACTTTTTAAACCCTCACAGTGACCAAAATTGCCATTTTTACAGAGTTTTGCTTACTCAAAAGCTTCAATTTTGACCCGTTTCAGGCACAGAAATGACTTTAAACACACTTATTTTAGTTGACAAAGTCACAATTCACATCCAACAGTAATTTAGAGTCAAAAGATTAAATGTTAAAATTTCATCATTATAGACCATTTTGGGATCGTTCGACAGGTCCGGAGTCATCGTTTTTCATCTGAAAATTGATTTTTTGGACTGTACCAAAAATGATTCAAAATGTTAATTGGATCATGCCTCATGTTGAATAACCACTTTTTAAACCCTCACAGGGACCAAAATTGCCATTTTTACAGAGTTTTGCTTACTCAAAAGCTTCAATTTTGACCCGTTTCAGGCACAGAAATGACTTTAAACACACTTATTCTAGTTGAAAAAGTCATAATTCACATCCAACAGTCATTTAGAGTCAAAAGATTAAATGTTAAAATTTCATCATTATAGACCATTTTGGGATCGTTCGACTGGTCCGGAGTCATCGTTTTTCATCCGAAAATTGATTTTTTGGACTGTACCAAAAATGATTCAAAATGTCAATTGGATCATGCCTCATGTTGAATAACCACTTTTTAAACCCTCACAGTGACCAAAATTGCCATTTTTACAGAGTTTTGCTTACTCAAAAGCTTCAATTTTGACGCATTTCAGGCACAAAAATGACTTTAAACACACTTATTCTAGTTGACAAAGTCACAATTCACATCCAACAGTAATTTAGAGTCAAAAGATTAAATGTTAAAATTTCATCATTATAGACCATTTTGGGATCGTTCGACAGGTCCGGAGTCATCGTTTTTCATCCGAAAATTGATTTTTTGGACTGTACCAAAAATGATTCAAAATGTCAATTGGATCATGCCTCATGTTGAATAACCACTTTTTAAACCCTCACAGTGACCAAAATTGCCATTTTTACAGAGTTTTGCTTACTCAAAAGCTTCCATTTTGACCCTTTTCAGGCACAGAAATGACTTTAAACACACTTATTCTAGTTGACAAAGTCATAATTCACATCCAACAGTCATTTAGAGTCAAAAGATTAAATGTTAAAATTTCATCATTATAGACCATTTTGGGATCGTGCGAAGGTCTGGAGTCATCGTTTTTCATCCGAAAATTGATTTTTTGGACTGTACCAAAAATGATTCAAAATGTCAATTGGATCATGCCTCATGTTGAATAACCACTTTTTAAACCCTCACAGTGACCAAAATTGCCATTTTTACAGAGTTTTGCTACCTCAAAAGCTTCAATCTTGACCCGTTTCAGGCACAGAAATGACTTTAAACACACTTATTTTAGTTGACAAAGGCATAATTCACATCCATCAGTAATTTAGAGTCAAAAGATTAAATGTTAAAATTTCATCATTATAGACCATTTTGGGATCGTTCGACTGGTCCGGAGTCATCGTTTTTCATCCGAAAATTGATTTTTTGGACTGTACCAAAAATGATTCAAAATGTCAATTGGATCATGCCTCATGTTGAATAACCACTTTTTAAACCCTCACAGTGACCAAAATTGCCATTTTTACAGAGTTTTGCTTACTCAAAAGCTTCCATTTTGACCCGTTTCTGGCACAGAAATGACTTTAAACACACTTATTCTAGTTGACAGAGTCATAATTCACATTCAACAGTCATTTAGAGTCAAAAGATTAAATGTTAAAATTTCATCATTATAGACCATTTTGGGATCGTTTGACTGGTCCGGAGTCATCGTTTTTCATCCGAAAATTGATTTTTTAGACTGTACCAAAAATGATTCAAAATGTCAATTGGATCATGCCTCATGTTGAATAACCACTTTTTAAACCCTCACAGTGACCAAAATTGCCATTTTTACAGAGTTTTGCTTACTCAAAAGCTTCAATTTTGACCCGTTTCAGGCACAGAAATGACTTTAAACACACTTATTTTAGTTGACAAAGTCATAATTCACATCCATCAGTAATTTAGTGTCAAAAGATTAAATGTTAAAATTTCATCATTATAGACCATTTTGGGATCGTTCGACTGGTCCGGAGTCATCGTTTTTCATCCGAAAATTGATTTTTTGGACTGTACCAAAAATGATTCAAAATGTTAATTGGATCATGTTGAATAACCACTTTTTAAACCCTCACAGTGATCAAAATTGCCATTTTTACAGAGTTTTGCTTACTCAAAAGCTTCAATTTTGACCTGTTTCAGGCACAGAAATGACTTTAAACACACTTATTTTAGTTGACAAAGTCACAATTCACATCCAACAGTAATTTAGAGTCAAAAGATTAAATGTTAAAATTTCATCATTATAGACCATTTTGGGATCGTTCGACAGGTCCGGAGTCATCGTTTTTCATCTGCAAATTGATTTTTTGGACTGTACCAAAAATGATTCAAAATGTCAATTGTATCATGCCTCATGTTGAATAACCACTTTTTAAACCCTCACAGTGACCAAAATTGCCATTTTTACAGAGTTTTGCTTACTCAAAAGCTTCAATTTTGACCCGTTTCAGGCACAGAAATGACTTTAAACACACTTATTCTAGTTGAAAAAGTCATAATTCACATCCAACAGTCATTTAGAGTCAAAAGATTAAATGTTGAAATTTCATCCATATTGACCATTTTGGGATCGTTCGACAGGTCCGGAGTCATCGTTTTTCATCCGAAAATTGATTTTTTGGACTGTACCAAAAATGATTCAAAATGTCAATTGGATCGTGCCTCATGTTGAATAACCACTTTTTAAACCCTCACAGTGACCGAAATTGCCATTTTTACAGAGTTTTGCTTACTCAAAAGCTTCAATTTTGACCCGTTTCAGGCACAGAAATGACTTTAAACACACTTATTCTAGTTGACAAAGTCATAATTCACATCCAACAGTCATTTAGAGTCAAAAGATTAAATGTTAAAATTTCATCATTATAGACCATTTTGGGATCGTTCGACGGGTCCGGAGTCATCGTTTTTCATCCGAAAATTGATTTTTTGGACTGTATTAAAAATGATTCAAAATGTCAATTGGATCATGCCTCATGATGAATAACCACTTTTTAAACCCTCACAGTGACCAAAATTGCCATTTTTACAGAGTTTTGCTTACTCAAAAGCTTCAATTTTGACCCGTTTCAGGCACAGAAATGACTTTAAACACACTTATTTTAGTTGACAAAGTCATAATTCACACCCATCAGTAATTTAGAGTCAAAAGATTAAATGTTAAAATTTCATCATTATAGACCATTTTGGGATCGTTCGACTGGTCCGGAGTCATCGTTTTTTATCCGAAAATTGATTTTTTGGACTGTACCAAAAATGATTCAAAATGTCAATTGGATCATGCCTCATGTTGAATAACCACTTTTTAAACCCTCACATGGACCAAAATTGCCATTTTTACAGAGTTTTGCTTACTCAAAAGCTTCAATTTTGACCCGTTTCAGGCACAGAAATGACTTTAAACACACTTATTCTAGTTGAAAAAGTCATAATTCACATCCAACAGTCATTTAGAGTCAAAAGATTAAATTTTAAAATTTCATCATTATAGACCATTTTGGGATCGTTCGACTGGTCCGGAGTCATCGTTTTTCATCCGAAAATTGATTTTTTGGACTGTACCAAAAATGATTCAAAATGTCAATTGGATCATGCCTCAAGTTGAATAACCACTTTTTAAACCCTCACAGTGACCAAAATTGCCATTTTTACAGAGTTTTGCTTACTCAAAAGCTTCAATTTTGACCCATTTCAGGCACAAAAATGACTTTAAACACACTTATTCTAGTTGACAAAGTCACAATTCACATCCAACAGTAATTTAGAGTCAAAAGATTAAATGTTAAAATTTCATCATTATAGACCATTTTGGGATCGTTCGACAGGTCCGGAGTCATCGTTTTTCCATCCGAAAATTGATTTTTGGGACTGTACCAAAAATTATTCAAAATGTCAATTGGATCATGCCTCATGTTGAATAACCACTTTTTAAACCCTCACAGTGACCAAAATTGCCATTTTTACAGAGTTTTGCTTACTCAAAAGCTTCAATTTTGACCCGTTTCAGGCACAGAAATGACTTTAAACACACTTATTTTAGTTGACAAAGTCATAATTCACATCCATCAGTAATTTAGAGTCAAAAGATTAAATGTTAAAATTTCATCATTATAGACAATTTTGGGATCGTTCGACTGGTCCGGAGTCATCGTTTTTTATCCGAAAATTGATTTTTTGGACTGTACCAAAAATGATTCAAAATGTCAATTGGATCATGCCTCATGTTGAATAACCACTTTTTAAACCCTCACAGTGACCAAAATTGCCATTTTTACAGAGTTTTGCTTACTCAAAAGCTTCCATTTTGACCCGTTTCAGGCACAGAAATGACTTTAAACACACTTATTCTAGTTGACAAAGTCATAATTCACATCCAACAGTCATTTAGAGTCAAAAGATTAAATGTTAAAATTTCATCATTATAGACCATTTTGGGATCGTTCGACAGGTCCGGAGTCATCGTTTTTCATCCGAAAATTGATTTTTTGGACTGTACCAAAAATGATTCAAAATGTCAATTGGATCATGCCTCATGTTGAATAACCACTTTTTAAACCCTCACAGTGACCAAAATTGCCATTTTTACAGAGTTTTGCTTACTCAAAAGCTTCAATTTTGACCCGTTTCAGGCACAGAAATGACTTTAAACACACTTATTTTAGTTGACAAAGTCATAATTCACATCCATCAGTAATTTAGAGTCAAAAGATTAAATGTTAAAATTTCATCATTATAGACCATTTTGGGATCGTTCGACTGGTACGGAGTCATCGTTTTTCATCCGAAAATTGATTTTTTGGACTGTACCAAAAATGATTCAAAATGTCAATTGGATCATGCCTCATGTTGAATAACCACTTTTTAAACCCTCACAGTGACCAAAATTGCCATTTTTACAGAGTTTTGCTTACTCAAAAGCTTCCATTTTGACCCGTTTCAGGCACAGAAATGACTTTAAACACACTTATTCTAGTTGACAGTGTCATAATTCACATTCAACAGTCATTTAGAGTCAAAAGATTAAATGTTAAAATTTCATCATTATAGACCATTTTGGGATCGTTCGACTGGTCCGGAGTCATCGTTTTTCATCCGAAAATTGATTTTTTAGACTGTACCAAAAATGATTCAGAATGTCAATTGGATCATGCCTCATGTTGAATAACCACTTTTTAAACCCTCACAGTGACCAAAATTGCCATTTTTACAGAGTTTTGCTTACTCAAAAGCTTCAATTTTGACCCGTTTCAGGCACAGAAATGACTTTAAACACACTTATTTTAGTTGACAAAGTCACAATTCACATCCAACAGTAATTTAGAGTCAAAAGATTAAATGTTAAAATTTCATCATTATAGACCATTTTGGGATCGTTCGACAGGTCCGGAGTCATCGTTTTTCATCTGAAAATTGATTTTTTGGACTGTACCAAAAATGATTCAAAATGTTAATTGGATCATGCCTCATGTTGAATAACCACTTTTTAAACCCTCACAGGGACCAAAATTGCCATTTTTACAGAGTTTTGCTTACTCAAAAGCTTCAATTTTGACCCGTTTCAGGCACAGAAATGACTTTAAACACACTTATTCTAGTTGAAAAAGTCATAATTCACATCCAACAGTCATTTAGAGTCAAAAGATTAAATGTTAAAATTTCATCATTATAGACCATTTTGGGATCGTTCGACTGGTCCGGAGTCATCGTTTTTCATCCGAAAATTGATTTTTTGGACTGTACCAAAAATGATTCAAAATGTCAATTGGATCATGCCTCATGTTGAATAACCACTTTTTAAACCCTCACAGTGACCAAAATTGCCATTTTTACAGAGTTTTGCTTACTCAAAAGCTTCAATTTTGACCCATTTCAGGCACAAAAATGACTTTAAACACACTTATTCTAGTTGACAAAGTCACAATTCACATCCAACAGTAATTTAGAGTCAAAAGATTAAATGTTAAAATTTCATCATTATAGACCATTTTGGGATCGTTCGACAGGTCCGGAGTCATCGTTTTTCATCCGAAAATTGATTTTTTGGACTGTACCAAAAATGATTCAAAATGTCAATTGGATCATGCCTCATGTTGAATAACCACTTTTTAAACCCTCACAGTGACCAAAATTGCCATTTTTACAGAGTTTTGCTTACTCAAAAGCTTCCATTTTGACCCTTTTCAGGCACAGAAATGACTTTAAACACACTTATTCTAGTTGACAAAGTCATAATTCACATCCAACAGTCATTTAGAGTCAAAAGATTAAATGTTAAAATTTCATCATTATAGACCATTTTGGGATCGTTCGAAGGTCTGGAGTCATCGTTTTTCATCCGAAAATTGATTTTTTGGACTGTACCAAAAATGATTCAAAATGTCAATTGGATCATGCCTCATGTTGAATAACCACTTTTTAAACCCTCACAGTGACCAAAATTGCCATTTTTACAGAGTTTTGCTTACTCAAAAGCTTCAATTTTGACCCGTTTCAGGCACAGAAATGACTTTAAACACACTTATTTTAGTTGACAAAGTCATAATTCACATCCATCAGTAATTTAGTGTCAAAAGATTAAATGTTAAAATTTCATCATTATAGACCATTTTGGGATCGTTCGACTGGTCCGGAGTCATCGTTTTTCATCCGAAAATTGATTTTTTGGACTGTACCAAAAATGATTCAAAATGTTAATTGGATCATGTTGAATAACCACTTTTTAAACCCTCACAGTGACCAAAATTGCCATTTTTACAGAGTTTTGCTTACTCAAAAGCTTCAATTTTGACCTGTTTCAGGCACAGAAATGACTTTAAACACACTTATTTTAGTTGACAAAGTCACAATTCACATCCAACAGTAATTTAGAGTCAAAAGATTAAATGTTAAAATTTCATCATTATAGACCATTTTGGGATCGTTCGACAGGTCCGGAGTCATCGTTTTTCATCTGCAAATTGATTTTTTGGACTGTACCAAAAATGATTCAAAATGTCAATTGGATCATGCCTCATGTTGAATAACCACTTTTTAAACCCTCACAGTGACCAAAATTGCCATTTTTACAGAGTTTTGCTTACTCAAAAGCTTCAATTTTGACCCGTTTCAGGCACAGAAATGACTTTAAACACACTTATTCTAGTTGAAAAAGTCATAATTCACATCCAACAGTCATTTAGAGTCAAAAGATTAAATGTTGAAATTTCATCCATATTGACCATTTTGGGATCATTCGACAGGTCCGGAGTCATCGTTTTTCATCCGAAAATTGATTTTTTGGACTGTACCAAAAATGATTCAAAATGTCAATTGGATCGTGCCTCATGTTGAATAACCACTTTTTAAACCCTCACAGTGACCGAAATTGCCATTTTTACAGAGTTTTGCTTACTCAAAAGCTTCAATTTTGACCCGTTTCAGGCACAGAAATGACTTTAAACACACTTATTCTAGTTGACAAAGTCATAATTCACATCCAACAGTCATTTAGAGTCAAAAGATTAAATGTTAAAATTTCATCATTATAGACCATTTTGGGATCGTTCGACGGGTCCGGAGTCATCGTTTTTCATCCGAAAATTGATTTTTTGGACTGTACCAAAAATGATTCAAAATGTTAATTGGATCATGTTGAATAACCACTTTTTAAACCCTCACAGTGACCAAAATTGCCATTTTTACAGAGTTTTGCTTACTCAAAAGCTTCAATTTTGACCTGTTTCAGGCACAGAAATGACTTTAAACACACTTATTTTAGTTGACAAAGTCACAATTCACATCCAACAGTAATTTAGAGTCAAAAGATTAAATGTTAAAATTTCATCATTATAGACCATTTTGGGATCGTTCGACAGGTCCGGAGTCATCGTTTTTCATCTGCAAATTGATTTTTTGGACTGTACCAAAAATGATTCAAAATGTCAATTGGATCATGCCTCATGTTGAATAACCACTTTTTAAACCCTCACAGTGACCAAAATTGCCATTTTTACAGAGTTTTGCTTACTCAAAAGCTTCAATTTTGACCCGTTTCAGGCACAGAAATGACTTTAAACACACTTATTCTAGTTGAAAAAGTCATAATTCACATCCAACAGTCATTTAGAGTCAAAAGATTAAATGTTGAAATTTCATCCATATTGACCATTTTGGGATCGTTCGACAGGTCCGGAGTCATCGTTTTTCATCCGAAAATTGATTTTTTGGACTGTACCAAAAATGATTCAAAATGTCAATTGGATCGTGCCTCATGTTGAATAACCACTTTTTAAACCCTCACAGTGACCGAAATTGCCATTTTTACAGAGTTTTGCTTACTCAAAAGCTTCAATTTTGACCCGTTTCAGGCACAGAAATGACTTTAAACACACTTATTCTAGTTGACAAAGTCATAATTCACATCCAACAGTCATTTAGAGTCAAAAGATTAAATGTTAAAATTTCATCATTATAGACCATTTTGGGATCGTTCGACGGGTCCGGAGTCATCGTTTTTCATCCGAAAATTGATTTTTTGGACTGTATTAAAAATGATTCAAAATGTCAATTGGATCATGCCTCATGATGAATAACCACTTTTTAAACCCTCACAGTGACCAAAATTGCCATTTTTACAGAGTTTTCCTTACTCAAAAGCTTCAATTTTGACCCGTTTCAGGCACAGAAATGACTTTAAACACACTTATTTTAGTTGACAAAGTCATAATTCACATCCATCAGTAATTTAGAGTCAAAAGATTAAATGTTAAAATTTCATCATTATAGACCATTTTGGGATCGTTCGACTGGTCCGGAGTCATCGTTTTTTATCCGAAAATTGATTTTTTGGACTGTACCAAAAATGATTCAAAATGTCAATTGGATCATGCCTCATGTTGAATAACCACTTTTTAAACCCTCACAGTGACCAAAATTGCCATTTTTACAGAGTTTTGCTTACTCAAAAGCTTCAATTTTGACGCATTTCAGGCACAAAAATGACTTTAAACACACTTATTCTAGTTGACAAAGTCACAATTCACATCCAACAGTAATTTAGAGTCAAAAGATTAAATGTTAAAATTTCATCATTATAGACCATTTTGGGATCGTTCGACAGGTCCGGAGTCATCGTTTTTCATCCGAAAATTGATTTTTTGGACTGTACCAAAAATGATTCAAAATGTCAATTGGATCATGCCTCATGTTGAATAACCACTTTTTAAACCCTCACAGTGACCAAAATTGCCATTTTTACAGAGTTTTGCTTACTCAAAAGCTTCCATTTTGACCCTTTTCAGGCACAGAAATGACTTTAAACACACTTATTCTAGTTGACAAAGTCATAATTCACATCCAACAGTCCTTTAGAGTCAAAAGATTAAATGTTAAAATTTCATCATTATAGACCATTTTGGGATCGTGCGAAGGTCTGGAGTCATCGTTTTTCATCCGAAAATTGATTTTTTGGACTGTACCAAAAATGATTCAAAATGTCAATTGGATCATGACTCATGTTGAATAACCACTTTTTAAACCCTCACAGTGACCAAAATTGCCATTTTTACAGAGTTTTGCTACCTCAAAAGCTTCAATCTTGACCCGTTTCAGGCACAGAAATGACTTTAAACACACTTATTTTAGTTGACAAAGTCATAATTCACATCCATCAGTAATTTAGAGTCAAAAGATTAAATGTTAAAATTTCATCATTATAGACCATTTTGGGATCGTTCGACTGGTCCGGAGTCATCGTTTTTCATCCGAAAATTGATTTTTTGGACTGTACCAAAAATGATTCAAAATGTCAATTGGATCATGCCTCATGTTGAATAACCACTTTTTAAACCCTCACAGTGACCAAAATTGCCATTTTTACAGAGTTTTGCTTACTCAAAAGCTTCCATTTTGACCCGTTTCTGGCACAGAAATGACTTTAAACACACTTATTCTAGTTGACAGAGTCATAATTCACATTCAACAGTCATTTAGAGTCAAAAGATTAAATGTTAAAATTTCATCATTATAGACCATTTTGGGATCGTTTGACTGGTCCGGAGTCATCGTTTTTCATCCGAAAATTGATTTTTTAGACTGTACCAAAAATGATTCAAAATGTCAATTGGATCATGCCTCATGTTGAATAACCACTTTTTAAACCCTCACAGTGACCAAAATTGCCATTTTTACAGAGTTTTGCTTACTCAAAAGCTTCAATTTTGACCCGTTTCAGGCACAGAAATGACTTTAAACACACTTATTTTAGTTGACAAAGTCATAATTCACATCCATCAGTAATTTAGTGTCAAAAGATTAAATGTTAAAATTTCATCATTATAGACCATTTTGGGATCGTTCGACTGGTCCGGAGTCATCGTTTTTCATCCGAAAATTGATTTTTTGGACTGTACCAAAAATGATTCAAAATGTTAATTGGATCATGTTGAATAACCACTTTTTAAACCCTCACAGTGATCAAAATTGCCATTTTTACAGAGTTTTGCTTACTCAAAAGCTTCAATTTTGACCTGTTTCAGGCACAGAAATGACTTTAAACACACTTATTTTAGTTGACAAAGTCACAATTCACATCCAACAGTAATTTAGAGTCAAAAGATTAAATGTTAAAATTTCATCATTATAGACCATTTTGGGATCGTTCGACAGGTCCGGAGTCATCGTTTTTCATCTGCAAATTGATTTTTTGGACTGTACCAAAAATGATTCAAAATGTCAATTGTATCATGCCTCATGTTGAATAACCACTTTTTAAACCCTCACAGTGACCAAAATTGCCATTTTTACAGAGTTTTGCTTACTCAAAAGCTTCAATTTTGACCCGTTTCAGGCACAGAAATGACTTTAAACACACTTATTCTAGTTGAAAAAGTCATAATTCACATCCAACAGTCATTTAGAGTCAAAAGATTAAATGTTGAAATTTCATCCATATTGACCATTTTGGGATCGTTCGACAGGTCCGGAGTCATCGTTTTTCATCCGAAAATTGATTTTTTGGACTGTACCAAAAATGATTCAAAATGTCAATTGGATCGTGCCTCATGTTGAATAACCACTTTTTAAACCCTCACAGTGACCGAAATTGCCATTTTTACAGAGTTTTGCTTACTCAAAAGCTTCAATTTTGACCCGTTTCAGGCACAGAAATGACTTTAAACACACTTATTCTAGTTGACAAAGTCATAATTCACATCCAACAGTCATTTAGAGTCAAAAGATTAAATGTTAAAATTTCATCATTATAGACCATTTTGGGATCGTTCGACGGGTCCGGAGTCATCGTTTTTCATCCGAAAATTGATTTTTTGGACTGTATTAAAAATGATTCAAAATGTCAATTGGATCATGCCTCATGATGAATAACCACTTTTTAAACCCTCACAGTGACCAAAATTGCCATTTTTACAGAGTTTTGCTTACTCAAAAGCTTCAATTTTGACCCGTTTCAGGCACAGAAATGACTTTAAACACACTTATTTTAGTTGACAAAGTCATAATTCACACCCATCAGTAATTTAGAGTCAAAAGATTAAATGTTAAAATTTCATCATTATAGACCATTTTGGGATCGTTCGACTGGTCCGGAGTCATCGTTTTTTATCCGAAAATTGATTTTTTGGACTGTACCAAAAATGATTCAAAATGTCAATTGGATCATGCCTCATGTTGAATAACCACTTTTTAAACCCTCACAGGGACCAAAATTGCCATTTTTACAGAGTTTTGCTTACTCAAAAGCTTCAATTTTGACCCGTTTCAGGCACAGAAATGACTTTAAACACACTTATTCTAGTTGAAAAAGTCATAATTCACATCCAACAGTCATTTAGAGTCAAAAGATTAAATTTTAAAATTTCATCATTATAGACCATTTTGGGATCGTTCGACTGGTCCGGAGTCATCGTTTTTCATCCGAAAATTGATTTTTTGGACTGTACCAAAAATGATTCAAAATGTCAATTGGATCATGCCTCAAGTTGAATAACCACTTTTTAAACCCTCACAGTGACCAAAATTGCCATTTTTACAGAGTTTTGCTTACTCAAAAGCTTCAATTTTGACCCATTTCAGGCACAAAAATGACTTTAAACACACTTATTCTAGTTGACAAAGTCACAATTCACATCCAACAGTAATTTAGAGTCAAAAGATTAAATGTTAAAATTTCATCATTATAGACCATTTTGGGATCGTTCGACAGGTCCGGAGTCATCGTTTTTCCATCCGAAAATTGATTTTTGGGACTGTACCAAAAATTATTCAAAATGTCAATTGGATCATGCCTCATGTTGAATAACCACTTTTTAAACCCTCACAGTGACCAAAATTGCCATTTTTACAGAGTTTTGCTTACTCAAAAGCTTCAATTTTGACCCGTTTCAGGCACAGAAATGACTTTAAACACACTTATTTTAGTTGACAAAGTCATAATTCACATCCATCAGTAATTTAGAGTCAAAAGATTAAATGTTAAAATTTCATCATTATAGACAATTTTGGGATCGTTCGACTGGTCCGGAGTCATCGTTTTTTATCCGAAAATTGATTTTTTGGACTGTACCAAAAATGATTCAAAATGTCAATTGGATCATGCCTCATGTTGAATAACCACTTTTTAAACCCTCACAGTGACCAAAATTGCCATTTTTACAGAGTTTTGCTTACTCAAAAGCTTCCATTTTGACCCGTTTCAGGCACAGAAATGACTTTAAACACACTTATTCTAGTTGACAAAGTCATAATTCACATCCAACAGTCATTTAGAGTCAAAAGATTAAATGTTAAAATTTCATCATTATAGACCATTTTGGGATCGTTCGACAGGTCCGGAGTCATCGTTTTTCATCCGAAAATTGATTTTTTGGACTGTACCAAAAATGATTCAAAATGTCAATTGGATCATGCCTCATGTTGAATAACCACTTTTTAAACCCTCACAGTGACCAAAATTGCCATTTTTACAGAGTTTTGCTTACTCAAAAGCTTCAATTTTGACCCGTTTCAGGCACAGAAATGACTTTAAACACACTTATTTTAGTTGACAAAGTCATAATTCACATCCATCAGTAATTTAGAGTCAAAAGATTAAATGTTAAAATTTCATCATTATAGACCATTTTGGGATCGTTCGACTGGTACGGAGTCATCGTTTTTCATCCGAAAATTGATTTTTTGGACTGTACCAAAAATGATTCAAAATGTCAATTGGATCATGCCTCATGTTGAATAACCACTTTTTAAACCCTCACAGTGACCAAAATTGCCATTTTTACAGAGTTTTGCTTACTCAAAAGCTTCCATTTTGACCCGTTTCAGGCACAGAAATGACTTTAAACACACTTATTCTAGTTGACAGTGTCATAATTCACATTCAACAGTCATTTAGAGTCAAAAGATTAAATGTTAAAATTTCATCATTATAGACCATTTTGGGATCGTTCGACTGGTCCGGAGTCATCGTTTTTCATCCGAAAATTGATTTTTTAGACTGTACCAAAAATGATTCAGAATGTCAATTGGATCATGCCTCATGTTGAATAACCACTTTTTAAACCCTCACAGTGACCAAAATTGCCATTTTTACAGAGTTTTGCTTACTCAAAAGCTTCAATTTTGACCCGTTTCAGGCACAGAAATGACTTTAAACACACTTATTTTAGTTGACAAAGTCACAATTCACATCCAACAGTAATTTAGAGTCAAAAGATTAAATGTTAAAATTTCATCATTATAGACCATTTTGGGATCGTTCGACAGGTCCGGAGTCATCGTTTTTCATCTGAAAATTGATTTTTTGGACTGTACCAAAAATGATTCAAAATGTTAATTGGATCATGCCTCATGTTGAATAACCACTTTTTAAACCCTCACAGGGACCAAAATTGCCATTTTTACAGAGTTTTGCTTACTCAAAAGCTTCAATTTTGACCCGTTTCAGGCACAGAAATGACTTTAAACACACTTATTCTAGTTGAAAAAGTCATAATTCACATCCAACAGTCATTTAGAGTCAAAAGATTAAATGTTAAAATTTCATCATTATAGACCATTTTGGGATCGTTCGACTGGTCCGGAGTCATCGTTTTTCATCCGAAAATTGATTTTTTGGACTGTACCAAAAATGATTCAAAATGTCAATTGGATCATGCCTCATGTTGAATAACCACTTTTTAAACCCTCACAGTGACCAAAATTGCCATTTTTACAGAGTTTTGCTTACTCAAAAGCTTCAATTTTGACCCGTTTCAGGCACAGAAATGACTTTAAACACACTTATTTTAGTTGACAAAGTCATAATTCACATCCATCAGTAATTTAGTGTCAAAAGATTAAATGTTAAAATTTCATCATTATAGACCATTTTGGGATCGTTCGACTGGTCCGGAGTCATCGTTTTTCATCCGAAAATTGATTTTTTGGACTGTACCAAAAATGATTCAAAATGTTAATTGGATCATGTTGAATAACCACTTTTTAAACCCTCACAGTGACCAAAATTGCCATTTTTACAGAGTTTTGCTTACTCAAAAGCTTCAATTTTGACCTGTTTCAGGCACAGAAATGACTTTAAACACACTTATTTTAGTTGACAAAGTCACAATTCACATCCAACAGTAATTTAGAGTCAAAAGATTAAATGTTAAAATTTCATCATTATAGACCATTTTGGGATCGTTCGACAGGTCCGGAGTCATCGTTTTTCATCTGCAAATTGATTTTTTGGACTGTACCAAAAATGATTCAAAATGTCAATTGGATCATGCCTCATGTTGAATAACCACTTTTTAAACCCTCACAGTGACCAAAATTGCCATTTTTACAGAGTTTTGCTTACTCAAAAGCTTCAATTTTGACCCGTTTCAGGCACAGAAATGACTTTAAACACACTTATTCTAGTTGAAAAAGTCATAATTCACATCCAACAGTCATTTAGAGTCAAAAGATTAAATGTTGAAATTTCATCCATATTGACCATTTTGGGATCGTTCGACAGGTCCGGAGTCATCGTTTTTCATCCGAAAATTGATTTTTTGGACTGTACCAAAAATGATTCAAAATGTCAATTGGATCGTGCCTCATGTTGAATAACCACTTTTTAAACCCTCACAGTGACCGAAATTGCCATTTTTACAGAGTTTTGCTTACTCAAAAGCTTCAATTTTGACCCGTTTCAGGCACAGAAATGACTTTAAACACACTTATTCTAGTTGACAAAGTCATAATTCACATCCAACAGTCATTTAGAGTCAAAAGATTAAATGTTAAAATTTCATCATTATAGACCATTTTGGGATCGTTCGACGGGTCCGGAGTCATCGTTTTTCATCCGAAAATTGATTTTTTGGACTGTACCAAAAATGATTCAAAATGTTAATTGGATCATGTTGAATAACCACTTTTTAAACCCTCACAGTGACCAAAATTGCCATTTTTACAGAGTTTTGCTTACTCAAAAGCTTCAATTTTGACCTGTTTCAGGCACAGAAATGACTTTAAACACACTTATTTTAGTTGACAAAGTCACAATTCACATCCAACAGTAATTTAGAGTCAAAAGATTAAATGTTAAAATTTCATCATTATAGACCATTTTGGGATCGTTCGACAGGTCCGGAGTCATCGTTTTTCATCTGCAAATTGATTTTTTGGACTGTACCAAAAATGATTCAAAATGTCAATTGGATCATGCCTCATGTTGAATAACCACTTTTTAAACCCTCACAGTGACCAAAATTGCCATTTTTACAGAGTTTTGCTTACTCAAAAGCTTCAATTTTGACCCGTTTCAGGCACAGAAATGACTTTAAACACACTTATTCTAGTTGAAAAAGTCATAATTCACATCCAACAGTCATTTAGAGTCAAAAGATTAAATGTTGAAATTTCATCCATATTGACCATTTTGGGATCGTTCGACAGGTCCGGAGTCATCGTTTTTCATCCGAAAATTGATTTTTTGGACTGTACCAAAAATGATTCAAAATGTCAATTGGATCGTGCCTCATGTTGAATAACCACTTTTTAAACCCTCACAGTGACCGAAATTGCCATTTTTACAGAGTTTTGCTTACTCAAAAGCTTCAATTTTGACCCGTTTCAGGCACAGAAATGACTTTAAACACACTTATTCTAGTTGACAAAGTCATAATTCACATCCAACAGTCATTTAGAGTCAAAAGATTAAATGTTAAAATTTCATCATTATAGACCATTTTGGGATCGTTCGACGGGTCCGGAGTCATCGTTTTTCATCCGAAAATTGATTTTTTGGACTGTATTAAAAATGATTCAAAATGTCAATTGGATCATGCCTCATGATGAATAACCACTTTTTAAACCCTCACAGTGACCAAAATTGCCATTTTTACAGAGTTTTCCTTACTCAAAAGCTTCAATTTTGACCCGTTTCAGGCACAGAAATGACTTTAAACACACTTATTTTAGTTGACAAAGTCATAATTCACATCCATCAGTAATTTAGAGTCAAAAGATTAAATGTTAAAATTTCATCATTATAGACCATTTTGGGATCGTTCGACTGGTCCGGAGTCATCGTTTTTTATCCGAAAATTGATTTTTTGGACTGTACCAAAAATGATTCAAAATGTCAATTGGATCATGCCTCATGTTGAATAACCACTTTTTAAACCCTCACAGTGACCAAAATTGCCATTTTTACAGAGTTTTGCTTACTCAAAAGCTTCAAGTTTGACCCGTTTCAGGCACAAAAATGACTTTAAACACACTTATTCTAGTTGACAAAGTCACAATTCACATCCAACAGTAATTTAGAGTCAAAAGATTAAATGTTAAAATTTCATCATTATAGACCATTTTGGGATCGTTCGGCAGGTCCGGAGTCATCGTTTTTCATCCGAAAATTGATTTTTTGGACTGTACCAAAAATGATTCAAAATGTCAATTGGATCATGCCTCATGTTGAATAACCACTTTTTAAACCCTCACAGTGACCAAAATTGCCATTTTTACAGAGTTTTGCTTACTCAAAAGCTTCCATTTTGACCCGTTTCAGGCACAGAAATTACTTTAAACACACTTATTCTAGTTGACAGAGTCATAATTCACATTCAACAGTCATTTAGAGTCAAAAGATTAAATGTTAAAATTTCATCATTATAGACCATTTTGGGTTTGTTCGACTGGTCCGGAGTCATCGTTTTTCATCCGAAAATTGATTTTTTAGACTGTACCAAAAATGATTCAAAATGTCAATTGGATCATGCCTCATGTTGAATAACCACTTTTTAAACCCTCACAGTGACCAAAATTGCCATTTTTACAGAGTTTTGCTTACTCAAAAGCTTCAATTTTGACCCGTTTCAGGCACAGAAATGACTTTAAACACACTTATTTTAGTTGACAAAGTCACAATTCACATCCAACAGTAATTTAGAGTCAAAAGATTAAATGTTAAAATTTCATCATTATAGACCATTTTGGGATCGTTCGACTGGTCCGGAGTCATCGTTTTTCATCCGAAAATTGATTTTTTGGACTGTACCAAAAATGATTCAAAATGTCAATTGGATCATGCCTCATGTTGAATAACCACTTTTTAAACCCTCACAGTGACCAAAATTGCCATTTTTACAGAGTTTTGCTTACTCAAAAGCTTCAATTTTGACCCGTTTCAGGCACAAAAATGACTTTAAACACACTTATTTTAGTTGAAAAAGTCACAATTCACATCCAACAGTAATTTAGAGTCAAAAGATTAAATGTTAAAATTTCATCATTATAGACCATTTTGGGATCGTTCGACTGGTCCGGAGTCATCGTTTTTCATCCGAAAATTGATTTTTTGGACTGTACCAAAAATGATTCAAAATGTCAATTGGATCATGCCTCATGTTGAATAACCACTTTTTAAACCCTCACAGTGACCAAAATTGCCATTTTTACAGAGTTTTGCTTACTCAAAAGCTTCAATTTTGACCCATTTCAGGCACAAAAATGACTTTAAACACACTTATTTTAGTTGACAAAGTCACAATTCACATCCAACAGTAATTTAGAGTCAAAAGATTAAATGTTAAAATTTCATCATTATAGCCAATTTTGGGTTCGTTCGACAGGTCCGGAGACATCGTTTTTCATCTGAAAATTGATTTTTTGGACTGTACCAAAAATGATTCAAAATGTCAATTGGATCATGCCTCATGTTGAATAACCACTTTTTAAACCCTCACAGTGACCAAAATTGCCATTTTTACAGAGTTTTGCTTACTCAAAAGCTTCAATTTTGACCCGTTTCAGGCACAGAAATGACTTTAAACACACTTATTCTAGTTGAAAAAGTCATAATTCACATCCAACAGTCATTTAGAGTCAAAAGATTAAATGTTGAAATTTCATCCATATTGACCATTTTGGGATCGTTCGACAGGTCCGGAGTCATCGTTTTTCATCCGAAAATTGATTTTTTGGACTGTACCAAAAATGATTCAAAATGTCAATTGGATCGTGCCTCATGTTGAATAACCACTTTTTAAACCCTCACAGTGACCGAAATTGCCATTTTTACAGAGTTTTGCTTACTCAAAAGCTTCAATTTTGACCCGTTTCAGGCACAGAAATGACTTTAAACACACTTATTCTAGTTGACAAAGTCATAATTCACATCCAACAGTCATTTAGAGTCAAAAGATTAAATGTTAAAATTTCATCATTATAGACCATTTTGGGATCGTTCGACGGGTCCGGAGTCATCGTTTTTCATCCGAAAATTGATTTTTCGGACTGTACCAAAAATGATTCAAAATGTCAATTGGATCGTGCCTCATGTTGAATAACCACTTTTTAAACCCTCACAGTGACCAAAATTGCCATTTTTACAGAGTTTTGCTTACTCAAAAGCTTCCATTTTGACCCGTTTCAGGCACAGAAATGACTTTAAACGCACTTATTTTAGTTGACAAAGTCATAATTCACATCCATCAGTAATTTAGAGTCAAAAGATTAAATGTTAAAATTTCATCATTATAGACCATTTTGGGATCGTTCGACTGGTCCGGAGTCATCGTTTTTCATCCGAAAATTGATTTTTTGGACTGTACCAAAAATGATTCAAAATGTCAATTGGATCATGCCTCATGTTGAATAACCACTTTTTAAACCCTTACAGTGACCAAAATTGCCATTTTTACAGAGTTTTGCTTACTCAAAAGCTTCCATTTTGACCCGTTTCAGGCACAGAAATGACTTTAAACACACTTATTCTAGTTGACAGAGTCATAATTCACATTCAACAGTCATTTAGAGTCAAAAGATTAAATGTTAAAATTTCATCATTATAGACCATTTTGGGATCGTTCGACTGGTCCGGAGTCATTGTTTTTCATCCGAAAATTGATTTTTTAGACTGTACCAAAAATGAATTAAAATGTCAATTGGATCATGCCTCATGTTGAATAACCACTTTTTAAACCCTCACAGTGACCAAAATTGCCATTTTTACAGAGTTTTGCTTACTCAAAAGCTTCAATTTTGACCAGTTTCAGGCACAGAAATGACTTTAAACACACTTATTTTAGTTGACAAAGTCATAATTCACATCCATCAGTAATTTAGTGTCAAAAGATTAAATGTTAAAATTTCATCATTATAGACCATTTTGGGATCGTTCGACTGGTCCGGAGTCATCGTTTTTCACCCGAAAATTGATTTTTTGGACTGTACCAAAAATGATTCAAAATGTTAATTGGATCATGCCTCATGTTGAATAACCACTTTTTAAACCCTCACAGTGACCAAAATTGCCATTTTTTACAGAGTTTTGCTTACTCAAAAGCTTCAATTATGACCCGTTTCAGGCACAGAAATGACTTTAAACACACTTATTCTAGTTGAAAAAGTCATAATTCACATCCAACAGTCATTTAGAGTCAAAAGATTAAATGTTAAAATTTCATCATTATAGACCATTTTGGGATCGTTCGATTGGTCCGGAGTCATCGTTTTTCATCCGAAAATTGATTTTTTGGACTGTACCAAAAATGATTCAAAATGTCAATTGGATCATGCCTCATGTTGAATAACCACTTTTTAAACCCTCACAGTGACCAAAATTGCCATTTTTACAGAGTTTTGCTTACTCAAAAGTTTCAATTTTGACCCGTTTCAGGCACAAAAATGACTTTAAACACACTTATTTTAGTTGAAAAAGTCACAATTCACATCCAACAGTAATTTAGAGTCAAAAGATTAAATGTTAAAATTTCATCATTATGGACCATTTTGGGATCGTTCGACAGGTCCGGAGTCATCGTTTTTCATCCGAAAATTGATTTTTTGGACTGTACCAAAAATGATTCAAAATGTCAATTGGATCATGCCTCATGTTGAATAACCACTTTTCAACCCTCACAGTGACCAAAATTGCCATTTTTACAGAGTTTTGCTTACTCAAAAGCTTCCATTTTGACCCGTTTCAGGCACAGAAATGACTTTAAACACACTTATTCTAGTTGACAAAGTCATAATTCACATCCAACAGTCATTTAGAGTCAAAAGATTAAATGTTAAAATTTCATCATTAAATACCATTTTGGGATCGTTCGACAGGTCCGGAGTCATCGTTTTTCCATCCGAAAATTGATTTTTGGGACTGTACCAAAAATTATTCAAAATGTCAATTGGATCATGCCTCATGTTGAATAACCACTTTTTAAACCCTCACAGTGTCCAAAATTGCCATTTTTACAGAGTTTTGCTTACTCAAAAGCTTCAATTTTGACCCGTTTCAGGCACAGAAATGACTTTAAACACACTTATTTTAGTTGACAAAGTCATAATTCACATCCATCAGTAATTTAGAGTCAAAAGATTAAATGTTAAAATTTCATCATTATAGACCATTTTGGGATCGTTCGACTGGTCCGGAGTCATCGTTTTTCATCCGAAAATTGATTTTTTGGACTGTATCAAAAATGATTCAAAATGTCAATTGGATCATGCCTCATGTTGAATAACCACTTTTTAAACCCTCACAGTGACCAAAATTGCCATTTTTACAGAGTTTTGCTTACTCAAAAGCTTCAATTTTGACCCGTTTCAGGCACAGAAATGACTTTAAACACACTTATTTTAGTTGACAAAGTCACAATTCACATCCAACAGTAATTTAGAGTCAAAAGATTAAATGTTAAAATTTCATCATTATAGACCATTTTGGGATCGTTCGACTGGTCCGGAGTCATCGTTTTTCATCCGAAAATTGATTTTTTGGACTGTACCAAAAATGATTCAAAATGTCAATTGGATCATGCCTCATGTTGAATAACCACTTTTTAAACCCTCACAGTGACCAAAATTGCCATTTTTACAGAGTTTTGCTTACTCAAAAGCTTCAATTTTGACCCGTTTCAGGCACAAAAATGACTTTAAACACACTTATTTTAGTTGAAAAAGTCACAATTCACATCCAACAGTAATTTAGAGTCAAAAGATTAAATGTTAAAATTTCATCATTATAGACCATTTTGGGATCGTTCGACTGGTCCGGAGTCATCGTTTTTCATCCGAAAATTGATTTTTTGGACTGTACCAAAAATGATTCAAAATGTCAATTGGATCATGCCTCATGTTGAATAACCACTTTTTAAACCCTCACAGTGACCAAAATTGCCATTTTTACAGAGTTTTGCTTACTCAAAAGCTTCAATTTTGACCCATTTCAGGCACAAAAATGACTTTAAACACACTTATTTTAGTTGACAAAGTCACAATTCACATCCAACAGTAATTTAGAGTCAAAAGATTAAATGTTAAAATTTCATCATTATAGACCATTTTGGGATCGTTCGACAGGTCCGGAGTCATCGTTTTTCATCCGAAAATTGATTTTTTGGACTGTACCAAAAATGATTCAAAATGTCAATTGGATCATGCCTCATGTTGAATAACCACTTTTTAAACCCTCACAGTGACCAAAATTGCCATTTTTACAGAGTTTTGCTTACTCAAAAGCTTCAATTTTGACCCGTTTCAGGCACAGAAATGACTTTAAACACACTTATTCTAGTTGAAAAAGTCATAATTCACATCCAACAGTCATTTAGAGTCAAAAGATTAAATGTTGAAATTTCATCCATATTGACCATTTTGGGATCGTTCGACAGGTCCGGAGTCATCGTTTTTCATCCGAAAATTGATTTTTTGGACTGTACCAAAAATGATTCAAAATGTCAATTGGATCGTGCCTCATGTTGAATAACCACTTTTTAAACCCTCACAGTGACCGAAATTGCCATTTTTACAGAGTTTTGCTTACTCAAAAGCTTCAATTTTGACCCGTTTCAGGCACAGAAATGACTTTAAACACACTTATTCTAGTTGACAAAGTCATAATTCACATCCAACAGTCATTTAGAGTCAAAAGATTAAATGTTAAAATTTCATCATTATAGACCATTTTGGGATCGTTCGACGGGTCCGGAGTCATCGTTTTTCATCCGAAAATTGATTTTTTGGACTGTACCAAAAATGATTCAAAATGTCAATTGGATCATGCCTCATGTTGAATAACCACTTTTTAAACCCTCACAGTGACCAAAATTGCCATTTTTACAGAGTTTTGCTTACTCAAAAGCTTCAATTTTGACCCATTTCAGGCACAAAAATGACTTTAAACACACTTATTTTAGTTGACAAAGTCACAATTCACATCCAACAGTAATTTAGAGTCAAAAGATTAAATGTTAAAATTTCATCATTATAGACCATTTTGGGATCGTTCGACAGGTCCGGAGTCATCGTTTTTCATCCGAAAATTGATTTTTTGGACTGTACCAAAAATGATTCAAAATGTCAATTGGATCATGCCTCATGTTGAATAACCACTTTTTAAACCCTCACAGTGACCAAAATTGCCATTTTTACAGAGTTTTGCTTACTCAAAAGCTTCCATTTTTACCCGTTTCAGGCACAGAAATGACTTTAAACACACTTATTCTAGTTGAAAAAGTCATAATTCACATCCAACAGTCATTTAGAGTCAAAAGATTAAATGTTGAAATTTCATCCATATTGACCATTTTGGGATCGTTCGACAGGTCCGGAGTCATCGTTTTTCATCCGAAAATTGATTTTTTGGACTGTACCAAAAATGATTCAAAATGTCAATTGGATCGTGCCTCATGTTGAATAACCACTTTTTAAACCCTCACAGTGACCGAAATTGCCATTTTTACAGAGTTTTGCTTACTCAAAAGCTTCAATTTTGACCCGTTTCAGGCACAGAAATGACTTTAAACACACTTATTCTAGTTGACAAAGTCATAATTCACATCCAACAGTCATTTAGAGTCAAAAGATTAAATGTTAAAATTTCATCATTATAGACCATTTTGGGATCGTTCGACGGGTCCGGAGTCATCGTTTTTCATCCGAAAATTGATTTTTTGGACTGTACCAAAAATGATTCAAAATGTCAATTGGATCATGCCTCATGTTGAATAACCACTTTTTAAACCCTCACAGTGACCAAAATTGCCATTTTTACAGAGTTTTGCTTACTCAAAAGCTTCAATTTTGACCCATTTCAGGCACAAAAATGACTTTAAACACACTTATTTTAGTTGACAAAGTCACAATTCACATCCAACAGTAATTTAGAGTCAAAAGATTAAATGTTAAAATTTCATCATTATAGACCATTTTGGGATCGTTCGGCAGGTCCGGAGTCATCGTTTTTCATCCGAAAATTGATTTTTTGGACTGTACCAAAAATGATTCAAAATGTCAATTGGATCATGCCTCATGTTGAATAACCACTTTTTAAACCCTCACAGTGACCAAAATTGCCATTTTTACAGAGTTTTGCTTACTCAAAAGCTTCCATTTTTACCCGTTTCAGGCACAGAAATGACTTTAAACACACTTATTCTAGTTGACAAAGTCATAATTCACATCCAACAGTCATTTAGAGTCAAAAGATTAAATGTTAAAATTTCATCATTATAGACCATTTTGGGATCGTTCGACTGGTCCGGAGTCATCGTTTTTCATCCGAAAATTGATTTTTTAGACTGTACCAAAAATGATTCAAAATGTCAATTGGATCATGCCTCATGTTGAATAACCACTTTTTAAACCCTCACAGTGACCAAAATTGCCATTTTTACAGAGTTTTGCTTACTCAAAAGCTTCAATTTTGACCCGTTTCAGGCACAGAAATAACTTTAAACACACTTATTTTAGTTGACAAAGTCACAATTCACATCCAACAGTAATTTAGAGTCAAAAGATTAAATGTTAAAATTTCATCATTATAGACCATTTTGGGATCGTTCGACAGGTCCGGAGTCATCGTTTTTCATCTGAAAATTGATTTTTTGGACTGTACCAAAAATGATTCAAAATGTCAATTGGATCATGCCTCATGTTGAATAACCACTTTTTAAACCCTCACAGTGACCAAAATTGCCATTTTTACAGAGTTTTGCTTACTCAAAAGCTTCAATTTTGACCCGTTTCAGGCACAGAAATGACTTTAAACACACTTATTCTAGTTGAAAAAGTCATAATTCACATCCAACAGTCATTTAGAGTCAAAAGATTAAATGTTGAAATTTCATCCATATTGACCATTTTGGGATCGTTCGACTGGTCCGGAGTCATCGTTTTTCATCCGAAAATTGATTTTTTGGACTGTACCAAAAATGATTCAAAATGTCAATTGGATCATGCCTCATGTTGAATAACCACTTTTTAAACCCTCACAGTGACCAAAATTGCCATTTTTACAGAGTTTTGCTTACTCAAAAGCTTCCATTTTGACCCGTTTCAGGCACAGAAATGACTTTAAACGCACTTATTTTAGTTGACAAAGTCATAATTCACATCCATCAGTAATTTAGAGTCAAAAGATTAAATGTTAAAATTTCATCATTATAGACCATTTTGGGATCGTTCGACTGGTCCGGAGTCATCGTTTTTCATCCGAAAATTGATTTTTTGGACTGTACCAAAAATGATTCAAAATGTCAATTGGATCATGCCTCATGTTGAATAACCACTTTTTAAACCCTCACAGTGACCAAAATTGCCATTTTTACAGAGTTTTGCTTACTCAAAAGCTTCCATTTTGACCCGTTTCAGGCACAGAAATGACTTTAAACACACTTATTCTAGTTGACAGAGTCATAATTCACATTCAACAGTCATTTAGAGTCAAAAGATTAAATGTTAAAATTTCATCATTATAGACCATTTTGGGATCGTTCGACTGGTCCGGAGTCATCGTTTTTCATCCGAAAATTGATTTTTTAGACTGTATCAAAAATGATTCAAAATGTCAATTGGATCATGCCTCATGTTGAATAACCACTTTTTAAACCCTCACAGTGACCAAAATTGCCATTTTTACAGAGTTTTGCTTACTCAAAAGCTTCAATTTTGACCAGTTTCAGGCACAGAAATGACTTTAAACACACTTATTTTAGTTGACAAAGTCATAATTCACATCCATCAGTAATTTAGTGTCAAAAGATTAAATGTTAAAATTTCATCATTATAGACCATTTTGGGATCGTTCGACTGGTCCGGAGTCATCGTTTTTCACCCGAAAATTGATTTTTTGGACTGTACCAAAAATGATTCAAAATGTTAATTGGATCATGCCTCATGTTGAATAACCACTTTTTAAACCCTCACAGTGACCAAAATTGCCATTTTTACAGAGTTTTGCTTACTCAAAAGCTTCAATTATGACCCGTTTCAGGCACAGAAATGACTTTAAACACACTTATTCTAGTTGAAAAAGTCATAATTCACATCCAACAGTCATTTAGAGTCAAAAGATTAAATGTTAAAATTTCATCATTATAGACCATTTTGGGATCGTTCGACTGGTCCGGAGTCATCGTTTTTCATCCGAAAATTGATTTTTTGGACTGTACCAAAAATGATTCAAAATGTCAATTGGATCATGCCTCATGTTGAATAACCACTTTTTAAACCCTCACAGTGACCAAAATTGCCATTTTTACAGAGTTTTGCTTACTCAAAAGTTTCAATTTTGACCCGTTTCAGGCACAAAAATGACTTTAAACACACTTATTTTAGTTGAAAAAGTCACAATTCACATCCAACAGTAATTTAGAGTCAAAAGATTAAATGTTAAAATTTCATCATTATGGACCATTTTGGGATCGTTCGACAGGTCCGGAGTCATCGTTTTTCATCCGAAAATTGATTTTTTGGACTGTACCAAAAATGATTCAAAATGTCAATTGGATCATGCCTCATGTTGAATAACCACTTTTCAACCCTCACAGTGACCAAAATTGCCATTTTTACAGAGTTTTGCTTACTCAAAAGCTTCCATTTTGACCCGTTTCAGGCACAGAAATGACTTTAAACACACTTATTCTAGTTGACAAAGTCATAATTCACATCCAACAGTCATTTAGAGTCAAAAGATTAAATGTTAAAATTTCATCATTATAGACCATTTTGGGATCGTTCGAAGGTCTGGAGTCATCGTTTTTCATCCGAAAATTGATTTTTTGGACTGTACCAAAAATGATTCAAAATGTCAATTGGATCATGCCTCATGTTGAATAACCACTTTTTAAACCCTCACAGTGACCAAAATTGCCATTTTTACAGAGTTTTGCTTACTCAAAAGCTTCAATTTTGACCCGTTTCAGGCACAGAAATGACTTTAAACACACTTATTTTAGTTGACAAAGTCATAATTCACATCCATCAGTAATTTAGTGTCAAAAGATTAAATGTTAAAATTTCATCATTATAGACCATTTTGGGATCGTTCGACTGGTCCGGAGTCATCGTTTTTCATCCGAAAATTGATTTTTTGGACTGTACCAAAAATGATTCAAAATGTTAATTGGATCATGTTGAATAACCACTTTTTAAACCCTCACAGTGACCAAAATTGCCATTTTTACAGAGTTTTGCTTACTCAAAAGCTTCAATTTTGACCTGTTTCAGGCACAGAAATGACTTTAAACACACTTATTTTAGTTGACAAAGTCACAATTCACATCCAACAGTAATTTAGAGTCAAAAGATTAAATGTTAAAATTTCATCATTATAGACCATTTTGGGATCGTTCGACAGGTCCGGAGTCATCGTTTTTCATCTGCAAATTGATTTTTTGGACTGTACCAAAAATGATTCAAAATGTCAATTGGATCATGCCTCATGTTGAATAACCACTTTTTAAACCCTCACAGTGACCAAAATTGCCATTTTTACAGAGTTTTGCTTACTCAAAAGCTTCAATTTTGACCCGTTTCAGGCACAGAAATGACTTTAAACACACTTATTCTAGTTGAAAAAGTCATAATTCACATCCAACAGTCATTTAGAGTCAAAAGATTAAATGTTGAAATTTCATCCATATTGACCATTTTGGGATCGTTCGACAGGTCCGGAGTCATCGTTTTTCATCCGAAAATTGATTTTTTGGACTGTACCAAAAATGATTCAAAATGTCAATTGGATCGTGCCTCATGTTGAATAACCACTTTTTAAACCCTCACAGTGACCGAAATTGCCATTTTTACAGAGTTTTGCTTACTCAAAAGCTTCAATTTTGACCCGTTTCAGGCACAGAAATGACTTTAAACACACTTATTCTAGTTGACAAAGTCATAATTCACATCCAACAGTCATTTAGAGTCAAAAGATTAAATGTTAAAATTTCATCATTATAGACCATTTTGGGATCGTTCGACGGGTCCGGAGTCATCGTTTTTCATCCGAAAATTGATTTTTTGGACTGTACCAAAAATGATTCAAAATGTTAATTGGATCATGTTGAATAACCACTTTTTAAACCCTCACAGTGACCAAAATTGCCATTTTTACAGAGTTTTGCTTACTCAAAAGCTTCAATTTTGACCTGTTTCAGGCACAGAAATGACTTTAAACACACTTATTTTAGTTGACAAAGTCACAATTCACATCCAACAGTAATTTAGAGTCAAAAGATTAAATGTTAAAATTTCATCATTATAGACCATTTTGGGATCGTTCGACAGGTCCGGAGTCATCGTTTTTCATCTGCAAATTGATTTTTTGGACTGTACCAAAAATGATTCAAAATGTCAATTGGATCATGCCTCATGTTGAATAACCACTTTTTAAACCCTCACAGTGACCAAAATTGCCATTTTTACAGAGTTTTGCTTACTCAAAAGCTTCAATTTTGACCCGTTTCAGGCACAGAAATGACTTTAAACACACTTATTCTAGTTGAAAAAGTCATAATTCACATCCAACAGTCATTTAGAGTCAAAAGATTAAATGTTGAAATTTCATCCATATTGACCATTTTGGGATCGTTCGACAGGTCCGGAGTCATCGTTTTTCATCCGAAAATTGATTTTTTGGACTGTACCAAAAATGATTCAAAATGTCAATTGGATCGTGCCTCATGTTGAATAACCACTTTTTAAACCCTCACAGTGACCGAAATTGCCATTTTTACAGAGTTTTGCTTACTCAAAAGCTTCAATTTTGACCCGTTTCAGGCACAGAAATGACTTTAAACACACTTATTCTAGTTGACAAAGTCATAATTCACATCCAACAGTCATTTAGAGTCAAAAGATTAAATGTTAAAATTTCATCATTATAGACCATTTTGGGATCGTTCGACGGGTCCGGAGTCATCGTTTTTCATCCGAAAATTGATTTTTTGGACTGTATTAAAAATGATTCAAAATGTCAATTGGATCATGCCTCATGATGAATAACCACTTTTTAAACCCTCACAGTGACCAAAATTGCCATTTTTACAGAGTTTTCCTTACTCAAAAGCTTCAATTTTGACCCGTTTCAGGCACAGAAATGACTTTAAACACACTTATTTTAGTTGACAAAGTCATAATTCACATCCATCAGTAATTTAGAGTCAAAAGATTAAATGTTAAAATTTCATCATTATAGACCATTTTGGGATCGTTCGACTGGTCCGGAGTCATCGTTTTTTATCCGAAAATTGATTTTTTGGACTGTACCAAAAATGATTCAAAATGTCAATTGGATCATGCCTCATGTTGAATAACCACTTTTTAAACCCTCACAGTGACCAAAATTGCCATTTTTACAGAGTTTTGCTTACTCAAAAGCTTCAAGTTTGACCCGTTTCAGGCACAAAAATGACTTTAAACACACTTATTCTAGTTGACAAAGTCACAATTCACATCCAACAGTAATTTAGAGTCAAAAGATTAAATGTTAAAATTTCATCATTATAGACCATTTTGGGATCGTTCGGCAGGTCCGGAGTCATCGTTTTTCATCCGAAAATTGATTTTTTGGACTGTACCAAAAATGATTCAAAATGTCAATTGGATCATGCCTCATGTTGAATAACCACTTTTTAAACCCTCACAGTGACCAAAATTGCCATTTTTACAGAGTTTTGCTTACTCAAAAGCTTCCATTTTGACCCGTTTCAGGCACAGAAATTACTTTAAACACACTTATTTTAGTTGACAAAGTCACAATTCACATCCAACAGTAATTTAGAGTCAAAAGATTAAATGTTAAAATTTCATCATTATAGACCATTTTGGGATCGTTCGACTGGTCCGGAGTCATCGTTTTTCATCCGAAAATTGATTTTTTGGACTGTACCAAAAATGATTCAAAATGTCAATTGGATCATGCCTCATGTTGAATAACCACTTTTTAAACCCTCACAGTGACCAAAATTGCCATTTTTACAGAGTTTTGCTTACTCAAAAGCTTCAATTTTGACCCGTTTCAGGCACAAAAATGACTTTAAACACACTTATTTTAGTTGAAAAAGTCACAATTCACATCCAACAGTAATTTAGAGTCAAAAGATTAAATGTTAAAATTTCATCATTATAGACCATTTTGGGATCGTTCGACTGGTCCGGAGTCATCGTTTTTCATCCGAAAATTGATTTTTTGGACTGTACCAAAAATGATTCAAAATGTCAATTGGATCATGCCTCATGTTGAATAACCACTTTTTAAACCCTCACAGTGACCAAAATTGCCATTTTTACAGAGTTTTGCTTACTCAAAAGCTTCAATTTTGACCCATTTCAGGCACAAAAATGACTTTAAACACACTTATTTTAGTTGACAAAGTCACAATTCACATCCAACAGTAATTTAGAGTCAAAAGATTAAATGTTAAAATTTCATCATTATAGCCAATTTTGGGTTCGTTCGACAGGTCCGGAGACATCGTTTTTCATCTGAAAATTGATTTTTTGGACTGTACCAAAAATGATTCAAAATGTCAATTGGATCATGCCTCATGTTGAATAACCACTTTTTAAACCCTCACAGTGACCAAAATTGCCATTTTTACAGAGTTTTGCTTACTCAAAAGCTTCAATTTTGACCCGTTTCAGGCACAGAAATGACTTTAAACACACTTATTCTAGTTGAAAAAGTCATAATTCACATCCAACAGTCATTTAGAGTCAAAAGATTAAATGTTGAAATTTCATCCATATTGACCATTTTGGGATCGTTCGACAGGTCCGGAGTCATCGTTTTTCATCCGAAAATTGATTTTTTGGACTGTACCAAAAATGATTCAAAATGTCAATTGGATCGTGCCTCATGTTGAATAACCACTTTTTAAACCCTCACAGTGACCGAAATTGCCATTTTTACAGAGTTTTGCTTACTCAAAAGCTTCAATTTTGACCCGTTTCAGGCACAGAAATGACTTTAAACACACTTATTCTAGTTGACAAAGTCATAATTCACATCCAACAGTCATTTAGAGTCAAAAGATTAAATGTTAAAATTTCATCATTATAGACCATTTTGGGATCGTTCGACGGGTCCGGAGTCATCGTTTTTCATCCGAAAATTGATTTTTCGGACTGTACCAAAAATGATTCAAAATGTCAATTGGATCGTGCCTCATGTTGAATAACCACTTTTTAAACCCTCACAGTGACCAAAATTGCCATTTTTACAGAGTTTTGCTTACTCAAAAGCTTCCATTTTGACCCGTTTCAGGCACAGAAATGACTTTAAACGCACTTATTTTAGTTGACAAAGTCATAATTCACATCCATCAGTAATTTAGAGTCAAAAGATTAAATGTTAAAATTTCATCATTATAGACCATTTTGGGATCGTTCGACTGGTCCGGAGTCATCGTTTTTCATCCGAAAATTGATTTTTTGGACTGTACCAAAAATGATTCAAAATGTCAATTGGATCATGCCTCATGTTGAATAACCACTTTTTAAACCCTCACAGTGACCAAAATTGCCATTTTTACAGAGTTTTGCTTACTCAAAAGCTTCCATTTTGACCCGTTTCAGGCACAGAAATGACTTTAAACACACTTATTCTAGTTGACAGAGTCATAATTCACATTCAGCAGTCATTTAGAGTCAAAAGATTAAATGTTAAAATTTCATCATTATAGACCATTTTGGGATCGTTCGACTGGTCCGGAGTCATCGTTTTTCATCCGAAAATTGATTTTTTAGACTGTACCAAAAATGATTCAAAATGTCAATTGGATCATGCCTCATGTTGAATAACCACTTTTTAAACCCTCACAGTGACCAAAATTGCCATTTTTACAGAGTTTTGCTTACTCAAAAGCTTCAATTTTGACCAGTTTCAGGCACAGAAATGACTTTAAACACACTTATTTTAGTTGACAAAGTCATAATTCACATCCATCAGTAATTTAGTGTCAAAAGATTAAATGTTAAAATTTCATCATTATAGACCATTTTGGGATCGTTCGACTGGTCCGGAGTCATCGTTTTTCACCCGAAAATTGATTTTTTGGACTGTACCAAAAATGATTCAAAATGTTAATTGGATCATGCCTCATGTTGAATAACCACTTTTTAAACCCTCACAGTGACCAAAATTGCCATTTTTACAGAGTTTTGCTTACTCAAAAGCTTCAATTATGACCCGTTTCAGGCACAGAAATGACTTTAAACACACTTATTCTAGTTGAAAAAGTCATAATTCACATCCAACAGTCATTTAGAGTCAAAAGATTAAATGTTAAAATTTCATCATTATAGACCATTTTGGGATCGTTCGATTGGTCCGGGGTCATCGTTTTTCATCCGAAAATTGATTTTTTGGACTGTACCAAAAATGATTCAAAATGTCAATTGGATCATGCCTCATGTTGAATAACCACTTTTTAAACCCTCACAGTGACCAAAATTGCCATTTTTACAGAGTTTTGCTTACTCAAAAGTTTCAATTTTGACCCGTTTCAGGCACAAAAATGACTTTAAACACACTTATTTTAGTTGAAAAAGTCACAATTCACATCCAACAGTAATTTAGAGTCAAAAGATTAAATGTTAAAATTTCATCATTATGGACCATTTTGGGATCGTTCGACAGGTCCGGAGTCATCGTTTTTCATCCGAAAATTGATTTTTTGGACTGTACCAAAAATGATTCAAAATGTCAATTGGATCATGCCTCATGTTGAATAACCACTTTTCAACCCTCACAGTGACCAAAATTGCCATTTTTACAGAGTTTTGCTTACTCAAAAGCTTCCATTTTGACCCGTTTCAGGCACAGAAATGACTTTAAACACACTTATTCTAGTTGACAAAGTCATAATTCACATCCAACAGTCATTTAGAGTCAAAAGATTAAATGTTAAAATTTCATCATTAAATACCATTTTGGGATCGTTCGACAGGTCCGGAGTCATCGTTTTTCCATCCGAAAATTGATTTTTGGGACTGTACCAAAAATTATTCAAAATGTCAATTGGATCATGCCTCATGTTGAATAACCACTTTTTAAACCCTCACAGTGTCCAAAATTGCCATTTTTACAGAGTTTTGCTTACTCAAAAGCTTCAATTTTGACCCGTTTCAGGCACAGAAATGACTTTAAACACACTTATTTTAGTTGACAAAGTCATAATTCACATCCATCAGTAATTTAGAGTCAAAAGATTAAATGTTAAAATTTCATCATTATAGACCATTTTGGGATCGTTCGACTGGTCCGGAGTCATCGTTTTTCATCCGAAAATTGATTTTTTGGACTGTATCAAAAATGATTCAAAATGTCAATTGGATCATGCCTCATGTTGAATAACCACTTTTTAAACCCTCACAGTGACCAAAATTGCCATTTTTACAGAGTTTTGCTTACTCAAAAGCTTCAATTTTGACCCGTTTCAGGCACAGAAATGACTTTAAACACACTTATTTTAGTTGACAAAGTCACAATTCACATCCAACAGTAATTTAGAGTCAAAAGATTAAATGTTAAAATTTCATCATTATAGACCATTTTGGGATCGTTCGACTGGTCCGGAGTCATCGTTTTTCATCCGAAAATTGATTTTTTGGACTGTACCAAAAATGATTCAAAATGTCAATTGGATCATGCCTCATGTTGAATAACCACTTTTTAAACCCTCACAGTGACCAAAATTGCCATTTTTACAGAGTTTTGCTTACTCAAAAGCTTCAATTTTGACCCGTTTCAGGCACAAAAATGACTTTAAACACACTTATTTTAGTTGAAAAAGTCACAATTCACATCCAACAGTAATTTAGAGTCAAAAGATTAAATGTTAAAATTTCATCATTATAGACCATTTTGGGATCGTTCGACTGGTCCGGAGTCATCGTTTTTCATCCGAAAATTGATTTTTTGGACTGTACCAAAAATGATTCAAAATGTCAATTGGATCATGCCTCATGTTGAATAACCACTTTTTAAACCCTCACAGTGACCAAAATTGCCATTTTTACAGAGTTTTGCTTACTCAAAAGCTTCAATTTTGACCCATTTCAGGCACAAAAATGACTTTAAACACACTTATTTTAGTTGACAAAGTCACAATTCACATCCAACAGTAATTTAGAGTCAAAAGATTAAATGTTAAAATTTCATCATTATAGACCATTTTGGGATCGTTCGACAGGTCCGGAGTCATCGTTTTTCATCCGAAAATTGATTTTTTGGACTGTACCAAAAATGATTCAAAATGTCAATTGGATCATGCCTCATGTTGAATAACCACTTTTTAAACCCTCACAGTGACCAAAATTGCCATTTTTACAGAGTTTTGCTTACTCAAAAGCTTCAATTTTGACCCGTTTCAGGCACAGAAATGACTTTAAACACACTTATTCTAGTTGACAAAGTCATAATTCACATCCAACAGTCATTTAGAGTCAAAAGATTAAATGTTAAAATTTCATCATTATAGACCATTTTGGGATCGTTCGACTGGTCCGGAGTCATCGTTTTTCATCTGAAAATTGATTTTTTGGACTGTACCAAAAATGATTCAAAATGTCAATTGGATCATGCCTCATGTTGAATAACCACTTTTTAAACCCTCACAGTGACCAAAATTGCCATTTTTACAGAGTTTTGCTTACTCAAAAGCTTCAATTTTGACCCGTTTCAGGCACAGAAATGACTTTAAACACACTTATTCTAGTTGAAAAAGTCATAATTCACATCCAACAGTCATTTAGAGTCAAAAGATTAAATGTTGAAATTTCATCCATATTGACCATTTTGGGATCGTTCGACAGGTCCGGAGTCATCGTTTTTCATCCGAAAATTGATTTTTTGGACTGTACCAAAAATGATTCAAAATGTCAATTGGATCGTGCCTCATGTTGAATAACCACTTTTTAAACCCTCACAGTGACCGAAATTGCCATTTTTACAGAGTTTTGCTTACTCAAAAGCTTCAATTTTGACCCGTTTCAGGCACAGAAATGACTTTAAACACACTTATTCTAGTTGACAAAGTCATAATTCACATCCAACAGTCATTTAGAGTCAAAAGATTAAATGTTAAAATTTCATCATTATAGACCATTTTGGGATCGTTCGACGGGTCCGGAGTCATCGTTTTTCATCCGAAAATTGATTTTTTGGACTGTACCAAAAATGATTCAAAATGTCAATTGGATCATGCCTCATGTTGAATAACCACTTTTTAAACCCTCACAGTGACCAAAATTGCCATTTTTACAGAGTTTTGCTTACTCAAAAGCTTCAATTTTGACCCATTTCAGGCACAAAAATGACTTTAAACACACTTATTTTAGTTGACAAAGTCACAATTCACATCCAACAGTAATTTAGAGTCAAAAGATTAAATGTTAAAATTTCATCATTATAGACCATTTTGGGATCGTTCGACAGGTCCGGAGTCATCGTTTTTCATCCGAAAATTGATTTTTTGGACTGTACCAAAAATGATTCAAAATGTCAATTGGATCATGCCTCATGTTGAATAACCACTTTTTAAACCCTCACAGTGACCAAAATTGCCATTTTTACAGAGTTTTGCTTACTCAAAAGCTTCCATTTTTACCCGTTTCAGGCACAGAAATGACTTTAAACACACTTATTCTAGTTGACAAAGTCATAATTCACATCCAACAGTCATTTAGAGTCAAAAGATTAAATGTTAAAATTTCATCATTATAGACCATTTTGGGATCGTTCGACTGGTCCGGAGTCATCGTTTTTCATCCGAAAATTGATTTTTTAGACTGTACCAAAAATGATTCAAAATGTCAATTGGATCATGCCTCATGTTGAATAACCACTTTTTAAACCCTCACAGTGACCAAAATTGCCATTTTTACAGAGTTTTGCTTACTCAAAAGCTTCAATTTTGACCCGTTTCAGGCACAGAAATAACTTTAAACACACTTATTTTAGTTGACAAAGTCACAATTCACATCCAACAGTAATTTAGAGTCAAAAGATTAAATGTTAAAATTTCATCATTATAGACCATTTTGGGATCGTTCGACAGGTCCGGAGTCATCGTTTTTCATCTGAAAATTGATTTTTTGGACTGTACCAAAAATGATTCAAAATGTCAATTGGATCATGCCTCATGTTGAATAACCACTTTTTAAACCCTCACAGTGACCAAAATTGCCATTTTTACAGAGTTTTGCTTACTCAAAAGCTTCAATTTTGACCCGTTTCAGGCACAGAAATGACTTTAAACACACTTATTCTAGTTGAAAAAGTCATAATTCACATCCAACAGTCATTTAGAGTCAAAAGATTAAATGTTGAAATTTCATCCATATTGACCATTTTGGGATCGTTCGACAGGTCCGGAGTCATCGTTTTTCATCCGAAAATTGATTTTTTGGACTGTACCAAAAATGATTCAAAATGTCAATTGGATCGTGCCTCATGTTGAATAACCACTTTTTAAACCCTCACAGTGACCGAAATTGCCATTTTTACAGAGTTTTGCTTACTCAAAAGCTTCCATTTTGACCCGTTTCAGGCACAGAAATGACTTTAAACGCACTTATTTTAGTTGACAAAGTCATAATTCACATCCATCAGTAATTTAGAGTCAAAAGATTAAATGTTAAAATTTCATCATTATAGACCATTTTGGGATCGTTCGACTGGTCCGGAGTCATCGTTTTTCATCCGAAAATTGATTTTTTGGACTGTACCAAAAATGATTCAAAATGTCAATTGGATCATGCCTCATGTTGAATAACCACTTTTTAAACCCTCACAGTGACCAAAATTGCCATTTTTACAGAGTTTTGCTTACTCAAAAGCTTCCATTTTGACCCGTTTCAGGCACAGAAATGACTTTAAACACACTTATTCTAGTTGACAGAGTCATAATTCACATTCAACAGTCATTTAGAGTCAAAAGATTAAATGTTAAAATTTCATCATTATAGACCATTTTGGGATCGTTCGACTGGTCCGGAGTCATCGTTTTTCATCCGAAAATTGATTTTTTAGACTGTATCAAAAATGATTCAAAATGTCAATTGGATCATGCCTCATGTTGAATAACCACTTTTTAAACCCTCACAGTGACCAAAATTGCCATTTTTACAGAGTTTTGCTTACTCAAAAGCTTCAATTTTGACCAGTTTCAGGCACAGAAATGACTTTAAACACACTTATTTTAGTTGACAAAGTCATAATTCACATCCATCAGTAATTTAGTGTCAAAAGATTAAATGTTAAAATTTCATCATTATAGACCATTTTGGGATCGTTCGACTGGTCCGGAGTCATCGTTTTTCACCCGAAAATTGATTTTTTGGACTGTACCAAAAATGATTCAAAATGTTAATTGGATCATGCCTCATGTTGAATAACCACTTTTTAAACCCTCACAGTGACCAAAATTGCCATTTTTACAGAGTTTTGCTTACTCAAAAGCTTCAATTATGACCCGTTTCAGGCACAGAAATGACTTTAAACACACTTATTCTAGTTGAAAAAGTCATAATTCACATCCAACAGTCATTTAGAGTCAAAAGATTAAATGTTAAAATTTCATCATTATAGACCATTTTGGGATCGTTCGACTGGTCCGGAGTCATCGTTTTT
Organism: Lissotriton vulgaris; assembly: GCF_964263255.1. Taxonomy (NCBI): domain Eukaryota; kingdom Metazoa; phylum Chordata; class Amphibia; order Caudata; family Salamandridae; genus Lissotriton; species Lissotriton vulgaris. Next base: position 213,195 of record NW_028247230.1, read on the forward strand.
CATCCGAAAATTGATTTTTTGGACTGTACCAAAAATGATTCAAAATGTCAATTGGATCATGCCTCATGTTGAATAACCACTTTTTAAACCCTCACAGTGACCAAAATTGCCATTTTTACAGAGTTTTGCTTACTCAAAAGTTTCAATTTTGACCCGTTTCAGGCACAAAAATGACTTTAAACACACTTATTTTAGTTGAAAAAGTCACAATTCACATCCAACAGTAATTTAGAGTCAAAAGATTAAATGTTAAAATTTCATCATTATGGACCATTTTGGGATCGTTCGACAGGTCCGGAGTCATCGTTTTTCATCCGAAAATTGATTTTTTGGACTGTACCAAAAATGATTCAAAATGTCAATTGGATCATGCCTCATGTTGAATAACCACTTTTCAACCCTCACAGTGACCAAAATTGCCATTTTTACAGAGTTTTGCTTACTCAAAAGCTTCCATTTTGACCCGTTTCAGGCACAGAAATGACTTTAAACACACTTATTCTAGTTGACAAAGTCATAATTCACATCCAACAGTCATTTAGAGTCAAAAGATTAAATGTTAAAATTTCATCATTAAATACCATTTTGGGATCGTTCGACAGGTCCGGAGTCATCGTTTTTCCATCCGAAAATTGATTTTTGGGACTGTACCAAAAATTATTCAAAATGTCAATTGGATCATGCCTCATGTTGAATAACCACTTTTTAAACCCTCACAGTGTCCAAAATTGCCATTTTTACAGAGTTTTGCTTACTCAAAAGCTTCAATTTTGATCCGTTTCAGGCACAGAAATGACTTTAAACACACTTATTTTAGTTGACAAAGTCATAATTCACATCCATCAGTAATTTAGAGTCAAAAGATTAAATGTTAAAATTTCATCATTATAGACCATTTTGGGATCGTTCGACTGGTCCGGAGTCATCGTTTTTCATCCGAAAATTGATTTTTTGGACTGTATCAAAAATGATTCAAAATGTCAATTGGATCATGCCTCATGTTGAATAACCACTTTTTAAACCCTCACAGTGACCAAAATTGCCATTTTTACAGAGTTTTGCTTACTCAAAAGCTTCCATTTTGACCCGTTTCAGGCACAGAAATGACTTTAAACACACTTATTCTAGTTGACAGTGTCATAATTCACATTCAACAGTCATTTAGAGTCAAAAGATTAAATGTTAAAATTTCATCATTATAGACCATTTTGGGATCGTTCGACTGGTCCGGAGTCATCGTTTTTCATCCGAAAATTGATTTTTTAGACTGTACCGAAAATGATTCAAAATGTCGATTGGATCATGCCTCATGTTGAATAACCACTTTTTAAACCCTCACAGTGACCAAAATTGCCATTTTTACAGAGGTTTGCTTACTCAAAAGCTTCAATTTTGACCCGTTTCAGGCACAGAAATGACTTTAAACACACTTATTTTAGTTGACAAAGTCACAATTCACATCCAACAGTAATTTAGAGTCAAAAGATTAAATGTTAAAATTTCATCATTATAGACCATTTTGGGATCGTTCGACAGGTCCGGAGTCATCGTTTTTCATCTGAAAATTGATTTTTTGGACTGTACCAAAAATGATTCAAAATGTCAATTGGATCATGCCTCATGTTGAATAACCACTTTTTAAACCCTCACAGTGACCAAAATTGCCATTTTTACAGAGTTTTGCTTACTCAAAAGCTTCAATTTTGACCCGTTTCAGGCACAGAAATGACTTTAAACACACTTATTCTAGTTGAAAAAGTCATAATTCACATCCAACAGTCATTTAGAGTCAAAAGATTAAATGTTAAAATTTCATCATTATAGACCATTTTGGGATCGTTCGACAGGTCCGGAGTCATCGTTTTTCCATCCGAAAATTGATTTTTGGGACTGTACCAAAAATTATTCAAAATGTCAATTGGATCATGCCTCATGTTGAATAACCACTTTTTAAACCCTCACAGTGACCAAAATTGCCATGCTTACTCAAAAGCTTCAATTTTGACCCGTTTCAGGCACAGAAATGACTTTAAACACACTTATTTTAGTTGACAAAGTCATAATTCACATCCATCAGTAATTTAGAGTCAAAAGATTAAATGTTAAAATTTCATCATTATAGACAATTTTGGGATCGTTCGACTGGTCCGGAGTCATCGTTTTTTATCCGAAAATTGATTTTTTGGACTGTACCAAAAATGATTCAAAATGTCAATTGGATCATGCCTCATGTTGAATAACCACTTTTTAAACCCTCACAGTGACCAAAATTGCCATTTTTACAGAGTTTTGCTTACTCAAAAGCTTCCATTTTGACCCGTTTCAGGCACAGAAATGACTTTAAACACACTTATTTTAGTTGACAAAGTCATAATTCACATCCAACAGTCATTTAGAGTCAAAAGATTAAATGTTAACATTTCATCATTATAGACCATTTTGGGATCGTTCGACAGGTCCGGAGTCATCGTTTTTCATCCGAAAATTGATTTTTTGGACTGTACCAAAAATGATTCAAAATGTCAATTGGATCATGCCTCATGTTGAATAACCACTTTTTAAACACTCACAGTGACCAAAATTGCCATTTTTACAGAGTTTTGCTTACTCAAAAGCTTCAATTTTGACCCGTTTCAGGCACAGAAATGACTTTAAACACACTTATTTTAGTTGACAAAGTCATAATTCACATCCATCAGTAATTTAGAGTCAAAAGATTAAATGTTAAAATTTCATCATTATAGACCATTTTGGGATCGTTCGACTGGTCCGGAGTCATCGTTTTTCATCCGAAAATTGATTTTTTGGACTGTACCAAAAATGATTCAAAATGTCAATTGGATCATGCCTCATGTTGAATAACCACTTTTTAAACCCTCACAGTGACCAAAATTGCCATTTTTACAGAGTTTTGCTTACTCAAAAGCTTCCATTTTGACCCGTTTCAGGCACAGAAATGACTTTAAACACACTTATTCTAGTTGACAGTGTCATAATTCACATTCAACAGTCATTTAGAGTCAAAAGATTAAATGTTAAAATTTCATCATTATAGACCATTTTGGGATCGTTCGACTGGTCCGGAGTCATCGTTTTTCATCCGAAAATTGATTTTTTAGACTGTACCAAAAATGATTCAGAATGTCAATTGGATCATGCCTCATGTTGAATAACCACTTTTTAAACCCTCACAGTGACCAAAATTGCCATTTTTACAGAGTTTTGCTTACTCAAAAGCTTCAATTTTGACCCGTTTCAGGCACAGAAATGACTTTAAACACACTTATTTTAGTTGACAAAGTCACAATTCACATCCAACAGTAATTTAGAGTCAAAAGATTAAATGTTAAAATTTCATCATTATAGACCATTTTGGGATCGTTCGACAGGTCCGGAGTCATCGTTTTTCATCTGAAAATTGATTTTTTGGACTGTACCAAAAATGATTCAAAATGTTAATTGGATCATGCCTCATGTTGAATAACCACTTTTTAAACCCTCACAGTGACAAAAATTGCCATTTTTACAGAGTTTTGCTTACTCAAAAGCTTCAATTTTGACCCGTTTCAGGCACAGAAATGACTTTAAACACACTTATTCTAGTTGAAAAAGTCATAATTCACATCCAACAGTCATTTAGAGTCAAAAGATTAAATGTTAAAATTTCATCATTATAGACCATTTTGGGATCGTTCGACTGGTCCGGAGTCATCGTTTTTCATCCGAAAATTGATTTTTTGGACTGTACCAAAAATAATTCAAAATGTCAATTGGATCATGCCTCATGTTGAATAACCACTTTTTAAACCCTCACAGTGACCAAAATTGCCATTTTTACAGAGTTTTGCTTACTCAAAAGCTTCAATTTTGACCCATTTCAGGCACAAAAATGACTTTAAACACACTTATTTTAGTTGACAAAGTCACAATTCACATCCAACAGTAATTTAGAGTCAAAAGATTAAATGTTAAAATTTCATCATTATAGACCATTTTGGGATCGTTCGACAGGTCCGGAGTCATCGTTTTTCATCCGAAAATTGATTTTTTGGACTGTACCAAAAATGATTCAAAATGTCAATTGGATCATGCCTCATGTTGAATAACCACTTTTTAAACCCTCACAGTGACCAAAATTGCCATTTTTACAGAGTTTTGCTTACTCAAAAGCTTCCATTTTTACCCGTTTCAGGCACAGAAATGACTTTAAACACACTTATTCTAGTTGACAAAGTCATAATTCACATCCAACAGTCATTTAGAGTCAAAAGATTAAATGTTAAAATTTCATCATTATAGACCATTTTGGGATCATTCGACAGGTCCGGAGTCATCGTTTTTCCATCCGAAAATTGATTTTTGGGACTGTACCAAAAATTATTCAAAATGTCAATTGGATCATGCCTCATGTTGAATAACCACTTTTTAAACCCTCACAGTGACCAAAATTGCCATTTTTACAGTTTTGCTTACTCAAAAGCTTCAATTTTGACCCGTTTCAGGCACAGAAATGACTTTAAACACACTTATTTTAGTTAACAAAGTCATAATTCACATCCATCAGTAATTTAGAGTCAAAAGATTAAATGTTAAAATTTCATCATTATAGACAATTTTGGGATCGTTCGACTGGTCCGGAGTCATCGTTTTTTATCCGAAAATTGATTTTTTGGACTGTACCAAAAATGATTCAAAATGTCGATTGGATCATGCCTCATGTTGAATAACCACTTTTTAAACCCTCACAGTGACCAAAATTGCCATTTTTACAGAGTTTTGCTTACTCAAAAGCTTCAATTTTGACCCGTTTCAGGCACAAAAATGACTTTAAACACACTTATTCTAGTTGACAAAGTCACAATTCACATCCAACAGTAATTTAGAGTCAAAAGATTAAATGTTAAAATTTCATCATTATAGACCATTTTGGGATCGTTCGACAGGTCCAGAGTCATAGTTTTTCATCCGAAAATTGATTTTTTGGACTGTACCAAAAATGATTCAAAATGTCAATTGGATCATGCCTCATGTTGAATAACCACTTTTTAAACCCTCACAGTGACCAAAATTGCCATTTTTACAGAGTTTTGCTTACTCAAAAGCTTCCATTTTGACCCGTTTCAGGCACAGAAATGACTTTAAACACACTTATTCTAGTTGACAAAGTCATAATTCACATCCAACAGTCATTTAGAGTCAAAAGATTAAATGTTAAAATTTCATCATTATAGACCATTTTGGGATCGTTCGACAGGTCCGGAGTCATCGTTTTTCATCCGAAAATTGATTTTTTGGACTGTACCAAAAATGATTCAAAATGTCAATTGGATCATGCCTCATGTTGAATAACCACTTTTTAAACCCTCACAGTGACCAAAATTGCCATTTTTACAGAGTTTTGCTTACTCAAAAGCTTCAATTTTGACCCGTTTCAGGCACAGAAATGACTTTAAACACACTTATTTTAGTTGACAAAGTCATAATTCACATCCATCAGTAATTTAGAGTCAAAAGATTAAATGTTAAAATTTCATCATTATAGACCATTTTGGGATCGTTCGACTGGTCCGGAGTCATCGTTTTTCATCCGAAAATTGATTTTTTGGACTGTACCAAAAATGATTCAAAATGTCAATTGGATCATGCCTCATGTTGAATAAACACTTTTTAAACCCTCACAGTGACCAAAATTGCCATTTTTACAGAGTTTTGCTTACTCAAAAGCTTCCATTTTGACCCGTTTCTGGCACAGAAATGACTTTAAACACACTTATTCTAGTTGACAGAGTCATATTTCACATTCAACAGTCATTTAGAGTCAAAAGATTAAATGTTAAAATTTCATCATTATAGACCATTTTGGGATCGTTCGACTGGTCCGGAGTCATCGTTTTTCATCCGAAAATTGATTTTTTAGACTGTACCAAAAATGATTCAAAATGTCAATTGGATCATGCCTCATGTTGAATAACCACTTTTTAAACCCTCACAGTGACCAAAATTGCCATTTTTACAGAGTTTTGCTTACTCAAAAGCTTCAATTTTGACCCGTTTCAGGCACAGAAATGACTTTAAACACACTTATTTTAGTTGACAAAGTCATAATTCACATCCATCAGTAATTTAGTGTCAAAAGATTAAATGTTAAAATTTCATCATTATAGACCATTTTGGGATCGTTCGACTGGTCCGGAGTCATCGTTTTTCATCCGAAAATTGATTTTTTGGACTGTACCAAAAATGATTCAAAATGTTAATTGGATCATGTTGAATAACCACTTTTTAAACCCTCACAGTGACCAAAATTGCCATTTTTACAGAGTTTTGCTTACTCAAAAGCTTCAATTTTGACCTGTTTCAGGCACAGAAATGACTTTAAACACACTTATTTTAGTTGACAAAGTCACAATTCACATCCAACAGTAATTTAGAGTCAAAAGATTAAATGTTAAAATTTCATCATTATAGACCATTTTGGGATCGTTCGACAGGTCCGGAGTCATCGTTTTTCATCTGAAAATTGATTTTTTGGACTGTACCAAAAATGATTCAAAATGTCAATTGGATCATGCCTCATGTTGAATAACCACTTTTTAAACCCTCACAGTGACCAAAATTGCCATTTTTACAGAGTTTTGCTTACTCAAAAGCTTCAATTTTGACCCGTTTCAGGCACAGAAATGACTTTAAACACACTTATTCTAGTTGAAAAAGTCATAATTCACATCCAACAGTCATTTAGAGTCAAAAGATTAAATGTTGAAATTTCATCCATATTGACCATTTTGGGATCGTTCGACAGGTCCGGAGTCATCGTTTTTCATCCGAAAATTGATTTTTTGGACTGTACCAAAAATGATTCAAAATGTCAATTGGATCGTGCCTCATGTTGAATAACCACTTTTTAAACCCTCACAGTGACCGAAATTGCCATTTTTACAGAGTTTTGCTTACTCAAAAGCTTCAATTTTGACCCGTTTCAGGCACAGAAATGACTTTAAACACACTTATTCTAGTTGACAAAGTCATAATTCACATCCAACAGTCATTTAGAGTCAAAAGATTAAATGTTAAAATTTCATCATTATAGACCATTTTGGGATCGTTCGACGGGTCCGGAGTCATCGTTTTTCATCCGAAAATTGATTTTTCGGACTGTACCAAAAATGATTCAAAATGTCAATTGGATCGTGCCTCATGTTGAATAACCACTTTTTAAACCCTCACAGTGACCAAAATTGCCATTTTTACAGAGTTTTGCTTACTCAAAAGCTTCCATTTTGACCCGTTTCAGGCACAGAAATGACTTTAAACACACTTATTCTAGTTGACAAAGTCATAATGCACATCCAACAGTCATTTAGAGTCAAAAGATTAAATGTTAAAATTTCATCATTATAGACCATTTTGGGATCGTTCGACAGGTCCGGAGTCATCGTTTTTCATCCGAAAATTGATTTTTTGGACTGTATTAAAAATGATTCAAAATGTCAATTGGATCATGCCTCATGATGAATAACCACTTTTTAAACCCTCACAGTGACCAAAATTGCCATTTTTACAGAGTTTTGCTTACTCAAAAGCTTCAATTTTGACCCGTTTCAGGCACAGAAATGACTTTAAACACACTTATTTTAGTTGACAAAGTCATAATTCACATCCATCAGTAATTTAGAGTCAAAAGATTAAATGTTAAAATTTCATCATTATAGACCATTTTGGGATCGTTCGACTGGTCCGGAGTCATCGTTTTTTATCCGAAAATAGATTTTTTGGACTGTACCAAAAATGATTCAAAATGTCAATTGGATCATGCCTCATGTTGAATAACCACTTTTTAAACCCTCTCAGTGACCAAAATTGCCATTTTTACAGAGTTTTGCTTACTCAAAAGCTTCAATTTTGACCCGTTTCAGGCACAAAAATGACTTTAAACACACTTATTCTAGTTGACAAAGTCACAATTCACATCCAACAGTAATTTAGAGTCAAAAGATTAAATGTTAAAATTTCATCATTATAGACCATTTTGGGATCGTTCGGCAGGTCCGGAGTCATCGTTTTTCATCCGAAAATTGATTTTTTGGACTGTACCAAAAATGATTCAAAATGTCAATTGGATCATGCCTCATGTTGAATAACCACTTTTTAAACCCTCACAGTGACCAAAATTGCCATTTTTACAGAGTTTTGCTTACTCAAAAGCTTCCATTTTGACCCGTTTCAGGCACAGAAATGACTTTAAACACACTTATTCTAGTTGACAGAGTCATAATTCACATTCAACAGTCATTTAGAGTCAAAAGATTAAATGTTAAAATTTCATCATTATAGACCATTTTGGGATCGTTCGACTGGTCCGGAGTCATCGTTTTTCATCCGAAAATTGATTTTTTAGACTGTACCAAAAATGATTCAAAATGTCAATTGGATCATGCCTCATGTTGAATAACCACTTTTTAAACCCTCACAGTGACCAAAATTGCCATTTTTACAGAGTTTTGCTTACTCAAAAGCTTCAATTTTGACCAGTTTCAGGCACAGAAATGACTTTAAACACACTTATTTTAGTTGACAAAGTCATATTTCACATCCATCAGTAATTTAGTGTCAAAAGATTAAATGTTAAAATTTCATCATTATAGACCATTTTGGGATCGTTCGACAGGTCCGGAGTCATCGTTTTTCATCTGAAAATTGATTTTTTGGACTGTACCAAAAATGATTCAAAATGTCAATTGGATCATGCCTCATGTTGAATAACCACTTTTTAAACCCTCACAGTGACCAAAATTGCCATTTTTACAGAGTTTTGCTTACTCAAAAGCTTCAATTTTGACCCGTTTCAGGCACAGAAATGACTTTAAACACACTTATTCTAGTTGAAAAAGTCATAATTCACATCCAACAGTCATTTAGAGTCAAAAGATTAAATGTTAAAATTTCATCATTATAGACCATTTTGGGATCGTTCGACAGGTCCGGAGTCATCGTTTTTCCATCCGAAAATTGATTTTTGGGACTGTACCAAAAATTATTCAAAATGTCAATTGGATCATGCCTCATGTTGAATAACCACTTTTTAAACCCTCACAGTGACCAAAATTGCCATGCTTACTCAAAAGCTTCAATTTTGACCCGTTTCAGGCACAGAAATGACTTTAAACACACTTATTTTAGTTGACAAAGTCATAATTCACATCCATCAGTAATTTAGAGTCAAAAGATTAAATGTTAAAATTTCATCATTATAGACAATTTTGGGATCGTTCGACTGGTCCGGAGTCATCGTTTTTTATCCGAAAATTGATTTTTTGAACTGTACCAAAAATGATTCAAAATGTCAATTGGATCATGCCTCATGTTGAATAACCACTTTTTAAACCCTCACAGTGACCAAAATTGCCATTTTTACAGAGTTTTGCTTACTCAAAAGCTTCCATTTTGACCCGTTTCAGGCACAGAAATGACTTTAAACACACTTATTCTAGTTGACAAAGTCATAATTCACATCCAACAGTCATTTAGAGTCAAAAGATTAAATGTTAACATTTCATCATTATAGACCATTTTGGGATCGTTCGACAGGTCCGGAGTCATCGTTTTTCATCCGAAAATTGATTTTTTGGACTGTACCAAAAATGATTCAAAATGTCAATTGGATCATGCCTCATGTTGAATAACCACTTTTTAAACACTCACAGTGACCAAAATTGCCATTTTTACAGAGTTTTGCTTACTCAAAAGCTTCAATTTTGACCCGTTTCAGGCACAGAAATGACTTTAAACACACTTATTTTAGTTGACAAAGTCATAATTCACATCCATCAGTAATTTAGAGTCAAAAGATTAAATGTTAAAATTTCATCATTATAGACCATTTTGGGATCGTTCGACTGGTCCGGAGTCATCGTTTTTCATCCGAAAATTGATTTTTTGGACTGTACCAAAAATGATTCAAAATGTCAATTGGATCATGCCTCATGTTGAATAACCACTTTTTAAACCCTCACAGTGACCAAAATTGCCATTTTTACAGAGTTTTGCTTACTCAAAAGCTTCCATTTTGACCCGTTTCAGGCACAGAAATGACTTTAAACACACTTATTCTAGTTGACAGTGTCATAATTCACATTCAACAGTCATTTAGAGTCAAAAGATTAAATGTTAAAATTTCATCATTATAGACCATTTTGGGATCGTTCGACTGGTCCGGAGTCATCGTTTTTCATCCGAAAATTGATTTTTTAGACTGTACCAAAAATGATTCAGAATGTCAATTGGATCATGCCTCATGTTGAAGAACCACTTTTTAAACCCTCACAGTGACCAAAATTGCCATTTTTACAGAGTTTTGCTTACTCAAAAGCTTCAATTTTGACCCGTTTCAGGCACAGAAATGACTTTAAACACACTTATTTTAGTTGACAAAGTCACAATTCACATCCAACAGTAATTTAGAGTCAAAAGATTAAATGTTAAAATTTCATCATTATAGACCATTTTGGGATCGTTCGACAGGTCCGAAGTCATCGTTTTTCATCTGAAAATTGATTTTTTGGACTGTACCAAAAATGATTCAAAATGTTAATTGGATCATGCCTCATGTTGAATAACCACTTTTTAAACCCTCACAGTGACCAAAATTGCCATTTTTACAGAGTTTTGCTTACTCAAAAGCTTCAATTTTGACCCGTTTCAGGCACAGAAATGACTTTAAACACACTTATTCTAGTTGAAAAAGTCATAATTCACATCCAACAGTCATTTAGAGTCAAAAGATTAAATGTTAAAATTTCATCATTATAGACAATTTTGGGATCGTTCGACTGGTCCGGAGTCATCGTTTTTTATCCGAAAATTGATTTTTTGGACTGTACCAAAAATGATTCAAAATGTCGATTGGATCATGCCTCATGTTGAATAACCACTTTTTAAACCCTCACAGTGACCAAAATTGCCATTTTTACAGAGTTTTGCTTACTCAAAAGCTTCAATTTTGACCCGTTTCAGGCACAAAAATGACTTTAAACACATTTATTCTAGTTGACAAAGTCACAATTCACATCCAACAGTAATTTAGAGTCAAAAGATTAAATGTTAAAATTTCATCATTATAGACCATTTTGGGATCGTTCGACAGGTCCAGAGTCATAGTTTTTCATCCGAAAATTGATTTTTTGGACTGTACCAAAAATGATTCAAAATGTCAATTGGATCATGCCTCATGTTGAATAACCACTTTTTAAACCCTCACAGTGACCAAAATTGCCATTTTTACAGAGTTTTGCTTACTCAAAAGCTTCCATTTTGACCCGTTTCAGGCACAGAAATGACTTTAAACACACTTATTCTAGTTGACAAAGTCATAATTCACATCCAACAGTCATTTAGAGTCAAAAGATTAAATGTTAAAATTTCATCATTATAGACCATTTTGGGATCGTTCGACAGGTCCGGAGTCATCGTTTTTCATCCGAAAATTGATTTTTTGGACTGTACCAAAAATGATTCAAAATGTCAATTGGATCATGCCTCATGTTGAATAACCACTTTTTAAACCCTCACAGTGACCAAAATTGCCATTTTTACAGAGTTTTGCTTACTCAAAAGCTTCAATTTTGACCCGTTTCAGGCACAGAAATGACTTTAAACACACTTATTTTAGTTGACAAAGTCATAATTCACATCCATCAGTAATTTAGAGTCAAAAGATTAAATGTTAAAATTTCATCATTATAGACCATTTTGGGATCGTTCGACTGGTCCGGAGTCATCGTTTTTCATCCGAAAATTGATTTTTTGGACTGTACCAAAAATGATTCAAAATGTCAATTGGATCATGCCTCATGTTGAATAAACACTTTTTAAACCCTCACAGTGACCAAAATTGCCATTTTTACAGAGTTTTGCTTACTCAAAAGCTTCCATTTTGACCCGTTTCTGGCACAGAAATGACTTTAAACACACTTATTCTAGTTGACAGAGTCATAATTCACATTCAACAGTCATTTAGAGTCAAAAGATTAAATGTTAAAATTTCATCATTATAGACCATTTTGGGATCGTTCGACTGGTCCGGAGTCATCGTTTTTCATCCGAAAATTGATTTTTAGACTGTACCAAAAATGATTCAAAATGTCAATTGGATCATGCCTCATGTTGAATAACCACTTTTTAAACCCTCACAGTGACCAAAATTGCCATTTTTACAGAGTTTTGCTTACTTAAAAGCTTCAATTTTGACCCGTTTCAGGCACAGAAATGACTTTAAACACACTTATTTTAGTTGACAAAGTCATAATTCACATCCATCAGTAATTTAGTGTCAAAAGATTAAATGTTAAAATTTCATCATTATAGACCATTTTGGGATCGTTCGACTGGTCCGGAGTCATCGTTTTTCATCCGAAAATTGATTTTTTGGACTGTACCAAAAATGATTCAAAATGTTAATTGGATCATGTTGAATAACCACTTTTTAAACCCTCACAGTGACCAAAATTGCCATTTTTACAGAGTTTTGCTTACTCAAAAGCTTCAATTTTGACCTGTTTCAGGCACAGAAATGACTTTAAACACACTTATTTTAGTTGACAAAGTCACAATTCACATCCAACAGTAATTTAGAGTCAAAAGATTAAATGTTAAAATTTCATCATTATAGACCATTTTGGGATCGTTCGACAGGTCCGGAGTCATCGTTTTTCATCTGAAAATTGATTTTTTGGACTGTACCAAAAATGATTCAAAATGTCAATTGGATCATGCCTCATGTTGAATAACCACTTTTTAAACCCTCACAGTGACCAAAATTGCCATTTTTACAGAGTTTTGCTTACTCAAAAGCTTCCATTTTGACCCGTTTCAGGCACAGAAATGACTTTAAACACACTTATTCTAGTTGACAGTGTCATAATTCACATTCAACAGTCATTTAGAGTCAAAAGATTAAATGTTAAAATTTCATCATTATAGACCATTTTGGGATCGTTCGACTGGTCCGGAGTCATCGTTTTTCATCCGAAAATTGATTTTTTAGACTGTACCAAAAATGATTCAGAATGTCAATTGGATCATGCCTCATGTTGAATAACCACTTTTTAAACCCTCACAGTGACCAAAATTGCCATTTTTACAGAGTTTTGCTTACTCAAAAGCTTCAATTTTGACCCGTTTCAGGCACAGAAATGACTTTAAACACACTTATTCTAGTTGAAAAAGTCATAATTCACATCCAACAGTCATTTAGAGTCAAAAGATTAAATGTTAAAATTTCATCATTATAGACCATTTTGGGATCGTTCGACAGGTCCGGAGTCATCGTTTTTCATCTGAAAATTGATTTTTTGGACTGTACCAAAAATGATTCAAAATGTTAATTGGATCATGCCTCATGTTGAATAACCACTTTTTAAACCCTCACAGTGACCAAAATTGCCATTTTTACAGAGTTTTGCTTACTCAAAAGCTTCAATTTTGACCCGTTTCAGGCACAGAAATGACTTTAAACACACTTATTCTAGTTGAAAAAGTCATAATTCACATCCAACAGTCATTTAGAGTCAAAAGATTAAATGTTAAAATTTCATCATTATAGACCATTTTGGGATCGTTCGACTGGTCCGGAGTCATCGTTTTTCATCCGAAAATTGATTTTTTGGACTGTACCAAAAATGATTCAAAATGTCAATTGGATCATGCCTCATGTTGAATAACCACTTTTTAAACCCTCACAGTGACCAAAATTGCCATTTTTACAGAGTTTTGCTTACTCAAAAGCTTCAATTTTGACCCATTTCAGGCACAAAAATGACTTTAAACACACTTATTTTAGTTGACAAAGTCACAATTCACATCCAACAGTAATTTAGAGTCAAAAGATTAAATGTTAAAATTTCATCATTATAGACCATTTTGGGATCGTTCGACAGGTCCGGAGTCATCGTTTTTCATCCGAAAATTGATTTTTTGGACTGTACCAAAAATGATTCAAAATGTCAATTGGATCATGCCTCATGTTGAATAACCACTTTTTAAACCCTCACAGTGACCAAAATTGCCATTTTTACAGAGTTTTGCTTACTCAAAAGCTTCCATTTTTACCCGTTTCAGGCACAGAAATGACTTTAAACACACTTATTCTAGTTGACAAAGTCATAATTCACATCCAACAGTCCTTTAGAGTCAAAAGATTAAATGTTAAAATTTCATCATTATAGACCATTTTGGGATAATTCGACAGGTCCGGAGTCATCGTTTTTCCATCCGAAAATTGATTTTTGGGACTGTACCAAAAATTATTCAAAATGTCAATTGGATCATGCCTCATGTTGAATAACCACTTTTTAAACCCTCACAGTGACCAAAATTGCCATTTTTACAGTTTTGCTTACTCAAAAGCTTCAATTTTGACCCGTTTCAGGCACAGAAATGACTTTAAACACACTTATTTTAGTTAACAAAGTCATAATTCACATCCATCAGTAATTTAGAGTCAAAAGATTAAATGTTAAAATTTCATCATTATAGACAATTTTGGGATCGTTCGACTGGTCCGGAGTCATCGTTTTTTATCCGAAAATTGATTTTTTGGACTGTACCAAAAATGATTCAAAATGTCGATTGGATCATGCCTCATGTTGAATAACCACTTTTTAAACCCTCACAGTGACCAAAATTGCCATTTTTACAGAGTTTTGCTTACTCAAAAGCTTCAATTTTGACCCGTTTCAGGCACAAAAATGACTTTAAACACACTTATTCTAGTTGACAAAGTCACAATTCACATCCAACAGTAATTTAGAGTCAAAAGATTAAATGTTAAAATTTCATCATTATAGACCATTTTGGGATCGTTCGACAGGTCCAGAGTCATAGTTTTTCATCCGAAAATTGATTTTTTGGACTGTACCAAAAATGATTCAAAATGTCAATTGGATCATGCCTCATGTTGAATAACCACTTTTTAAACCCTCACAGTGACCAAAATTGCCATTTTTACAGAGTTTTGCTTACTCAAAAGCTTCCATTTTGACCCGTTTCAGGCACAGAAATGACTTTAAACACACTTATTCTAGTTGACAAAGTCATAATTCACATCCAACAGTCATTTAGAGTCAAAAGATTAAATGTTAAAATTTCATCATTATAGACCATTTTGGGATCGTTCGACAGGTCCGGAGTCATCGTTTTTCATCCGAAAAGTGATTTTTTGGACTGTACCAAAAATGATTCAAAATGTCAATTGGATCATGCCTCATGTTGAATAACCACTTTTTAAACCCTCACAGTGACCAAAATTGCCATTTTTACAGAGTTTTGCTTACTCAAAAGCTTCAATTTTGACCCGTTTCAGGCACAGAAATGACTTTAAACACACTTATTTTAGTTGACAAAGTCATAATTCACATCCATCAGTAATTTAGAGTCAAAAGATTAAATGTTAAAATTTCATCATTATAGACCATTTTGGGATCGTTCGACTGGTCCGGAGTCATCGTTTTTCATCCGAAAATTGATTTTTTGGACTGTACCAAAAATGATTCAAAATGTCAATTGGATCATGCCTCATGTTGAATAAACACTTTTTAAACCCTCACAGTGACCAAAATTGCAATTTTTACAGAGCTTTGCTTACTCAAAAGCTTCCATTTTGACCCGTTTCTGGCACAGAAATGACTTTAAACACACTTATTCTAGTTGACAGAGTCATAATTCACATTCAACAGTCATTTAGAGTCAAAAGATTAAATGTTAAAATTTCATCATTATAGACCATTTTGGGATCGTTCGACTGGTCCGGAGTCATCGTTTTTCATCCGAAAATTGATTTTTAGACTGTACCAAAAATGATTCAAAATGTCAATTGGATCATGCCTCATGTTGAATAACCACTTTTTAAACCCTCACAGTGACCAAAATTGCCATTTTTACAGAGTTTTGCTTACTCAAAAGCTTCAATTTTGACCCGTTTCAGGCACAGAAATGACTTTAAACACACTTATTTTAGTTGACAAAGTCATAATTCACATCCATCAGTAATTTAGTGTCAAAAGATTAAATGTTAAAATTTCATCATTATAGACCATTTTGGGATCGTTCGACTGGTCCGGAGTCATCGTTTTTCATCCGAAAATTGATTTTTTGGACTGTACCAAAAATGATTCAAAATGTTAATTGGATCATGTTGAATAACCACTTTTTAAACCCTCACAGTGACCAAAATTGCCATTTTTACAGAGTTTTGCTTACTCAAAAGCTTCAATTTTGACCCGTTTCAGGCACAGAAATGACTTTAAACACACTTATTTTAGTTGACAAAGTCATAATTCACATCCATCAGTAATTTAGAGTCAAAAGATTAAATGTTAAAATTTCATCATTATAGACCATTTTGGGATCGTTCGACTGGTCCGGAGTCATCGTTTTTCATCCGAAAATTGATTTTTTGGACTGTACCAAAAATGATTCAAAATGTCAATTGGATCATGCCTCATGTTGAATAAACACTTTTTAAACCCTCACAGTGACCAAAATTGCCATTTTTACAGAGTTTTGCTTACTCAAAAGCTTCCATTTTGACCCGTTTCTGGCACAGAAATGACTTTAAACACACTTATTCTAGTTGACAGAGTCATAATTCACATTCAACAGTCATTTAGAGTCAAAAGATTAAATGTTAAAATTTCATCATTATAGACCATTTTGGGATCGTTCGACTGGTCCGGAGTCATCGTTTTTCATCCGAAAATTGATTTTTAGACTGTACCAAAAATGATTCAAAATGTCAATTGGATCATGCCTCATGTTGAATAACCACTTTTTAAACCCTCACAGTGACCAAAATTGCCATTTTTACAGAGTTTTGCTTACTTAAAAGCTTCAATTTTGACCCGTTTCAGGCACAGAAATGACTTTAAACACACTTATTTTAGTTGACAAAGTCATAATTCACATCCATCAGTAATTTAGTGTCAAAAGATTAAATGTTAAAATTTCATCATTATAGACCATTTTGGGATCGTTCGACTGGTCCGGAGTCATCGTTTTTCATCCGAAAATTGATTTTTTGGACTGTACCAAAAATGATTCAAAATGTTAATTGGATCATGTTGAATAACCACTTTTTAAACCCTCACAGTGACCAAAATTGCCATTTTTACAGAGTTTTGCTTACTCAAAAGCTTCAATTTTGACCTGTTTCAGGCACAGAAATGACTTTAAACACACTTATTTTAGTTGACAAAGTCACAATTCACATCCAACAGTAATTTAGAGTCAAAAGATTAAATGTTAAAATTTCATCATTATAGACCATTTTGGGATCGTTCGACAGGTCCGGAGTCATCGTTTTTCATCTGAAAATTGATTTTTTTGGACTGTACCAAAAATGATTCAAAATGTCAATTGGATCATGCCTCATGTTGAATAACCACTTTTTAAACCCTCACAGTGACCAAAATTGCCATTTTTACAGAGTTTTGCTTACTCAAAAGCTTCCATTTTGACCCGTTTCAGGCACAGAAATGACTTTAAACACACTTATTCTAGTTGACAGTGTCATAATTCACATTCAACAGTCATTTAGAGTCAAAAGATTAAATGTTAAAATTTCATCATTATAGACCATTTTGGGATCGTTCGACTGGTCCGGAGTCATCGTTTTTCATCCGAAAATTGATTTTTTAGACTGTACCAAAAATGATTCAGAATGTCAATTGGATCATGCCTCATGTTGAATAACCACTTTTTAAACCCTCACAGTGACCAAAATTGCCATTTTTACAGAGTTTTGCTTACTCAAAAGCTTCAATTTTGACCCGTTTCAGGCACAGAAATGACTTTAAACACACTTATTTTAGTTGACAAAGTCACAATTCACATCCAACAGTAATTTAGAGTCAAAAGATTAAATGTTAAAATTTCATCATTATAGACCATTTTGGGATCGTTCGACAGGTCCGGAGTCATCGTTTTTCATCTGAAAATTGATTTTTTGGACTGTACCAAAAATGATTCAAAATGTTAATTGGATCATGCCTCATGTTGAATAACCACTTTTTAAACCCTCACAGTGACCAAAATTGCCATTTTTACAGAGTTTTGCTTACTCAAAAGCTTCAATTTTGACCCGTTTCAGGCACAGAAATGACTTTAAACACACTTATTCTAGTTGAAAAAGTCATAATTCACATCCAACAGTCATTTAGAGTCAAAAGATTAAATGTTAAAATTTCATCATTATAGACCATTTTGGGATCGTTCGACTGGTCCGGAGTCATCGTTTTTCATCCGAAAATTGATTTTTTGGACTGTACCAAAAATGATTCAAAATGTCAATTGGATCATGCCTCATGTTGAATAACCACTTTTTAAACCCTCACAGTGACCAAAATTGCCATTTTTACAGAGTTTTGCTTACTCAAAAGCTTCAATTTTGACCCATTTCAGGCACAAAAATGACTTTAAACACACTTATTTTAGTTGACAAAGTCACAATTCACATCCAACAGTAATTTAGAGTCAAAAGATTAAATGTTAAAATTTCATCATTATAGACCATTTTGGGATCGTTCGACAGGTCCGGAGTCATCGTTTTTCATCCGAAAATTGATTTTTTGGACTGTACCAAAAATGATTCAAAATGTCAATTGGATCATGCCTCATGTTGAATACCCACTTTTTAAACCCTCACAGTGACCAAAATTGCCATTTTTACAGAGTTTTGCTTACTCAAAAGCTTCCATTTTTACCCGTTTCAGGCACAGAAATGACTTTAAACACACTTATTCTAGTTGACAAAGTCATAATTCACATCCAACAGTCATTTAGAGTCAAAAGATTAAATGTTAAAATTTCATCATTATAGACCATTTTGGGATAATTCGACAGGTCCGGAGTCATCGTTTTTCCATCCGAAAATTGATTTTTGGGACTGTACCAAAAATTATTCAAAATGTCAATTGGATCATGCCTCATGTTGAATAACCACTTTTTAAACCCTCACAGTGACCAAAATTGCCATTTTTACAGTTTTGCTTACTCAAAAGCTTCAATTTTGACCCGTTTCAGGCACAGAAATGACTTTAAACACACTTATTTTAGTTAACAAAGTCATAATTCACATCCATCAGTAATTTAGAGTCAAAAGATTAAATGTTAAAATTTCATCATTATAGACAATTTTGGGATCGTTCGACTGGTCCGGAGTCATCGTTTTTTATCCGAAAATTGATTTTTTGGACTGTACCAAAAATGATTCAAAATGTCGATTGGATCATGCCTCATGTTGAATAACCACTTTTTAAACCCTCACAGTGACCAAAATTGCCATTTTTACAGAGTTTTGCTTACTCAAAAGCTTCAATTTTGACCCGTTTCAGGCACAAAAATGACTTTAAACACACTTATTCTAGTTGACAAAGTCACAATTCACATCCAACAGTAATTTAGAGTCAAAAGATTAAATGTTAAAATTTCATCATTATAGACCATTTTGGGATCGTTCGACAGGTCCAGAGTCATAGTTTTTCATCCGAAAATTGATTTTTTGGACTGTACCAAAAATGATTCAAAATGTCAATTGGATCATGCCTCATGTTGAATAACCACTTTTTAAACCCTCACAGTGACCAAAATTGCCATTTTTACAGAGTTTTGCTTACTCAAAAGCTTCCATTTTGACCCGTTTCAGGCACAGAAATGACTTTAAACACACTTATTCTAGTTGACAAAGTCATAATTCACATCCAACAGTCATTTAGAGTCAAAAGATTAAATGTTAAAATTTCATCATTATAGACCATTTTGGGATCGTTCGACAGGTCCGGAGTCATCGTTTTTCATCCGAAAATTGATTTTTTGGACTGTACCAAAAATGATTCAAAATGTCAATTGGATCATGCCTCATGTTGAATAACCACTTTTTAAACCCTCACAGTGACCAAAATTGCCATTTTTACAGAGTTTTGCTTACTCAAAAGCTTCAATTTTGACCCGTTTCAGGCACAGAAATGACTTTAAACACACTTATTTTAGTTGACAAAGTCATAATTCACATCCATCAGTAATTTAGAGTCAAAAGATTAAATGTTAAAATTTCATCATTATAGACCATTTTGGGATCGTTCGACTGGTCCGGAGTCATCGTTTTTCATCCGAAAATTGATTTTTTGGACTGTACCAAAAATGATTCAAAATGTCAATTGGATCATGCCTCATGTTGAATAAACACTTTTTAAACCCTCACAGTGACCAAAATTGCAATTTTTACAGAGTTTTGCTTACTCAAAAGCTTCCATTTTGACCCGTTTCTGGCACAGAAATGACTTTAAACACACTTATTCTAGTTGACAGAGTCATAATTCACATTCAACAGTCATTTAGAGTCAAAAGATTAAATGTTAAAATTTCATCATTATAGACCATTTTGGGATCGTTCGACTGGTCCGGAGTCATCGTTTTTCATCCGAAAATTGATTTTTAGACTGTACCAAAAATGATTCAAAATGTCAATTGGATCATGCCTCATGTTGAATAACCACTTTTTAAACCCTCACAGTGACCAAAATTGCCATTTTTACAGAGTTTTGCTTACTCAAAAGCTTCAATTTTGACCCGTTTCAGGCACAGAAATGACTTTAAACACACTTATTTTAGTTGACAAAGTCATAATTCACATCCATCAGTAATTTAGTGTCAAAAGATTAAATGTTAAAATTTCATCATTATAGACCATTTTGGGATCGTTCGACTGGTCCGGAGTCATCGTTTTTCATCCGAAAATTGATTTTTTGGACTGTACCAAAAATGATTCAAAATGTTAATTGGATCATGTTGAATAACCACTTTTTAAACCCTCACAGTGACCAAAATTGCCATTTTTACAGAGTTTTGCTTACTCAAAAGCTTCAATTTTGACCTGTTTCAGGCACAGAAATGACTTTAAACACACTTATTTTAGTTGACAAAGTCACAATTCACATCCAACAGTAATTTAGAGTCAAAAGATTAAATGTTAAAATTTCATCATTATAGACCATTTTGGGATCGTTCGACAGGTCCGGAGTCATCGTTTTTCATCTGAAAATTGATTTTTTGGACTGTACCAAAAATGATTCAAAATGTCAATTGGATCGTGCCTCATGTTGAATAACCACTTTTTAAACCCTCACAGTGACCGAAATTGCCATTTTTACAGAGTTTTGCTTACTCAAAAGCTTCAATTTTGACCCGTTTCAGGCACAGAAATGACTTTAAACACACTTATTCTAGTTGACAAAGTCATAATTCACATCCAACAGTCATTTAGAGTCAAAAGATTAAATGTTAAAATTTCATCATTATAGACCATTTTGGGATCGTTTGACGGGTCCGGAGTCATCGTTTTTCATCCGAAAATTGATTTTTCGGACTGTACCAAAAATGATTCAAAATGTCAATTGGATCGTGCCTCATGTTGAATAACCACTTTTTAAACCCTCACAGTGACCAAAATTGCCATTTTTACAGAGTTTTGCTTACTCAAAAGCTTCAATTTTGACCCGTTTCAGGCACAGAAATGACTTTAAACACACTTATTCTAGTTGACAAAGTCATAATTCACATCCAACAGTCATTTAGAGTCAAAAGATTAAATGTTAAAATTTCATCATTATAGACCATTTTGGGATCGTTCGACTGGTCCGGAGTCATCGTTTTTCATCCGAAAATTGATTTTTTAGACTGTACCAAAAATGATTCAAAATGTCAATTGGATCATGCCTCATGTTGAATAACCACTTTTTAAACCCTCACAGTGACCAAAATTGTCATTTTTACAGAGTTTTGCTTACTCAAAAGCTTCAATTTTGACCAGTTTCAGGCACAGAAATGACTTTAAACACACTTATTTTAGTTGACAAAGTCATATTTCACATCCATCAGTAATTTAGTGTCAAAAGATTAAATGTTAAAATTTCATCATTATAGACCATTTTGGGATCGTTCGACTGGTCCGGAGTCATCGTTTTTCACCCGAAAATTGATTTTTTGGACTGTACCAAAAATGATTCAAAATGTTAATTGGATCATGCCTCATGTTGAATAACCACTTTTTAAACCCTCACAGTGACCAAAATTGCCATTTTTACAGAGTTTTGCTTACTCAAAAGCTTCAATTTTGACCCGTTTCAGGCACAGAAATGACTTTAAACACACTTATTTTAGTTGACAAAGTCACAATTCACATCCAACAGTAATTTAGAGTCAAAAGATTAAATGTTAAAATTTCATCATTATAGACCATTTTGGGATCGTTCGACTGGTCCGGAGTCATCGTTTTTCATCCGAAAATTGATTTTTTGGACTGTACCAAAAATGATTCAAAATGTCAATTGGATCATGCCTCATGTTGAATAACCACTTTTTAAACCCTCACAGTGACCAAAATTGCCATTTTTACAGAGTTTTGCTTACTCAAAAGCTTCAATTTTGACCCGTTTCAGGCACAAAAATGACTTTAAACACACTTATTTTAGTTGAAAAAGTCACAATTCACATCCAACAGTAATTTAGAGTCAAAAGATTAAATGTTAAAATTTCATCATTATGGACCATTTTGGGATCGTTCGACAGGTCCGGAGTCATCGTTTTTCATCCGAAAATTGATTTTTTGGACTGTACCAAAAATGATTCAAAATGTCAATTGGATCATGCCTCATGTTGAATAACCACTTTTTCAACCCTCACAGTGACCAAAATTGCCATTTTTACAGAGTTTTGCTTACTCAAAAGCTTCCATTTTGACCCGTTTCAGGCACAGAAATGACTTTAAACACACTTATTCTAGTTGACAAAGTCATAATTCACATCCAACAGTCATTTAGAGTCAAAAGATTAAATGTTAAAATTTCATCATTATAGACCATTTTGGGATCGTTCGACAGGTCCGGAGTCATCGTTTTTCCATCCGAAAATTGATTTTTGGGACTGTACCAAAAATTATTCAAAATGTCAATTGGATCATGCCTCATGTTGAATAACCACTTTTTAAACCCTCACAGTGACCAAAATTGCAATTTTTACAGAGTTTTGCTTACTCAAAAGCTTCAATTTTGACCCGTTTCAGGCACAGAAATGACTTTAAACACACTTATTTTAGTTGACAAAGTCATAATTCACATCCATCAGTAATTTAGAGTCAAAAGATTAAATGTTAAAATGTCATCATTATAGACAATTTTGGGATCGTTCGACTGGTCCGGAGTCATCGTTTTTTATCCGAAAATGGATTTTTTGGACTGTACCAAAAATGATTCAAAATGTCGATTGGATCATGCCTCATGTTGAATAACCACTTTTTAAACCCTCACAGTGACCAAAATTGCCATTTTTACAGAGTTTTGCTTACTCAAAAGCTTCAATTTTGACCCGTTTCAGGCACAAAAATGACTTTAAACACACTTATTCTAGTTGACAAAGTCACAATTCACATCCAACAGTAATTTAGAGTCAAAAGATTAAATGTTAAAATTTCATCATTATAGACCATTTTGGGATCGTTCGACAGGTCCGGAGTCATCGTTTTTCATCCGAAAATTGATTTTTTGGAGTGTACCAAAAATGATTCAAAATGTCAATTGGATCATGCCTCATGTTGAATAACCACTTTTTAAACCCTCACAGTGACCAAAATTGCCATTTTTACAGAGTTTTGCTTACTCAAAAGCTTCCATTTTGACCCGTTTCAGGCACAGAAATGACTTTAAACACACTTATTCTAGTTGACAAAGTCATAATTCACATCCAACAGTCATTTAGAGTCAAAAGATTAAATGTTAAAATTTCATCATTATAGACCATTTTGGGATCGTTCGACTGGTCCGGAGTCATCGTTATTCATCCGAAAATTGATTTTTTGGACTGTACCAAAAATGATTCAAAATGTCAATTGGATCATGCCTCATGTTGAATAACCACTTTTTAAACCCTCACAGTGACCAAAATTGCCATTTTTACAGAGTTTTGCTTACTCAAAAGCTTCCATTTTGACCCGTTTCAGGCACAGAAATGACTTTAAACACACTTATTCTAGTTGACAAAGTCATAATTCACATCCAACAGTCATTTAGAGTCAAAAGATTAAATGTTAAAATTTCATCATTATAGACCATTTTGGGATCGTTCGACAGGTCCGGAGTCATCGTTTTTCATCCGAAAATTGATTTTTTGGACTGTACCAAAAATGATTCAAAATGTCAATTGGATCATGCCTCATGTTGAATAACCACTTTTTAAACCCTCACAGTGACCAAAATTGCCATTTTTACAGAGTTTTGCTTACTCAAAAGCTTCAATTTTGACCCGTTTCAGGCACAGAAATGACTTTAAACACACTTATTTTAGTTGACAAAGTCATAATTCACATCCATCAGTAATTTAGAGTCAAAAGATTAAATGTTAAAATTTCATCATTATAGACCATTTTGGGATCGTTCGACTGGTCCGGAGTCATCGTTTTTCATCCGAAAATTGATTTTTTGGACTGTACCAAAAATGATTCAAAATGTCAATTGGATCATGCCTCATGTTGAATAAACACTTTTTAAACCCTCACAGTGACCAAAATTGCCATTTTTACAGAGTTTTGCTTACTCAAAAGCTTCCATTTTTACCCGTTTCTGGCACAGAAATGACTTTAAACACACTTATTCTAGTTGACAGAGTCATAATTCACATTCAAAAGTCATTTAGAGTCAAAAGATTAAATGTTAAAATTTCATCATTATAGACCATTTTGGGATCGTTCGACTGGTCCGGAGTCATCGTTTTTCATCCGAAAATTGATTTTTTAGACTGTACCAAAAATGATTCAAAATGTCAATTGGATCATGCCTCATGTTGAATAACCACTTTTTAAACCCTCACAGTGACCAAAATTGCCATTTTTACAGAGTTTTGCTTACTCAAAAGCTTCAATTTTGACCCGTTTCAGGCACAGAAATGACTTTAAACACACTTATTTTAGTTGACAAAGTCATAATTCACATCCATCAGTAATTTAGTGTCAAAAGATTAAATGTTAAAATTTCATCATTATAGACCATTTTGGGATCGTTCGACTGGTCCGGAGTCATCGTTTTTCATCCCAAAATTGATTTTTTGGACTGTACCAAAAATGATTCAAAATGTTAATTGGATCATGTTGAATAACCACTTTTTAAACCCTCACAGTGACCAAAATTGCCATTTTTACAGAGTTTTGCTTACTCAAAAGCTTCAATTTTGACCTGTTTCAGGCACAGAAATGACTTTAAACACACTTATTTTAGTTGACAAAGTCACAATTCACATCCAACAGTAATTTAGAGTCAAAAGATTAAATGTTAAAATTTCATCATTATAGACCATTTTGGGATCGTTCGACAGGTCCGGAGTCATCGTTTTTCATCTGAAAATTGATTTTTTGGACTGTACCAAAAATGATTCAAAATGTCAATTGGATCATGCCTCATGTTGAATAACCACTTTTTAAACCCTCACAGTGACCAAAATTGCCATTTTTACAGAGTTTTGCTTACTCAAAAGCTTCAATTTTGACCCGTTTCAGGCACAGAAATGACTTTAAACACACTTATTCTAGTTGAAAAAGTCATAATTCACATCCAACAGTCATTTAGAGTCAAAAGATTAAATGTTGAAATTTCATCCATATTGACCATTTTGGGATCGTTCGACAGGTCCGGAGTCATCGTTTTTCATCCGAAAATTGATTTTTTGGACTGTACCAAAAATGATTCAAAATGTCAATTGGATCGTGCCTCATGTTGAATAACCACTTTTTAAACCCTCACAGTGACCGAAATTGCCATTTTTACAGAGTTTTGCTTACTCAAAAGCTTCAATTTTGACCCGTTTCAGGCACAGAAATGACTTTAAACACACTTATTCTAGTTGACAAAGTCATAATTCACATCCAACAGTCATTTAGAGTCAAAAGATTAAATGTTAAAATTTCATCATTATAGACCATTTTGGGATCGTTCGACGGGTCCGGAGTCATCGTTTTTCATCCGAAAATTGATTTTTCGGACTGTACCAAAAATGATTCAAAATGTCAATTGGATCGTGCCTCATGTTGAATAACCACTTTTTAAACCCTCACAGTGACCAAAATTGCCATTTTTACAGAGTTTTGCTTACTCAAAAGCTTCCATTTTGACCCGTTTCAGGCACAGAAATGACTTTAAACACACTTATTCTAGTTGACAAAGTCATAATGCACATCCAACAGTCATTTAGAGTCAAAAGATTAAATGTTAAAATTTCATCATTATAGACCATTTTGGGATCGTTCGACAGGTCCGGAGTCATCGTTTTTCATCCGAAAATTGATTTTTTGGACTGTATTAAAAATGATTCAAAATGTCAATTGGATCATGCCTCATGATGAATAACCACTTTTTAAACCCTCACAGTGACCAAAATTGCCATTTTTACAGAGTTTTGCTTACTCAAAAGCTTCAATTTTGACCCGTTTCAGGCACAGAAATGACTTTAAACACACTTATTTTAGTTGACAAAGTCATAATTCACATCCATCAGTAATTTAGAGTCAAAAGATTAAATGTTAAAATTTCATCATTATAGACCATTTTGGGATCGTTCGACTGGTCCGGAGTCATCGTTTTTTATCCGAAAATTGATTTTTTGGACTGTACCAAAAATGATTCAAAATGTCAATTGGATCATGCCTCATGTTGAATAACCACTTTTTAAACCCTCTCAGTGACCAAAATTGCCATTTTTACAGAGTTTTGCTTACTCAAAAGCTTCAATTTTGACCCGTTTCAGGCACAAAAATGACTTTAAACACACTTATTCTAGTTGACAAAGTCACAATTCACATCCAACAGTAATTTAGAGTCAAAAGATTAAATGTTAAAATTTCATCATTATAGACCATTTTGGGATCGTTCGGCAGGTCCGGAGTCATCGTTTTTCATCCGAAAATTGATTTTTTGGACTGTACCAAAAATGATTCAAAATGTCAATTGGATCATGCCTCATGTTGAATAACCACTTTTTAAACCCTCACAGTGACCAAAATTGCCATTTTTACAGAGTTTTGCTTACTCAAAAGCTTCCATTTTGACCCGTTTCAGGCACAGAAATGACTTTAAACACACTTATTCTAGTTGACAGAGTCATAATTCACATTCAACAGTCATTTAGAGTCAAAAGATTAAATGTTAAAATTTCATCATTATAGACCATTTTGGGATCGTTCGACTGGTCCGGAGTCATCGTTTTTCATCCGAAAATTGATTTTTTAGACTGTACCAAAAATGATTCAAAATGTCAATTGGATCATGCCTCATGTTGAATAACCACTTTTTAAACCCTCACAGTGACCAAAATTGCCATTTTTACAGAGTTTTGCTTACTCAAAAGCTTCAATTTTGACCAGTTTCAGGCACAGAAATGACGTTAAACACACTTATTTTAGTTGACAAAGTCATAATTCACATCCATCAGTAATTTAGTGTCAAAAGATTAAATGTTAAAATTTCATCATTATAGACCATTTTGGGATCGTTCGACTGGTCCGGAGTCATCGTTTTTCACCCGAAAATTGATTTTTTGGACTGTACCAAAAATGATTCAAAATGTTAATTGGATCATGCCTCATGTTGAATAACCACTTTTTAAACCCTCACAGTGACCAAAATTGCCATTTTTACAGAGTTTTGCTTACTCAAAAGCTTCAATTTTGACCCGTTTCAGGCACAAAAATGACTTCAAACACACTTATTTTAGTTGAAAAAGTCACAATTCACATCCAACAGTAATTTAGAGTCAAAAGATTAAATGTTAAAATTTCATCATTATGGACCATTTTGGGATCGTTCGACAGGTCCGGAGTCATCGTTTTTCATCCGAAAATTGATTTTTTGGACTGTACCAAAAATGATTCAAAATGTCAATTGGATCATGCCTCATGTTGAATAACCACTTTTTCAACCCTCACAGTGACCAAAATTGCCATTTTTACAGAGTTTTGCTTACTCAAAAGCTTCCATTTTGACCCGTTTCAGGCACAGAAATGACTTTAAACACACTTATTCTAGTTGACAAAGTCATAATTCACATCCAACAGTCATTTAGAGTCAAAAGATTAAATGTTAAAATTTCATCATTATAGACCATTTTGGGATCGTTCGACAGGTCCGGAGTCATCGTTTTTCCATCCGAAAATTGATTTTTGGGACTGTACCAAAAATTATTCAAAATGTCAATTGGATCATGCCTCATGTTGAATAACCACTTTTTAAACCCTCACAGTGACCAAAATTGCCATTTTTACAGAGTTTTGCTTACTCAAAAGCTTCAATTTTGACCCGTTTCAGGCACAGAAATGACTTTAAACACACTTATTTTAGATGACAAAGTCATAATTCACATCCATCAGTAATTTAGAGTCAAAAGATTAAATGTTAAAATTTCATCATTATAGACCATTTTGGGATCGTTCGACTGGTCCGGAGTCATCGTTTTTCACCCGAAAATTGATTTTTTGGACTGTACCAAAAATGATTCAAAATGTTAATTGGATCATGCCTCATGTTGAATAACCACTTTTTAAACCCTCACAGTGACCAAAATTGCCATTTTTACAGAGTTTTGCTTACTCAAAAGCTTCAATTTTGACCCGTTTCAGGCACAAAAATGACTTCAAACACACTTATTTTAGTTGAAAAAGTCACAATTCACATCCAACAGTAATTTAGAGTCAAAAGATTAAATGTTAAAATTTCATCATTATGGACCATTTTGGGATCGTTCGACAGGTCCGGAGTCATCGTTTTTCATCCGAAAATTGATTTTTTGGACTGTACCAAAAATGATTCAAAATGTCAATTGGATCATGCCTCATGTTGAATAACCACTTTTTCAACCCTCACAGTGACCAAAATTGCCATTTTTACAGAGTTTTGCTTACTCAAAAGCTTCCATTTTGACCCGTTTCAGGCACAGAAATGACTTTAAACACACTTATTCTAGTTGACAAAGTCATAATTCACATCCAACAGTCATTTAGAGTCAAAAGATTAAATGTTAAAATTTCATCATTATAGACCATTTTGGGATCGTTCGACAGGTCCGGAGTCATCGTTTTTCCATCCGAAAATTGATTTTTGGGACTGTACCAAAAATTATTCAAAATGTCAATTGGATCATGCCTCATGTTGAATAACCACTTTTTAAACCCTCACAGTGACCAAAATTGCCATTTTTACAGAGTTTTGCTTACTCAAAAGCTTCAATTTTGACCCGTTTCAGGCACAGAAATGACTTTAAACACACTTATTTTAGATGACAAAGTCATAATTCACATCCATCAGTAATTTAGAGTCAAAAGATTAAATGTTAAAATTTCATCATTATAGACAATTTTGGGATCGTTCGACTGGTCCGGAGTCATCGTTTTTTATCCGAAAATGGATTTTTTGGACTGTACCAAAAATGATTCAAAATGTCGATTGGATCATGCCGCATGTTGAATAACCACTTTTTAAACCCTCACAGTGACCAAAATTGCCATTTTTACAGAGTTTTGCTTACTCAAAAGCTTCAATTTTGACCCGTTTCAGGCACAAAAATGACTTTAAACACACTTATTCTAGTTGACAAAGTCACAATTCACATCCAACAGTAATTTAGAGTCAAAAGATTAAATGTTAAAATTTCATCATTATAGACCATTTTGGGATCGTTCGACAGGTCCGGAGTCATCGTTTTTCATCCGAAAATTGATTTTTTGGACTGTACCAAAAATGATTCAAAATGTCAATTGGATCATGCCTCATGTTGAATAACCACTTTTTAAACCCTCACAGTGACCAAAATTGCCATTTTTACAGAGTTTTGCTTACTCAAAAGCTTCCATTTTGACCCGTTTCAGGCACAGAAATGACTTTAAACACACTTATTCTAGTTGACAAAGTCATAATTCACATCCAACAGTCATTTAGGGTCAAAAGATTAAATGTTAAAATTTCATCATTATAGACCATTTTGGGATCGTTCGACAGGTCCGGAGTCATCGTTTTTCATCCGAAAATTGATTTTTTGGACTGTACCAAAAATGATTCAAAATGTCAATTGGATCATGCCTCATGTTGAATAACCACTTTTTAAACCCTCACAGTGACCAAAATTGCCATTTTTACAGAGTTTTGCTTACTCAAAAGCTTCAATTTTGACCCGTTTCAGGCACAGAAATGACTTTAAACACACTTATTTTAGTTGACAGTGTCATAATTCACATTTAACAGTCATTTAGAGTCAAAAGATTAAATGTTAAAATTTCATCATTATAGACCATTTTGGGATCGTTCGACTGGTCCGGAGTCATCGTTTTTCATCCGAAAATTGATTTTTTAGACTGTACCAAAAATGATTCAAAATGTCAATTGGATCATGCCTCATGTTGAATAACCACTTTTTAAACCCTCACAGTGACCAAAATTGCCATTTTTACAGAGTTTTGCTTACTCAAAAGCTTCAATTTTGACCCGTTTCAGGCACAGAAATGACTTTAAACACACTTATTTTAGTTGACAAAGTCACAATTCACATCCAACAGTAATTTAGAGTCAAAAGATTAAATGTTAAAATTTCATCATTATAGACCATTTTGGGATCGTTCGACAGGTCCGGAGTCATCGTTTTTCATCTGAAAATTGATTTTTTGGACTGTACCAAAAATGATTCAAAATGTCATTTGGATCATGCCTCATGTTGAATAACCACTTTTTAAACCCTCACAGTGACCAAAATTGCCATTTTTACAGAGTTTTGCTTACTCAAAAGCTTCAATTATGACCCGTTTCAGGCACAGAAATGACTTTAAACACACTTATTCTAGTTGAAAAAGTCATAATTCACATCCAACAGTCATTTAGAGTCAAAAGATTAAATGTTAAAATTTCATCATTATAGACCATTTTGGGATCGTTCGACTGGTCCGGAGTCATCGTTTTTCATCCGAAAATTGATTTTTTGGACTGTACCAAAAATGATTCAAAATGTCAATTGGATCATGCCTCATGTTGAATAACCACTTTTTAAACCCTCACAGTGACCAAAATTGCCATTTTTACAGAGTTTTGCTTACTCAAAAGTTTCAATTTTGACCCGTTTCAGGCACAAAAATGACTTTAAACACACTTATTTTAGTTGACAAAGTCACAATTCACATCCAACAGTAATTTAGAGTCAAAAGATTAAATGTTAAAATTTCATCATTATAGACCATTTTGGGATCGTTCGACAGGTCCGGAGTCATCGTTTTTCATCCGAAAATTGATTTTTTGGACTGTACCAAAAATGATTCAAAATGTCAATTGGATCATGCCTCATGTTGAATAACCACTTTTTCAACCCTCACAGTGACCAAAATTGCCATTTTTACAGAGTTTTGCTTACTCAAAAGCTTCCATTTTGACCCGTTTCAGGCACAGAAATGACTTTAAACACACTTATTCTAGTTGACAAAGTCATAATTCACATCCAACAGTCATTTAGAGTCAAAAGATTAAATGTTAAAATTTCATCATTAAATACCATTTTGGGATCGTTCGACAGGTCCGGAGTCATCGTTTTTCCATCCGAAAATTGATTTTTGGGACTGTACCAAAAATTATTCAAAATGTCAATTGGATCATGCCTCATGTTGAATAACCACTTTTTAAACCCTCACAGTGACCAAAATTGCCATTTTTACAGAGTTTTGCTTACTTAAAAGCTTCAATTTTGACCCGTTTCAGGCACAGAAATGACTTTAAACACACTTATTTTAGTTGACAAAGTCATAATTCACATCCATCAGTAATTTAGAGTCAAAAGATTAAATGTTAAAATTTCATCATTATAGACAATTTTGGGATCGTTCGACTGGTCCGGAGTCATCGTTTTTTATCCGAAAATTGATTTTTTGGACTGTACCAAAAATGATTCAAAATGTCAATTGGATCATGCCTCATGTTGAATAACCACTTTTTAAACCCTCACAGTGACCAAAATTGCCATTTTTACAGAGTTTTGCTTACTCAAAAGCTTCAATTTTGACCCGTTTCAGGCACAGAAATGACTTTAAACACACTTATTTTAGTTGACAAAGTCATAATTCACATCCATCAGTAATTTAGAGTCAAAAGATTAAATGTTAAAATTTCATCATTATAGACCATTTTGGGATCGTTCGACTGGTCCGGAGTCATCGTTTTTCATCCGAAAATTGATTTTTTGGACTGTATCAAAAATGATTCAAAATGTCAATTGGATCATGCCTCATGTTGAATAACCACTTTTTAAACCCTCACAGTGACCAAAATTGCCATTTTTACAGAGTTTTGCTTACTCAAAAGCTTCCATTTTGACCCGTTTCAGGCACAGAAATGACTTTAAACACACTTATTCTAGTTGACAGTGTCATAATTCACATTCAACAGTCATTTAGAGTCAAAAGATTAAATGTTAAAATTTCATCATTATAGACCATTTTGGGATCGTTCGACTGGTCCGGAGTCATCGTTTTTCATCCGAAAATTGATTTTTTAGACTGTACCGAAAATGATTCAAAATGTCAATTGGATCATGCCTCATGTTGAATAACCACTTTTTAAACCCTCACAGTGACCAAAATTGCCATTTTTACAGAGTTTTGCTTACTCAAAAGCTTCAATTTTGACCCGTTTCAGGCACAGAAATGACTTTAAACACACTTATTTTAGTTGACAAAGTCACAATTCACATCCAACAGTAATTTAGAGTCAAAAGATTAAATGTTAAAATTTCATCATTATAGACCATTTTGGGATCGTTCGACAGGTCCGGAGTCATCGTTTTTCATCTGAAAATTGATTTTTTGGACTGTACCAAAAATGATTCAAAATGTCAATTGGATCATGCCTCATGTTGAATAACCACTTTTTAAACCCTCACAGTGACCAAAATTGCCATTTTTACAGAGTTTTGCTTACTCAAAAGCTTCAATTTTGACCCGTTTCAGGCACAGAAATGACTTTAAACACACTTATTCTAGTTGAAGAAGTCATAATTCACATCCAACAGTCATTTAGAGTCAAAAGATTAAATGTTAAAATTTCATCATTATAGACCATTTTGGGATCGTTCGACTGGTCCAGAGTCATCGTTTTTCATCCGAAAATTGATTTTTTGGACTGTACCAAAAATGATTCAAAATGTCAATTGGATCATGCCTCATGTTGAATAACCACTTTTTAAACCCTCACAGTGACCAAAATTGCCATTTTTACAGAGTTTTGCTTACTCAAAAGCTTCCATTTTGACCCGTTTCAGGCACAGAAATGACTTTAAACACACTTATTCTAGTTGACAGTGTCATAATTCACATTCAACAGTCATTTAGAGTCAAAAGATTAAATGTTAAAATTTCATCATTATAGACCATTTTGGGATCGTTCGACTGGTCCGGAGTCATCGTTTTTCATCCGAAAATTGATTTTTTAGACTGTACCGAAAATGATTCAAAATGTCAATTGGATCATGCCTCATGTTGAATAACCACTTTTTAAACCCTCACAGTGACCAAAATTGCCATTTTTACAGAGTTTTGCTTACTCAAAAGCTTCAATTTTGACCCGTTTCAGGCACAGAAATGACTTTAAACACACTTATTTTAGTTGACAAAGTCACAATTCACATCCAACAGTAATTTAGAGTCAAAAGATTAAATGTTAAAATTTCATCATTATAGACCATTTTGGGATCGTTCGACAGGTCCGGAGTCATCGTTTTTCATCTGAAAATTGATTTTTTGGACTGTACCAAAAATGATTCAAAATGTCAATTGGATCATGCCTCATGTTGAATAACCACTTTTTAAACCCTCACAGTGACCAAAATTGCCATTTTTACAGAGTTTTGCTTACTCAAAAGCTTCAATTTTGACCCGTTTCAGGCACAGAAATGACTTTAAACACACTTATTCTAGTTGAAGAAGTCATAATTCACATCCAACAGTCATTTAGAGTCAAAAGATTAAATGTTAAAATTTCATCATTATAGACCATTTTGGGATCGTTCGACTGGTCCAGAGTCATCGTTTTTCATCCGAAAATTGATTTTTTGGACTGTACCAAAAATGATTCAAAATGTCAATTGGATCATGCCTCATGTTGAATAACCACTTTTTAAACCCTCACAGTGACCAAAATTGCCATGCTTACTCAAAAGCTTCAATTTTGACCCGTTTCAGGCACAGAAATGACTTTAAACACACTTATTTTAGTTGACAAAGTCATAATTCACATCCATCAGTAATTTAGAGTCAAAAGATTAAATGTTAAAATTTCATCATTATAGACCATTTTGGGATCGTTCGACTGGTCCGGAGTCATCGTTTTTCATCCGAAAATTGATTTTTTGGACTGTATCAAAAATGATTCAAAATGTCAATTGGATCATGCCTCATGTTGAATAACCACTTTTTAAACCCTCACAGTGACCAAAATTGCCATTTTTACAGAGTTTTGCTTACTCAAAAGCTTCCATTTTGACCCGTTTCAGGCACAGAAATGACTTTAAACACACTTATTCTAGTTGACAGTGTCATAATTCACATTCAACAGTCATTTAGAGTCAAAAGATTAAATGTTAAAATTTCATCATTATAGACCATTTTGGGATCGTTCGACTGGTCCGGAGTCATCGTTTTTCATCCGAAAATTGATTTTTTAGACTGTACCGAAAATGATTCAAAATGTCAATTGGATCATGCCTCATGTTGAATAACCACTTTTTAAACCCTCACAGTGACCAAAATTGCCATTTTTACAGAGTTTTGCTTACTCAAAAGCTTCAATTTTGACCCGTTTCAGGCACAGAAATGACTTTAAACACACTTATTTTAGTTGACAAAGTCACAATTCACATCCAACAGTAATTTAGAGTCAAAAGATTAAATGTTAAAATTTCATCATTATAGACCATTTTGGGATCGTTCGACAGGTCCGGAGTCATCGTTTTTCATCTGAAAATTGATTTTTTGGACTGTACCAAAAATGATTCAAAATGTCAATTGGATCATGCCTCATGTTGAATAACCACTTTTTAAACCCTCACAGTGACCAAAATTGCCATTTTTACAGAGTTTTGCTTACTCAAAAGCTTCAATTTTGACCCGTTTCAGGCACAGAAATGACTTTAAACACACTTATTCTAGTTGAAGAAGTCATAATTCACATCCAACAGTCATTTAGAGTCAAAAGATTAAATGTTAAAATTTCATCATTATAGACCATTTTGGGATCGTTCGACTGGTCCAGAGTCATCGTTTTTCATCCGAAAATTGATTTTTTGGACTGTACCAAAAATGATTCAAAATGTCAATTGGATCATGCCTCATGTTGAATAACCACTTTTTAAACCCTCACAGTGACCAAAATTGCCATTTTTACAGAGTTTTGCTTACTCAAAAGTTTCAATTTTGACCCGTTTCAGGCACAAAAATGACTTTAAACACACTTATTTTAGTTGACAAAGTCACAATTCACATCCAACAGTAATTTAGAGTCAAAAGATTAAATGTTAAAATTTCCTCATTATAGACCATTTTGGGATCGTTCGACAGGTCCGGAGTCATCGTTTTTCCATCCGAAAATTGATTTTTGGGACTGTACCAAAAATTATTCAAAATGTCAATTGGATCATGCCTCATGTTGAATAACCACTTTTTAAACCCTCACAGTGACCAAAATTGCCATGCTTACTCAAAAGCTTCAATTTTGACCCGTTTCAGGCACAGAAATGACTTTAAACACACTTATTTTAGTTGACAAAGTCATAATTCACATCCATCAGTAATTTAGAGTCAAAAGATTAAATGTTAAAATTTCATCATTATAGACAATTTTGGGATCGTTCGACTGGTCCGGAGTCATCGTTTTTTATCCGAAAATTGATTTTTTGGACTGTACCAAAAATGATTCAAAATGTCAATTGGATCATGCCTCATGTTGAATAACCACTTTTTAAACCCTCACAGTGACCAAAATTGCCATTTTTACAGAGTTTTGCTTACTCAAAAGCTTCCATTTTGACCCGTTTCAGGCACAGAAATGACTTTAAACACACTTATTCTAGTTGACAAAGTCATAATTCACATCCAACAGTCATTTAGAGTCAAAAGATTAAATGTTAACATTTCATCATTATAGACCATTTTGGGATCGTTCGACAGGTCCGGAGTCATCGTTTTTCATCCGAAAATTGATTTTTTGGACTGTACCAAAAATGATTCAAAATGTCAATTGGATCATGCCTCATGTTGAATAACCACTTTTTAAACACTCACAGTGACCAAAATTGCCATTTTTACAGAGTTTTGCTTACTCAAAAGCTTCAATTTTGACCCGTTTCAGGCACAGAAATGACTTTAAACACACTTATTTTAGTTGACAAAGTCATAATTCACATCCATCTGTAATTTAGAGTCAAAAGATTAAATGTTAAAATTTCATCATTATAGACCATTTTGGGATCGTTCGACTGGTCCGGAGTCATCGTTTTTCATCCGAAAATTGATTTTTTGGACTGTACCAAAAATGATTCAAAATGTCAATTGGATCATGCCTCATGTTGAATAACCACTTTTTAAACCCTCACAGTGACCAAAATTGCCATTTTTACAGAGTTTTGCTTACTCAAAAGCTTCCATTTTGACCCGTTTCAGGCACAGAAATGACTTTAAACACACTTATTCTAGTTGACAGTGTCATAATTCACATTCAACAGTCATTTAGAGTCAAAAGATTAAATGTTAAAATTTCATCATTATAGACCATTTTGGGATCGTTCGACTGGTCCGGAGTCATCGTTTTTCATCCGAAAATTGATTTTTTAGACTGTACCAAAAATGATTCAGAATGTCAATTGGATCATGCCTCATGTTGAATAACCACTTTTTAAACCCTCACAGTGACCAAAATTGCCATTTTTACAGAGTTTTGCTTACTCAAAAGCTTCAATTTTGACCCGTTTCAGGCACAGAAATGACTTTAAACACACTTATTCTAGTTGAAAAAGTCATAATTCACATCCAACAGTCATTTAGAGTCAAAAGATTAAATGTTAAAATTTCATCATTATAGACCATTTTGGGATCGTTCGACTGGTCCGGAGTCATCGTTTTTCATCCGAAAATTGATTTTTTGGACTGTACCAAAAATGATTCAAAATGTCAATTGGATCATGCCTCATGTTGAATAACCACTTTTTAAACCCTCACAGTGACCAAAATTGCCATTTTTACAGAGTTTTGCTTACTCAAAAGCTTCAATTTTGACCCATTTCAGGCACAAAAATGACTTTAAACACACTTATTTTAGTTGACAAAGTCACAATTCACATCCAACAGTAATTTAGAGTCAAAAGATTAAATGTTAAAATTTCATCATTATAGACCATTTTGGGATCGTTCGACAGGTCCGGAGTCATCGTTTTTCATCCGAAAATTGATTTTTTGGACTGTACCAAAAATGATTCAAAATATCAATTGGATCATGCCTCATGTTGAATAACCACTTTTTAAACCCTCACAGTGACCAAAATTGCCATTTTTACAGAGTTTTACTTACTCAAAAGCTTCCATTTTTACCCGTTTCAGGCACAGAAATGACTTTAAACACACTTATTCTAGTTGACAAAGTCATAATTCACATCCAACAGTCATTTAGAGTCAAAAGATTAAATGTTAAAATTTCATCATTATAGACCATTTTGGGATCGTTCGACAGGTCCGGAGTCATCGTTTTTCCATCCGAAAATTGATTTTTGGGACTGTACCAAAAATTATTCAAAATGTCAATTGGATCATGCCTCATGTTGAATAACCACTTTTTAAACCCTCACAGTGACCAAAATTGCCATTTTTACAGAGTTTTGCTTACTCAAAAGCTTCAATTTTGACCCGTTTCAGGCACAGAAATGACTTTAAACACACTTATTTTAGTTGACAAAGTCATAATTCACATCCATCAGTAATTTAGAGTCAAAAGATTAAATGTTAAAATTTCATCATTATAGACAATTTTGGGATCGTTCGACTGGTCCGGAGTCATCGTTTTTTATCCGAAAATTGATTTTTTGGACTGTACCAAAAATGATTCAAAATGTCGATTGGATCATGCCTCATGTTGAATAACCACTTTTTAAACCCTCACAGTGACCAAAATTGCCATTTTTACAGAGTTTTGCTTACTCAAAAGCTTCAATTTTGACCCGTTTCAGGCACAAAAATGACTTTAAACACACTTATTCTAGTTGACAAAGTCACAATTCACATCCAACAGTAATTTAGAGTCAAAAGATTAAATGTTAAAATTTCATCATTATAGACCATTTTGGGATCGTTCGACAGGTCCGGAGTCATAGTTTTTCATCCGAAAATTGATTTTTTGGACTGTACCAAAAATGATTCAAAATGTCAATTGGATCATGCCTCATGTTAAATACCCACTTTTTAAACCCT
This sequence comes from Lissotriton vulgaris, assembly GCF_964263255.1. Taxonomy (NCBI): domain Eukaryota; kingdom Metazoa; phylum Chordata; class Amphibia; order Caudata; family Salamandridae; genus Lissotriton; species Lissotriton vulgaris. The sequence continues at coordinate 251,755 of NW_028247230.1, forward strand.
CACAGTGACCAAAATTGCCATTTTTACAGAGTTTTGCTTACTCAAAAGCTTCCATTTTGACCCGTTTCAGGCACAGAAATGACTTTAAACACACTTATTCTAGTTGACAAAGTCATAATTCACATCCAACAGTCATTTAGAGTCAAAAGATTAAATGTTAAAATTTCATCATTATAGACCATTTTGGGATCGTTCGACTGGTCCGGAGTCATCGTTTTTCATCCGAAAATTGATTTTTTAGACTGTACCAAAAATGATTCAGAATGTCAATTGGATCATGCCTCATGTTGAATAACCACTTTTTAAACCCTCACAGTGACCAAAATTGCCATTTTTACAGAGTTTTGCTTACTCAAAAGCTTCAATTTTGACCCGTTTCAGGCACAGAAATGACTTTAAACACACTTATTTTAGTTGACAAAGTCACAATTCACATCCAACAGTAATTTAGAGTCAAAAGATTAAATGTTAAAATTTCATCATTATAGACCATTTTGGGATCGTTCGACAGGTCCGGAGTCATAGTTTTTCATCCGAAAATTGATTTTTTGGACTGTACCAAAAATGATTCAAAATGTCAATTGGATCATGCCTCATGTTAAATACCCACTTTTTAAACCCTCACAGTGACCAAAATTGCCATTTTTACAGAGTTTTGCTTACTCAAAAGCTTCCATTTTGACCCGTTTCAGGCACAGAAATGACTTTAAACACACTTATTCTAGTTGACAAAGTCATAATTCACATCCAACAGTCATTTAGAGTCAAAAGATTAAATGTTAAAATTTCATCATTATAGACCATTTTGGGATCGTTCGACAGGTCCGGAGTCATCGTTTTTCATCCGAAAATTGATTTTTTGGACTGTACCAAAAATGATTCAAAATGTCAATTGGATCATGCCTCATGTTGAATAACCACTTTTTAAACCCTCACAGTGACCAAAATTGCCATTTTTACAGAGTTTTGCTTACTCAAAAGCTTCAATTTTGACCCGTTTCAGGCACAGAAATGACTTTAAACACACTTATTTTAGTTGACAAAGTCATAATTCACATCCATCAGTAATTTAGAGTCAAAAGATTAAATGTTAAAATTTCATCATTATAGACCATTTTGGGATCGTTCGACTGGTCCGGAGTCATCGTTTTTCATCCGAAAATTGATTTTTTGGACTGTACCAAAAATGATTCAAAATGTCAATTGGATCATGCCTCATGTTGAATAACCACTTTTTCAACCCTCACAGTGACCAAAATTGCCATTTTTACAGAGTTTTGCTTACTCAAAAGCTTCCATTTTGACCCGTTTCTGGCACAGAAATGACTTTAAACACACTTATTCTAGTTGACAGAGTCATAATTCACATTCAACAGTCATTTAGAGTCAAAAGATTAAATGTTAAAATTTCATCATTATAGACCATTTTGGGATCGTTCGACAGGTCCGGAGTCATCGTTTTTCATCTGAAAATTGATTTTTTGGACTGTACCAAAAATGATTCAAAATGTCAATTGGATCATGCCTCATGTTGAATAACCACTTTTTAAACCCTCACAGTGACCAAAATTGCCATTTTTACAGAGTTTTGCTTACTCAAAAGCTTCAATTTTGACCCGTTTCAGGCACAGAAATGACTTTAAACACACTTATTCTAGTTGAAAAAGTCATAATTCACATCCAACAGTCATTTAGAGTCAAAAGATTAAATGTTGAAATTTCATCCATATTGACCATTTTGGGATCGTTCGACAGGTCCGGAGTCATCGTTTTTCATCCGAAAATTGATTTTTTGGACTGTACCAAAAATGATTCAAAATGTTAATTGGATCATGTTGAATAACCACTTTTTAAACCCTCACAGTGACCAAAATTGCCATTTTTACAGAGTTTTGCTTACTCAAAAGCTTCAATTTTGACCTGTTTCAGGCACAGAAATGACTTTAAACACACTTATTTTAGTTGACAAAGTCATAATTCACATCCATCAGTAATTTAGAGTCAAAAGATTAAATGTTAAAATTTCATCATTATAGACCATTTTGGGATCGTTCGACTGGTCCGGAGTCATCGTTTTTTATCCGAAAATTGATTTTTTGGACTGTACCAAAAATGATTCAAAATGTCAATTGGATCATGCCTCATGTTGAATAACCACTTTTTAAACCCTCACAGTGACCAAAATTGCCATTTTTACAGAGTTTTGCTTACTCAAAAGCTTCAATTTTGACCCGTTTCAGGCACAAAAATGACTTTAAACACACTTATTCTAGTTGACAAAGTCACAATTCACATCCAACAGTCATTTAGAGTCAAAAGATTAAATGTTGAAATTTCATCCATATTGACCATTTTGGGATCGTTCGACAGGTCCGGAGTCATCGTTTTTCATCCGAAAATTGATTTTTTGGACTGTACCAAAAATGATTCAAAATGTCAATTGGATCATGCCTCATGTTGAATAACCACTTTTTAAACCCTCACAGTGACCGAAATTGCCATTTTTACAGAGTTTTGCTTACTCAAAAGCTTCAATTTTGACCCGTTTCAGGCACAGAAATGACTTTAAACACACTTATTCTAGTTGACAAAGTCATAATTCACATCCAACAGTCATTTAGAGTCAAAAGATTAAATGTTAAAATTTCATCATTATAGACCACTTTGGGATCGTTCGACGGGTCCGGAGTCATCGTTTTTCATCCGAAAATTGATTTTTCGGACTGTACCAAAAATGATTCAAAATGTCAATTGGATCGTGCCTCATGTTGAATAACCACTTTTTAAACCCTCACAGTGACCAAAATTGCCATTTTTACAGAGTTTTGCTTACTCAAAAGCTTCCATTTTGACCCGTTTCAGGCACAGAAATGACTTTAAACACACTTATTCTAGTTGACAAAGTCATAATGCACATCCAACAGTCATTTAGAGTCAAAAGATTAAATGTTAAAATTTCATCATTATAGACCATTTTGGGATCGTTCGACAGGTCCGGAGTCATCGTTTTTCATCCGAAAATTGATTTTTTGGACTGTATTAAAAATGATTCAAAATGTCAATTGGATCATGCCTCATGATGAATAACCACTTTTTAAACCCTCACAGTGACCAAAATTGCCATTTTTACAGAGTTTTGCTTCCTCAAAAGCTTCAATTTTGACCCGTTTCAGGCACAGAAATGACTTTAAACACACTTATTTTAGTTGACAAAGTCATAATTCACATCCATCAGTAATTTAGAGTCAAAAGATTAAATGTTAAAATTTCATCATTATAGACCATTTTGGGATCGTTCGACTGGTCCGGAGTCATCGTTTTTTATCCGAAAATTGATTTTTTGGACTGTACCAAAAATGATTCAAAATGTCAATTGGATCATGCCTCATGTTGAATAACCACTTTTTAAACCCTCACAGTGACCAAAATTGCCATTTTTACAGAGTTTTGCTTACTCAAAAGCTTCAATTTTGACCCGTTTCAGGCACAAAAATGACTTTAAACACACTTATTCTAGTTGACAAAGTCACAATTCACATCCAACAGTAATTTAGAGTCAAAAGATTAAATGTTAAAATTTCATCATTATAGACCATTTTGGGATCGTTCGACAGGTCCGGAGTCATCGTTTTTCATCCGAAAATTGATTTTTTGGACTGTACCAAAAATGATTCAAAATGTCAATTGGATCATGCCTCATGTTGAATAACCACTTTTTAAACCCTCACAGTGACCAAAATTGCCATTTTTACAGAGTTTTGCTTACTCAAAAGCTTCCATTTTGACCCGTTTCAGGCACAGAAATGACTTTAAACACACTTATTCTAGTTGACAGAGTCATAATTCACATTCAACAGTCATTTAGAGTCAAAAGATTAAATGTTAAAATTTCATCATTATAGACCATTTTGGGATCGTTCGACTGGTCCGGAGTCATCGTTTTTCATCCGAAAATTGATTTTTTAGACTGTACCAAAAATGATTCAAAATGTCAATTGGATCATGCCTCATGTTGAATAACCACTTTTTAAACCCTCACAGTGACCAAAATTGCCATTTTTACAGAGTTTTGCTTACTCAAAAGCTTCAATTTCGACCCGTTTCAGGCACAGAAATGACTTTAAACACACTTATTTTAGTTGACAAAGTCATAATTCACATCCATCAGTAATTTAGTGTAAAAAGATTAAATGTTAAAATTTCATCATTATAGACCATTTTGGGATCGTTCGACTGGTCCGGAGTCATCGTTTTTCATCCGAAAATTGATTTTTTGGACTGTACCAAAAATGATTCAAAATGTTAATTGGATCATGTTGAATATCCACTTTTTAAACCCTCACAGTGACCAAAATTGCCATTTTTACAGAGTTTTGCTTACTCAAAAGCTTCAATTTTGACCTGTTTCAGGCACAGAAATGACTTTAAACACACTTATTTTAGTTGACAAAGTCACAATTCACATCCAACAGTAATTTAGAGTCAAAAGATTAAATGTTAAAATTTCATCATTATAGACCATTTTGGGATCGTTCGACAGGTCCGGAGTCATCGTTTTTCATCTGAAAATTGATTTTTTGGACTGTACCAAAAATGATTCAAAATGTCAATTGGATCATGCCTCATGTTGAATAACCACTTTTTAAACCCTCACAGTGACCAAAATTGCCATTTTTACAGAGTTTTGCTTACTCAAAAGCTTCAATTTTGACCCGTTTCAGGCACAGAAATGACTTTAAACACACTTATTCTAGTTGAAAAAGTCATAATTCACATCCAACAGTCATTTAGAGTCAAAAGATTAAATGTTGAAATTTCATCCATATTGACCATTTTGGGATCGTTCGACAGGTCCGGAGTCATCGTTTTTCATCCGAAAATTGATTTTTTGGACTGTACCAAAAATGATTCAAAATGTCAATTGGATCGTGCCTCATGTTGAATAACCACTTTTTAAACCCTCACAGTGACCGAAATTGCCATTTTTACAGAGTTTTGCTTACTCAAAAGCTTCAATTTTGACCCGTTTCAGGCACAGAAATGACTTTAAACACACTTATTCTAGTTGACAAAGTCATAATTCACATCCAACAGTCATTTAGAGTCAAAAGATTAAATGTTAAAATTTCATCATTATAGACCATTTTGGGATCGTTCGACGGGTCCGGAGTCATCGTTTTTCATCCGAAAATTGATTTTTCGGACTGTACCAAAAATGATTCAAAATGTCAATTGGATCGTGCCTCATGTTGAATAACCACTTTTTAAACCCTCACAGTGACCAAAATTGCCATTTTTACAGAGTTTTGCTTACTCAAAAGCTTCCATTTTGACCCGTTTCAGGCACAGAAATGACTTTAAACACACTTATTCTAGTTGACAAAGTCATAATGCACATCCAACAGTCATTTAGAGTCAAAAGATTAAATGTTAAAATTTCATCATTATAGACCATTTTGGGATCGTTCGACAGGTCCGGAGTCATCGTTTTTCATCCGAAAATTGATTTTTTGGACTGTATTAAAAATGATTCAAAATGTCAATTGGATCATGCCTCATGATGAATAACCACTTTTTAAACCCTCACAGTGACCAAAATTGCCATTTTTACAGAGTTTTGCTTACTCAAAAGCTTCAATTTTGACCCGTTTCAGGCACAGAAATGACTTTAAACACACTTATTTTAGTTGACAAAGTCATAATTCACATCCATCAGTAATTTAGAGTCAAAAGATTAAATGTTAAAATTTCATCATTATAGACCATTTTGGGATCGTTCGACTGGTCCGGAGTCATCGTTTTTTATCCGAAAATTGATTTTTTGGACTGTACCAAAAATGATTCAAAATGTCAATTGGATCATGCCTCATGTTGAATAACCACTTTTTAAACCCTCTCAGTGACCAAAATTGCCATTTTTACAGAGTTTTGCTTACTCAAAAGCTTCAATTTTGACCCGTTTCAGGCACAAAAATGACTTTAAACACACTTATTCTAGTTGACAAAGTCACAATTCACATCCAACAGTAATTTAGAGTCAAAAGATTAAATGTTAAAATTTCATCATTATAGACCATTTTGGGATCGTTCGGCAGGTCCGGAGTCATCGTTTTTCATCCGAAAATTGATTTTTTGGACTGTACCAAAAATGATTCAAAATGTCAATTGGATCATGCCTCATGTTGAATAACCACTTTTTAAACCCTCACAGTGACCAAAATTGCCATTTTTACAGAGTTTTGCTTACTCAAAAGCTTCCATTTTGACACGTTTCAGACACAGATATGACTTTAAACACACTTATTCTAGTTGACAGAGTCATAATTCACATTCAACAGTCATTTAGAGTCAAAAGATTAAATGTTAAAATTTCATCATTATAGACCATTTTGGGATCGTTCGACTGGTCCGGAGTCATCGTTTTTCATCCGAAAATTGATTTTTTAGACTGTACCAAAAATGATTCAAAATGTCAATTGGATCATGCCTCATGTTGAATAACCACTTTTTAAACCCTCACAGTGACCAAAATTGCCATTTTTACAGAGTTTTGCTTACTCAAAAGCTTCAATTTTGACCAGTTTCAGGCACAGAAATGACTTTAAACACACTTATTTTAGTTGACAAAGTCATAATTCACATCCATCAGTAATTTAGTGTCAAAAGATTAAATGTTAAAATTTCATCATTATAGACCATTTTGGGATCGTTCGACTGGTCCGGAGTCATCGTTTTTCACCCGAAAATTGATTTTTTGGACTGTACCAAAAATGATTCAAAATGTTAATTGGATCATGCCTCATGTTGAATAACCACTTTTTAAACCCTCACAGTGACCAAAATTGCCATTTTTACAGAGTTTTGCTTACTCAAAAGCTTCAATTTTGACCCGTTTCAGGCACAAAAATGACTTTAAACACACTTATTTTAGTTGAAAAAGTCACAATTCACATCCAACAGTAATTTAGAGTCAAAAGATTAAATGTTAAAATTTCATCATTATGGACCATTTTGGGATCGTTCGACAGGTCCGGAGTCATCGTTTTTCATCCGAAAATTGATTTTTTGGACTGTACCAAAAATGATTCAAAATGTCAATTGGATCATGCCTCATGTTGAATAACCACTTTTTCAACCCTCACAGTGACCAAAATTGCCATTTTTACAGAGTTTTGCTTACTCAAAAGCTTCCATTTTGACCCGTTTCAGGCACAGAAATGACTTTAAACACACTTATTCTAGTTGACAAAGTCATAATTCACATCCAACAGTCATTTAGAGTCAAAAGATTAAATGTTAAAATTTCATCATTATAGACCATTTTGGGATCGTTCGACAGGTCCGGAGTCATCGTTTTTCTATCCGAAAATTGATTTTTGGGACTGTACCAAAAATTATTCAAAATGTCAATTGGATCATGCCTCATGTTGAATAACCACTTTTTAAACCCTCACAGTGACCAAAATTGCCATTTTTACAGAGTTTTGCTTACTCAAAAGCTTCAATTTTGACCCGTTTCAGGCACAGAAATGACTTTAAACACACTTATTTTAGTTGACAAAGTCATAATTCACATCCATCAGTAATTTAGAGTCAAAAGATTAAATGTTAAAATTTCATCATTATAGACAATTTTGGGATCGTTCGACTGGTCCGGAGTCATCGTTTTTCATCCGAAAATTGATTTTTTGGACTGTACCAAAAATGATTCAAAATGTCAATTGGATCATGCCTCATGTTGAATAACCACTTTTTAAACCCTCACAGTGACCAAAATTGCCATTTTTACAGAGTTTTGCTTACTCAAAAGCTTCCATTTTGACCCGTTTCAGGCACAGAAATGACTTTAAACACACTTATTCTAGTTGACAAAGTCATAATTCACATCCAACAGTCATTTAGAGTCAAAAGATTAAATGTTAAAATTTCATCATTATAGACCATTTTGGGATCGTTCGACAGGTCCGGAGTCATCGTTTTTCATCCGAAAATTGATTTTTTGGACTGTACCAAAAATGATTCAAAATGTCAATTGGATCATGCCTCATGTTGAATAACCACTTTTTAAACCCTCACAGTGACCAAAATTGCCATTTTTACAGAGTTTTGCTTACTCAAAAGCTTCAATTTTGACCCGTTTCAGGCACAGAAATGACTTTAAACACACTTATTTTAGTTGACAGTGTCATAATTCACATTTAACAGTCATTTAGAGTCAAAAGATTAAATATTAAAATTTCATCATTATAGACCATTTTGGGATCGTTCGACTGGTCCGGAGTCATCGTTTTTCATCCGAAAATTGATTTTTTAGACTGTACCAAAAATGATTCAAAATGTCAATTGGATCATGCCTCATGTTGAATAACCACTTTTTAAACCCTCACAGTGACCAAAATTGCCATTTTTACAGAGTTTTGCTTACTCAAAAGCTTCAATTTTGACCCGTTTCAGGCACAGAAATGACTTTAAACACACTTATTTTAGTTGACAAAGTCACAATTCACATCCAACAGTAATTTAGAGTCAAAAGATTAAATGTTAAAATTTCATCATTATAGACCATTTTGGGATCGTTCGACAGGTCCGGAGTCATCGTTTTTCATCTGAAAATTGATTTTTTGGACTGTACCAAAAATGATTCAAAATGTCATTTGGATCATGCCTCATGTTGAATAACCACTTTTTAAACCCTCACAGTGACCAAAATTGCCATTTTTACAGAGTTTTGCTTACTCAAAAGCTTCAATTTTGACCCGTTTCAGGCACAGAAATGACTTTAAACACACTTATTCTAGTTGAAAAAGTCATAATTCACATCCAACAGTCATTTAGAGTCAAAAGATTAAATGTTAAAATTTCATCATTATAGACCATTTTGGGATCGTTCGACTGGTCCGGAGTCATCGTTTTTCATCCGAAAATTGATTTTTTGGACTGTACCAAAAATGATTCAAAATGTCAATTGGATCATGCCTCATGTTGAATAACCACTTTTTAAACCCTCACAGTGACCAAAATTGCCATTTTTACAGAGTTTTGCTTACTCAAAAGTTTCAATTTTGACCCGTTTCAGGCACAAAAATGACTTTAAACACACTTATTTTAGTTAACAAAGTCACAATTCACATCCAACAGTAATTTAGAGTCAAAAGATTAAATGTTAAAATTTCATCATTATAGACCATTTTGGGATCGTTCGACAGGTCCGGAGTCATCGTTTTTCATCCGAAAATTGATTTTTTGGACTGTACCAAAAATGATTCAAAATGTCAATTGGATCATGCCTCATGTTGAATAACCACTTTTTCAACCCTCACAGTGACCAAAATTGCCATTTTTACAGAGTTTTGCTTACTCAAAAGCTTCCATTTTGACCCGTTTCAGGCACAGAAATGACTTTAAACACACTTATTCTAGTTGACAAAGTCATAATTCACATCCAACAGTCATTTAGAGTCAAAAGATTAAATGTTAAAATTTCATCATTAAATACCATTTTGGGATCGTTCGACAGGTCCGGAGTCATCGTTTTTCCATCCGAAAATTGATTTTTGGGACTGTACCAAAAATTATTCAAAATGTCAATTGGATCATGCCTCATGTTGAATAACCACTTTTTAAACCCTCACAGTGACCAAAATTGCCATTTTTACATTTTTACAGAGTTTTGCTTACTCAAAAGCTTCAATTTTGACCCGTTTCAGGCACAGAAATGACTTTAAACACACTTATTTTAGTTGACAAAGTCACAATTCACATCCAACAGTAATTTAGAGTCAAAAGATTAAATGTTAAAATTTCATCATTATAGACCATTTTGGGATCGTTCGACAGGTCCGGAGTCATAGTTTTTCATCCGAAAATTGATTTTTTGGACTGTACCAAAAATGATTCAAAATGTCAATTGGATCATGCCTCATGTTAAATACCCACTTTTTAAACCCTCACAGTGACCAAAATTGCCATTTTTACAGAGTTTTGCTTACTCAAAAGCTTCCATTTTGACCCGTTTCAGGCACAGAAATGACTTTAAACACACTTATTCTAGTTGACAAAGTCATAATTCACATCCAACAGTCATTTAGAGTCAAAAGATTAAATGTTAAAATTTCATCATTATAGACCATTTTGGGATCGTTCGACAGGTCCGGAGTCATCGTTTTTCATCCGAAAATTGATTTTTTGGACTGTACCAAAAATGATTCAAAATGTCAATTGGATCATGCCTCATGTTGAATAACCACTTTTTAAACCCTCACAGTGACCAAAATTGCCATTTTTACAGAGTTTTGCTTACTCAAAAGCTTCAATTTTGACCCGTTTCAGGCACAGAAATGACTTTAAACACACTTATTTTAGTTGACAAAGTCATAATTCACATCCATCAGTAATTTAGAGTCAAAAGATTAAATGTTAAAATTTCATCATTATAGACCATTTTGGGATCGTTCGACTGGTCCGGAGTCATCGTTTTTCATCCGAAAATTGATTTTTTGGACTGTACCAAAAATGATTCAAAATGTCAATTGGATCATGCCTCATGTTGAATAACCACTTTTTCAACCCTCACAGTGACCAAAATTGCCATTTTTACAGAGTTTTGCTTACTCAAAAGCTTCCATTTTGACCCGTTTCTGGCACAGAAATGACTTTAAACACACTTATTCTAGTTGACAGAGTCATAATTCACATTCAACAGTCATTTAGAGTCAAAAGATTAAATGTTAAAATTTCATCATTATAGACCATTTTGGGATCGTTCGACAGGTCCGGAGTCATCGTTTTTCATCTGAAAATTGATTTTTTGGACTGTACCAAAAATGATTCAAAATGTCAATTGGATCATGCCTCATGTTGAATAACCACTTTTTAAACCCTCACAGTGACCAAAATTGCCATTTTTACAGAGTTTTGCTTACTCAAAAGCTTCAATTTTGACCCGTTTCAGGCACAGAAATGACTTTAAACACACTTATTCTAGTTGAAAAAGTCATAATTCACATCCAACAGTCATTTAGAGTCAAAAGATTAAATGTTGAAATTTCATCCATATTGACCATTTTGGGATCGTTCGACAGGTCCGGAGTCATCGTTTTTCATCCGAAAATTGATTTTTTGGACTGTACCAAAAATGATTCAAAATGTTAATTGGATCATGTTGAATAACCACTTTTTAAACCCTCACAGTGACCAAAATTGCCATTTTTACAGAGTTTTGCTTACTCAAAAGCTTCAATTTTGACCTGTTTCAGGCACAGAAATGACTTTAAACACACTTATTTTAGTTGACAAAGTCATAATTCACATCCATCAGTAATTTAGAGTCAAAAGATTAAATGTTAAAATTTCATCATTATAGACCATTTTGGGATCGTTCGACTGGTCCGGAGTCATCGTTTTTTATCCGAAAATTGATTTTTTGGACTGTACCAAAAATGATTCAAAATGTCAATTGGATCATGCCTCATGTTGAATAACCACTTTTTAAACCCTCACAGTGACCAAAATTGCCATTTTTACAGAGTTTTGCTTACTCAAAAGCTTCAATTTTGACCCGTTTCAGGCACAAAAATGACTTTAAACACACTTATTCTAGTTGACAAAGTCACAATTCACATCCAACAGTCATTTAGAGTCAAAAGATTAAATGTTGAAATTTCATCCATATTGACCATTTTGGGATCGTTCGACAGGTCCGGAGTCATCGTTTTTCATCCGAAAATTGATTTTTTGGACTGTACCAAAAATGATTCAAAATGTCAATTGGATCATGCCTCATGTTGAATAACCACTTTTTAAACCCTCACAGTGACCGAAATTGCCATTTTTACAGAGTTTTGCTTACTCAAAAGCTTCAATTTTGACCCGTTTCAGGCACAGAAATGACTTTAAACACACTTATTCTAGTTGACAAAGTCATAATTCACATCCAACAGTCATTTAGAGTCAAAAGATTAAATGTTAAAATTTCATCATTATAGACCACTTTGGGATCGTTCGACGGGTCCGGAGTCATCGTTTTTCATCCGAAAATTGATTTTTCAGACTGTACCAAAAATGATTCAAAATGTCAATTGGATCGTGCCTCATGTTGAATAACCACTTTTTAAACCCTCACAGTGACCAAAATTGCCATTTTTACAGAGTTTTGCTTACTCAAAAGCTTCCATTTTGACCCGTTTCAGGCACAGAAATGACTTTAAACACACTTATTCTAGTTGACAAAGTCATAATGCACATCCAACAGTCATTTAGAGTCAAAAGATTAAATGTTAAAATTTCATCATTATAGACCATTTTGGGATCGTTCGACAGGTCCGGAGTCATCGTTTTTCATCCGAAAATTGATTTTTTGGACTGTATTAAAAATGATTCAAAATGTCAATTGGATCATGCCTCATGATGAATAACCACTTTTTAAACCCTCACAGTGACCAAAATTGCCATTTTTACAGAGTTTTGCTTCCTCAAAAGCTTCAATTTTGACCCGTTTCAGGCACAGAAATGACTTTAAACACACTTATTTTAGTTGACAAAGTCATAATTCACATCCATCAGTAATTTAGAGTCAAAAGATTAAATGTTAAAATTTCATCATTATAGACCATTTTGGGATCGTTCGACTGGTCCGGAGTCATCGTTTTTTATCCGAAAATTGATTTTTTGGACTGTACCAAAAATGATTCAAAATGTCAATTGGATCATGCCTCATGTTGAATAACCACTTTTTAAACCCTCACAGTGACCAAAATTGCCATTTTTACAGAGTTTTGCTTACTCAAAAGCTTCAATTTTGACCCGTTTCAGGCACAAAAATGACTTTAAACACACTTATTCTAGTTGACAAAGTCACAATTCACATCCAACAGTAATTTAGAGTCAAAAGATTAAATGTTAAAATTTCATCATTATAGACCATTTTGGGATCGTTCGACAGGTCCGGAGTCATCGTTTTTCATCCGAAAATTGATTTTTTGGACTGTACCAAAAATGATTCAAAATGTCAATTGGATCATGCCTCATGTTGAATAACCACTTTTTAAACCCTCACAGTGACCAAAATTGCCATTTTTACAGAGTTTTGCTTACTCAAAAGCTTCCATTTTGACCCGTTTCAGGCACAGAAATGACTTTAAACACACTTATTCTAGTTGACAGAGTCATAATTCACATTCAACAGTCATTTAGAGTCAAAAGATTAAATGTTAAAATTTCATCATTATAGACCATTTTGGGATCGTTCGACTGGTCCGGAGTCATCGTTTTTCATCCGAAAATTGATTTTTTAGACTGTACCAAAAATGATTCAAAATGTCAATTGGATCATGCCTCATGTTGAATAACCACTTTTTAAACCCTCACAGTGACCAAAATTGCCATTTTTACAGAGTTTTGCTTACTCAAAAGCTTCAATTTTGACCCGTTTCAGGCACAGAAATGACTTTAAACACACTTATTTTAGTTGACAAAGTCATAATTCACATCCATCAGTAATTTAGTGTCAAAAGATTAAATGTTAAAATTTCATCATTATAGACCATTTTGGGATCGTTCGACTGGTCCGGAGTCATCGTTTTTCATCCGAAAATTGATTTTTTGGACTGTACCAAAAATGATTCAAAATGTTAATTGGATCATGTTGAATATCCACTTTTTAAACCCTCACAGTGACCAAAATTGCCATTTTTACAGAGTTTTGCTTACTCAAAAGCTTCAATTTTGACCTGTTTCAGGCACAGAAATGACTTTAAACACACTTATTTTAGTTGACAAAGTCACAATTCACATCCAACAGTAATTTAGAGTCAAAAGATTAAATGTTAAAATTTCATCATTATAGACCATTTTGGGATCGTTCGACAGGTCCGGAGTCATCGTTTTTCATCTGAAAATTGATTTTTTGGACTGTACCAAAAATGATTCAAAATGTCAATTGGATCATGCCTCATGTTGAATAACCACTTTTTAAACCCTCACAGTGACCAAAATTGCCATTTTTACAGAGTTTTGCTTACTCAAAAGCTTCAATTTTGACCCGTTTCAGGCACAGAAATGGCTTTAAACACACTTATTCTAGTTGAAAAAGTCATAATTCACATCCAACAGTCATTTAGAGTCAAAAGATTAAATGTTGAAATTTCATCCATATTGACCATTTTGGGATCGTTCGACAGGTCCGGAGTCATCGTTTTTCATCCGAAAATTGATTTTTTGGACTGTACCAAAAATGATTCAAAATGTCAATTGGATCGTGCCTCATGTTGAATAACCACTTTTTAAACCCTCACAGTGACCGAAATTGCCATTTTTACAGAGTTTTGCTTACTCAAAAGCTTCAATTTTGACCCGTTTCAGGCACAGAAATGACTTTAAACACACTTATTCTAGTTGACAAAGTCATAATTCACATCCAACAGTCATTTAGAGTCAAAAGATTAAATGTTAAAATTTCATCATTATAGACCATTTTGGGATCGTTCGACGGGTCCGGAGTCATCGTTTTTCATCCGAAAATTGATTTTTCGGACTGTACCAAAAATGATTCAAAATGTCAATTGGATCGTGCCTCATGTTGAATAACCACTTTTTAAACCCTCACAGTGACCAAAATTGCCATTTTTACAGAGTTTTGCTTACTCAAAAGCTTCCATTTTGACCCGTTTCAGGCACAGAAATGACTTTAAACACACTTATTCTAGTTGACAAAGTCATAATGCACATCCAACAGTCATTTAGAGTCAAAAGATTAAATGTTAAAATTTCATCATTATAGACCATTTTGGGATCGTTCGACAGGTCCGGAGTCATCGTTTTTCATCCGAAAATTGATTTTTTGGACTGTATTAAAAATGATTCAAAATGTCAATTGGATCATGCCTCATGATGAATAACCACTTTTTAAACCCTCACAGTGACCAAAATTGCCATTTTTACAGAGTTTTGCTTACTCAAAAGCTTCAATTTTGACCCGTTTCAGGCACAGAAATGACTTTAAACACACTTATTTTAGTTGACAAAGTCATAATGCACATCCAACAGTCATTTAGAGTCAAAAGATTAAATGTTAAAATTTCATCATTATAGACCATTTTGGGATCGTTCGACAGGTCCGGAGTCATCGTTTTTCATCCGAAAATTGATTTTTTGGACTGTATTAAAAATGATTCAAAATGTCAATTGGATCATGCCTCATGATGAATAACCACTTTTTAAACCCTCACAGTGACCAAAATTGCCATTTTTACAGAGTTTTGCTTCCTCAAAAGCTTCAATTTTGACCCGTTTCAGGCACAGAA
This sequence comes from Lissotriton vulgaris, assembly GCF_964263255.1. Classification (NCBI taxonomy): domain Eukaryota; kingdom Metazoa; phylum Chordata; class Amphibia; order Caudata; family Salamandridae; genus Lissotriton; species Lissotriton vulgaris. The sequence continues at coordinate 267,054 of NW_028247230.1, forward strand.
ATGACTTTAAACACACTTATTTTAGTTGACAAAGTCATAATTCACATCCATCAGTAATTTAGAGTCAAAAGATTAAATGTTAAAATTTCATCATTATAGACCATTTTGGGATCGTTCGACTGGTCCGGAGTCATCGTTTTTTATCCGAAAATTGATTTTTTGGACTGTACCAAAAATGATTCAAAATGTCAATTGGATCATGCCTCATGTTGAATAACCACTTTTTAAACCCTCACAGTGACCAAAATTGCCATTTTTACAGAGTTTTGCTTACTCAAAAGCTTCAATTTTGACCCGTTTCAGGCACAGAAATGACTTTAAACACACTTATTTTAGTTGACAGTGTCATAATTCACATTTAACAGTCATTTAGAGTCAAAAGATTAAATATTAAAATTTCATCATTATAGACCATTTTGGGATCGTTCGACTGGTCCGGAGTCATCGTTTTTCATCCGAAAATTGATTTTTTAGACTGTACCAAAAATGATTCAAAATGTCAATTGGATCATGCCTCATGTTGAATAACCACTTTTTAAACCCTCACAGTGACCAAAATTGCCATTTTTACAGAGTTTTGCTTACTCAAAAGCTTCAATTTTGACCCGTTTCAGGCACAGAAATGACTTTAAACACACTTATTTTAGTTGACAAAGTCACAATTCACATCCAACAGTAATTTAGAGTCAAAAGATTAAATGTTAAAATTTCATCATTATAGACCATTTTGGGATCGTTCGACAGGTCCGGAGTCATCGTTTTTCATCTGAAAATTGATTTTTTGGACTGTACCAAAAATGATTCAAAATGTCATTTGGATCATGCCTCATGTTGAATAACCACTTTTTAAACCCTCACAGTGACCAAAATTGCCATTTTTACAGAGTTTTGCTTACTCAAAAGCTTCAATTATGACCCGTTTCAGGCACAGAAATGACTTTAAACACACTTATTCTAGTTGAAAAAGTCATAATTCACATCCAACAGTCATTTAGAGTCAAAAGATTAAATGTTAAAATTTCATCATTATAGACCATTTTGGGATCGTTCGACTGGTCCGGAGTCATCGTTTTTCATCCGAAAATTGATTTTTTGGACTGTACCAAAAATGATTCAAAATGTCAATTGGATCATGCCTCATGTTGAATAACCACTTTTTAAACCCTCACAGTGACCAAAATTGCCATTTTTACAGAGTTTTGCTTACTCAAAAGTTTCAATTTTGACCCGTTTCAGGCACAAAAATGACTTTAAACACACTTATTTTAGTTAACAAAGTCACAATTCACATCCAACAGTAATTTAGAGTCAAAAGATTAAATGTTAAAATTTCATCATTATAGACCATTTTGGGATCGTTCGACAGGTCCGGAGTCATCGTTTTTCATCCGAAAATTGATTTTTTGGACTGTACCAAAAATGATTCAAAATGTCAATTGGATCATGCCTCATGTTGAATAACCACTTTTTCAACCCTCACAGTGACCAAAATTGCCATTTTTACAGAGTTTTGCTTACTCAAAAGCTTCCATTTTGACCCGTTTCAGGCACAGAAATGACTTTAAACACACTTATTCTAGTTGACAAAGTCATAATTCACATCCAACAGTCATTTAGAGTCAAAAGATTAAATGTTAAAATTTCATCATTAAATACCATTTTGGGATCGTTCGACAGGTCCGGAGTCATCGTTTTTCCATCCGAAAATTGATTTTTGGGACTGTACCAAAAATTATTCAAAATGTCAATTGGATCATGCCTCATGTTGAATAACCACTTTTTAAACCCTCACAGTGACCAAAATTGCCATTTTTACATTTTTACAGAGTTTTGCTTACTCAAAAGCTTCAATTTTGACCCGTTTCAGGCACAGAAATGACTTTAAACACACTTATTTTAGTTGACAAAGTCACAATTCACATCCAACAGTAATTTAGAGTCAAAAGATTAAATGTTAAAATTTCATCATTATAGACCATTTTGGGATCGTTCGACAGGTCCGGAGTCATAGTTTTTCATCCGAAAATTGATTTTTTGGACTGTACCAAAAATGATTCAAAATGTCAATTGGATCATGCCTCATGTTAAATACCCACTTTTTAAACCCTCACAGTGACCAAAATTGCCATTTTTACAGAGTTTTGCTTACTCAAAAGCTTCCATTTTGACCCGTTTCAGGCACAGAAATGACTTTAAACACACTTATTCTAGTTGACAAAGTCATAATTCACATCCAACAGTCATTTAGAGTCAAAAGATTAAATGTTAAAATTTCATCATTATAGACCATTTTGGGATCGTTCGACAGGTCCGGAGTCATCGTTTTTCATCCGAAAATTGATTTTTTGGACTGTACCAAAAATGATTCAAAATGTCAATTGGATCATGCCTCATGTTGAATAACCACTTTTTAAACCCTCACAGTGACCAAAATTGCCATTTTTACAGAGTTTTGCTTACTCAAAAGCTTCAATTTTGACCCGTTTCAGGCACAGAAATGACTTTAAACACACTTATTTTAGTTGACAAAGTCATAATTCACATCCATCAGTAATTTAGAGTCAAAAGATTAAATGTTAAAATTTCATCATTATAGACCATTTTGGGATCGTTCGACTGGTCCGGAGTCATCGTTTTTCATCCGAAAATTGATTTTTTGGACTGTACCAAAAATGATTCAAAATGTCAATTGGATCATGCCTCATGTTGAATAACCACTTTTTCAACCCTCACAGTGACCAAAATTGCCATTTTTACAGAGTTTTGCTTACTCAAAAGCTTCCATTTTGACCCGTTTCTGGCACAGAAATGACTTTAAACACACTTATTCTAGTTGACAGAGTCATAATTCACATTCAACAGTCATTTAGAGTCAAAAGATTAAATGTTAAAATTTCATCATTATAGACCATTTTGGGATCGTTCGACAGGTCCGGAGTCATCGTTTTTCATCTGAAAATTGATTTTTTGGACTGTACCAAAAATGATTCAAAATGTCAATTGGATCATGCCTCATGTTGAATAACCACTTTTTAAACCCTCACAGTGACCAAAATTGCCATTTTTACAGAGTTTTGCTTACTCAAAAGCTTCAATTTTGACCCGTTTCAGGCACAGAAATGACTTTAAACACACTTATTCTAGTTGAAAAAGTCATAATTCACATCCAACAGTCATTTAGAGTCAAAAGATTAAATGTTGAAATTTCATCCATATTGACCATTTTGGGATCGTTCGACAGGTCCGGAGTCATCGTTTTTCATCCGAAAATTGATTTTTTGGACTGTACCAAAAATGATTCAAAATGTTAATTGGATCATGTTGAATAACCACTTTTTAAACCCTCACAGTGACCAAAATTGCCATTTTTACAGAGTTTTGCTTACTCAAAAGCTTAAATTTTGACCTGTTTCAGGCACAGAAATGACTTTAAACACACTTATTTTAGTTGACAAAGTCATAATTCACACCCATCAGTAATTTAGAGTCAAAAGATTAAATGTTAAAATTTCATCATTATAGACCATTTTGGGATCGTTCGACTGGTCCGGAGTCATCGTTTTTTATCCGAAAATTGATTTTTTGGACTGTACCAAAAATGATTCAAAATGTCAATTGGATCATGCCTCATGTTGAATAACCACTTTTTAAACCCTCACAGTGACCAAAATTGCCATTTTTACAGAGTTTTGCTTACTCAAAAGCTTCAATTTTGACCCGTTTCAGGCACAAAAATGACTTTAAACACACTTATTCTAGTTGACAAAGTCACAATTCACATCCAACAGTCATTTAGAGTCAAAAGATTAAATGTTGAAATTTCATCCATATTGACCATTTTGGGATCGTTCGACAGGTCCGGAGTCATCGTTTTTCATCCGAAAATTGATTTTTTGGACTGTACCAAAAATGATTCAAAATGTCAATTGGATCATGCCTCATGTTGAATAACCACTTTTTAAACCCTCACAGTGACCGAAATTGCCATTTTTACAGAGTTTTGCTTACTCAAAAGCTTCAATTTTGACCCGTTTCAGGCACAGAAATGACTTTAAACACACTTATTCTAGTTGACAAAGTCATAATTCACATCCAACAGTCATTTAGAGTCAAAAGATTAAATGTTAAAATTTCATCATTATAGACCACTTTGGGATCGTTCGACGGGTCCGGAGTCATCGTTTTTCATCCGAAAATTGATTTTTCAGACTGTACCAAAAATGATTCAAAATGTCAATTGGATCGTGCCTCATGTTGAATAACCACTTTTTAAACCCTCACAGTGACCAAAATTGCCATTTTTACAGAGTTTTGCTTACTCAAAAGCTTCCATTTTGACCCGTTTCAGGCACAGAAATGACTTTAAACACACTTATTCTAGTTGACAAAGTCATAATGCACATCCAACAGTCATTTAGAGTCAAAAGATTAAATGTTAAAATTTCATCATTATAGACCATTTTGGGATCGTTCGACAGGTCCGGAGTCATCGTTTTTCATCCGAAAATTGATTTTTTGGACTGTATTAAAAATGATTCAAAATGTCAATTGGATCATGCCTCATGATGAATAACCACTTTTTAAACCCTCACAGTGACCAAAATTGCCATTTTTACAGAGTTTTGCTTCCTCAAAAGCTTCAATTTTGACCCGTTTCAGGCACAGAAATGACTTTAAACACACTTATTTTAGTTGACAAAGTCATAATTCACATCCATCAGTAATTTAGAGTCAAAAGATTAAATGTTAAAATTTCATCATTATAGACCATTTTGGGATCGTTCGACTGGTCCGGAGTCATCGTTTTTTATCCGAAAATTGATTTTTTGGACTGTACCAAAAATGATTCAAAATGTCAATTGGATCATGCCTCATGTTGAATAACCACTTTTTAAACCCTCACAGTGACCAAAATTGCCATTTTTACAGAGTTTTGCTTACTCAAAAGCTTCAATTTTGACCCGTTTCAGGCACAAAAATGACTTTAAACACACTTATTCTAGTTGACAAAGTCACAATTCACATCCAACAGTAATTTAGAGTCAAAAGATTAAATGTTAAAATTTCATCATTATAGACCATTTTGGGATCGTTCGACAGGTCCGGAGTCATCGTTTTTCATCCGAAAATTGATTTTTTGGACTGTACCAAAAATGATTCAAAATGTCAATTGGATCATGCCTCATGTTGAATAACCACTTTTTAAACCCTCACAGTGACCAAAATTGCCATTTTTACAGAGTTTTGCTTACTCAAAAGCTTCCATTTTGACCCGTTTCAGGCACAGAAATGACTTTAAACACACTTATTCTAGTTGACAGAGTCATAATTCACATTCAACAGTCATTTAGAGTCAAAAGATTAAATGTTAAAATTTCATCATTATAGACCATTTTGGGATCGTTCGACTGGTCCGGAGTCATCGTTTTTCATCCGAAAATTGATTTTTTAGACTGTACCAAAAATGATTCAAAATGTCAATTGGATCATGCCTCATGTTGAATAACCACTTTTTAAACCCTCACAGTGACCAAAATTGCCATTTTTACAGAGTTTTGCTTACTCAAAAGCTTCAATTTTGACCCGTTTCAGGCACAGAAATGACTTTAAACACACTTATTTTAGTTGACAAAGTCATAATTCACATCCATCAGTAATTTAGTGTCAAAAGATTAAATGTTAAAATTTCATCATTATAGACCATTTTGGGATCGTTCGACTGGTCCGGAGTCATCGTTTTTCATCCGAAAATTGATTTTTTGGACTGTACCAAAAATGATTCAAAATGTTAATTGGATCATGTTGAATATCCACTTTTTAAACCCTCACAGTGACCAAAATTGCCATTTTTACAGAGTTTTGCTTACTCAAAAGCTTCAATTTTGACCTGTTTCAGGCACAGAAATGACTTTAAACACACTTATTTTAGTTGACAAAGTCACAATTCACATCCAACAGTAATTTAGAGTCAAAAGATTAAATGTTAAAATTTCATCATTATAGACCATTTTGGGATCGTTCGACAGGTCCGGAGTCATCGTTTTTCATCTGAAAATTGATTTTTTGGACTGTACCAAAAATGATTCAAAATGTCAATTGGATCATGCCTCATGTTGAATAACCACTTTTTAAACCCTCACAGTGACCAAAATTGCCATTTTTACAGAGTTTTGCTTACTCAAAAGCTTCAATTTTGACCCGTTTCAGGCACAGAAATGACTTTAAACACACTTATTCTAGTTGAAAAAGTCATAATTCACATCCAACAGTCATTTAGAGTCAAAAGATTAAATGTTGAAATTTCATCCATATTGACCATTTTGGGATCGTTCGACAGGTCCGGAGTCATCGTTTTTCATCCGAAAATTGATTTTTTGGACTGTACCAAAAATGATTCAAAATGTCAATTGGATCGTGCCTCATGTTGAATAACCACTTTTTAAACCCTCACAGTGACCGAAATTGCCATTTTTACAGAGTTTTGCTTACTCAAAAGCTTCAATTTTGACCCGTTTCAGGCACAGAAATGACTTTAAACACACTTATTCTAGTTGACAAAGTCATAATTCACATCCAACAGTCATTTAGAGTCAAAAGATTAAATGTTAAAATTTCATCATTATAGACCATTTTGGGATCGTTCGACGGGTCCGGAGTCATCGTTTTTCATCCGAAAATTGATTTTTCGGACTGTACCAAAAATGATTCAAAATGTCAATTGGATCGTGCCTCATGTTGAATAACCACTTTTTAAACCCTCACAGTGACCAAAATTGCCATTTTTACAGAGTTTTGCTTACTCAAAAGCTTCCATTTTGACCCGTTTCAGGCACAGAAATGACTTTAAACACACTTATTCTAGTTGACAAAGTCATAATGCACATCCAACAGTCATTTAGAGTCAAAAGATTAAATGTTAAAATTTCATCATTATAGACCATTTTGGGATCGTTCGACAGGTCCGGAGTCATCGTTTTTCATCCGAAAATTGATTTTTTGGACTGTATTAAAAATGATTCAAAATGTCAATTGGATCATGCCTCATGATGAATAACCACTTTTTAAACCCTCACAGTGACCAAAATTGCCATTTTTACAGAGTTTTGCTTACTCAAAAGCTTCAATTTTGACCCGTTTCAGGCACAGAAATGACTTTAAACACACTTATTTTAGTTGACAAAGTCATAATGCACATCCAACAGTCATTTAGAGTCAAAAGATTAAATGTTAAAATTTCATCATTATAGACCATTTTGGGATCGTTCGACAGGTCCGGAGTCATCGTTTTTCATCCGAAAATTGATTTTTTGGACTGTATTAAAAATGATTCAAAATGTCAATTGGATCATGCCTCATGATGAATAACCACTTTTTAAACCCTCACAGTGACCAAAATTGCCATTTTTACAGAGTTTTGCTTCCTCAAAAGCTTCAATTTTGACCCGTTTCAGGCACAGAAATGACTTTAAACACACTTATTTTAGTTGACAAAGTCATAATTCACATCCATCAGTAATTTAGAGTCAAAAGATTAAATGTTAAAATTTCATCATTATAGACCATTTTGGGATCGTTCGACTGGTCCGGAGTCATCGTTTTTTATCCGAAAATTGATTTTTTGGACTGTACCAAAAATGATTCAAAATGTCAATTGGATCATGCCTCATGTTGAATAACCACTTTTTAAACCCTCACAGTGACCAAAATTGCCATTTTTACAGAGTTTTGCTTACTCAAAAGCTTCAATTTTGACCCGTTTCAGGCACAAAAATGACTTTAAACACACTTATTCTAGTTGACAAAGTCACAATTCACATCCAACAGTAATTTAGAGTCAAAAGATTAAATGTTAAAATTTCATCATTATAGACCATTTTGGGATCGTTCGACAGGTCCGGAGTCATCGTTTTTCATCCGAAAATTGATTTTTTGGACTGTACCAAAAATGATTCAAAATGTCAATTGGATCATGCCTCATGTTGAATAACCACTTTTTAAACCCTCACAGTGACCAAAATTGCCATTTTTACAGAGTTTTGCTTACTCAAAAGCTTCCATTTTGACCCGTTTCAGGCACAGAAATGACTTTAAACACACTTATTCTAGTTGACAGAGTCATAATTCACATTCAACAGTCATTTAGAGTCAAAAGATTAAATGTTAAAATTTCATCATTATAGACCATTTTGGGATCGTTCGACTGGTCCGGAGTCATCGTTTTTCATCCGAAAATTGATTTTTTAGACTGTACCAAAAATGATTCAAAATGTCAATTGGATCATGCCTCATGTTGAATAACCACTTTTTAAACCCTCACAGTGACCAAAATTGCCATTTTTACAGAGTTTTGCTTACTCAAAAGCTTCAATTTTGACCCGTTTCAGGCACAGAAATGACTTTAAACACACTTATTTTAGTTGACAAAGTCATAATTCACATCCATCAGTAATTTAGTGTCAAAAGATTAAATGTTAAAATTTCATCATTATAGACCATTTTGGGATCGTTCGACTGGTCCGGAGTCATCGTTTTTCATCCGAAAATTGATTTTTTGGACTGTACCAAAAATGATTCAAAATGTTAATTGGATCATGTTGAATATCCACTTTTTAAACCCTCACAGTGACCAAAATTGCCATTTTTACAGAGTTTTGCTTACTCAAAAGCTTCAATTTTGACCTGTTTCAGGCACAGAAATGACTTTAAACACACTTATTTTAGTTGACAAAGTCACAATTCACATCCAACAGTAATTTAGAGTCAAAAGATTAAATGTTAAAATTTCATCATTATAGACCATTTTGGGATCGTTCGACAGGTCCGGAGTCATCGTTTTTCATCTGAAAATTGATTTTTTGGACTGTACCAAAAATGATTCAAAATGTCAATTGGATCATGCCTCATGTTGAATAACCACTTTTTAAACCCTCACAGTGACCAAAATTGCCATTTTTACAGAGTTTTGCTTACTCAAAAGCTTCAATTTTGACCCGTTTCAGGCACAGAAATGACTTTAAACACACTTATTCTAGTTGAAAAAGTCATAATTCACATCCAACAGTCATTTAGAGTCAAAAGATTAAATGTTGAAATTTCATCCATATTGACCATTTTGGGATCGTTCGACAGGTCCGGAGTCATCGTTTTTCATCCGAAAATTGATTTTTTGGACTGTACCAAAAATGATTCAAAATGTCAATTGGATCGTGCCTCATGTTGAATAACCACTTTTTAAACCCTCACAGTGACCGAAATTGCCATTTTTACAGAGTTTTGCTTACTCAAAAGCTTCAATTTTGACCCGTTTCAGGCACAGAAATGACTTTAAACACACTTATTCTAGTTGACAAAGTCATAATTCACATCCAACAGTCATTTAGAGTCAAAAGATTAAATGTTAAAATTTCATCATTATAGACCATTTTGGGATCGTTCGACGGGTCCGGAGTCATCGTTTTTCATCCGAAAATTGATTTTTCGGACTGTACCAAAAATGATTCAAAATGTCAATTGGATCGTGCCTCATGTTGAATAACCACTTTTTAAACCCTCACAGTGACCAAAATTGCCATTTTTACAGAGTTTTGCTTACTCAAAAGCTTCCATTTTGACCCGTTTCAGGCACAGAAATGACTTTAAACACACTTATTCTAGTTGACAAAGTCATAATGCACATCCAACAGTCATTTAGAGTCAAAAGATTAAATGTTAAAATTTCATCATTATAGACCATTTTGGGATCGTTCGACAGGTCCGGAGTCATCGTTTTTCATCCGAAAATTGATTTTTTGGACTGTATTAAAAATGATTCAAAATGTCAATTGGATCATGCCTCATGATGAATAACCACTTTTTAAACCCTCACAGTGACCAAAATTGCCATTTTTACAGAGTTTTGCTTACTCAAAAGCTTCAATTTTGACCCGTTTCAGGCACAGAAATGACTTTAAACACACTTATTTTAGTTGACAAAGTCATAATTCACATCCATCAGTAATTTAGAGTCAAAAGATTAAATGTTAAAATTTCATCATTATAGACCATTTTGGGATCGTTCGACTGGTCCGGAGTCATCGTTTTTTATCCGAAAATTGATTTTTTGGACTGTACCAAAAATGATTCAAAATGTCAATTGGATCATGCCTCATGTTGAATAACCACTTTTTAAACCCTCTCAGTGACCAAAATTGCCATTTTTACAGAGTTTTGCTTACTCAAAAGCTTCAATTTTGACCCGTTTCAGGCACAAAAATGACTTTAAACACACTTATTCTAGTTGACAAAGTCACAATTCACATCCAACAGTAATTTAGAGTCAAAAGATTAAATGTTAAAATTTCATCATTATAGACCATTTTGGGATCGTTCGGCAGGTCCGGAGTCATCGTTTTTCATCCGAAAATTGATTTTTTGGACTGTACCAAAAATGATTCAAAATGTCAATTGGATCATGCCTCATGTTGAATAACCACTTTTTAAACCCTCACAGTGACCAAAATTGCCATTTTTACAGAGTTTTGCTTACTCAAAAGCTTCCATTTTGACCCGTTTCAGACACAGATATGACTTTAAACACACTTATTCTAGTTGACAGAGTCATAATTCACATTCAACAGTCATTTAGAGTCAAAAGATTAAATGTTAAAATTTCATCATTATAGACCATTTTGGGATCGTTCGACTGGTCCGGAGTCATCGTTTTTCATCCGAAAATTGATTTTTTAGACTGTACCAAAAATGATTCAAAATGTCAATTGGATCATGCCTCATGTTGAATAACCACTTTTTAAACCCTCACAGTGACCAAAATTGCCATTTTTACAGAGTTTTGCTTACTCAAAAGCTTCAATTTTGACCAGTTTCAGGCACAGAAATGACTTTAAACACACTTATTTTAGTTGACAAAGTCATAATTCACATCCATCAGTAATTTAGTGTCAAAAGATTAAATGTTAAAATTTCATCATTATAGACCATTTTGGGATCGTTCGACTGGTCCGGAGTCATCGTTTTTCACCCGAAAATTGATTTTTTGGACTGTACCAAAAATGATTCAAAATGTTAATTGGATCATGCCTCATGTTGAATAACCACTTTTTAAACCCTCACAGTGACCAAAATTGCCATTTTTACAGAGTTTTGCTTACTCAAAAGCTTCAATTTTGACCCGTTTCAGGCACAAAAATGACTTTAAACACACTTATTTTAGTTGAAAAAGTCACAATTCACATCCAACAGTAATTTAGAGTCAAAAGATTAAATGTTAAAATTTCATCATTATGGACCATTTTGGGATCGTTCGACAGGTCCGGAGTCATCGTTTTTCATCCGAAAATTGATTTTTTGGACTGTACCAAAAATGATTCAAAATGTCAATTGGATCATGCCTCATGTTGAATAACCACTTTTTCAACCCTCACAGTGACCAAAATTGCCATTTTTACAGAGTTTTGCTTACTCAAAAGCTTCCATTTTGACCCGTTTCAGGCACAGAAATGACTTTAAACACACTTATTCTAGTTGACAAAGTCATAATTCACATCCAACAGTCATTTAGAGTCAAAAGATTAAATGTTAAAATTTCATCATTATAGACCATTTTGGGATCGTTCGACAGGTCCGGAGTCATCGTTTTTCCATCCGAAAATTGATTTTTGGGACTGTACCAAAAATTATTCAAAATGTCAATTGGATCATGCCTCATGTTGAATAACCACTTTTTAAACCCTCACAGTGACCAAAATTGCCATTTTTACAGAGTTTTGCTTACTCAAAAGCTTCAATTTTGACCCGTTTCAGGCACAGAAATGACTTTAAACACACTTATTTTAGTTGACAAAGTCATAATTCACATCCATCAGTAATTTAGAGTCAAAAGATTAAATGTTAAAATTTCATCATTATAGACAATTTTGGGATCGTTCGACTGGTCCGGAGTCATCGTTTTTTATCCGAAAATGGATTTTTTGGACTGTACCAAAAATGATTCAAAATGTCGATTGGATCATGCCTCATGTTGAATAACCACTTTTTAAACCCTCACAGTGACCAAAATTGCCATTTTTACAGAGTTTTGCTTACTCAAAAGCTTCAATTTTGACCCGTTTCAGGCACAAAAATGACTTTAAACACACTTATTCTAGTTGACAAAGTCACAATTCACATCCAACAGTAATTTAGAGTCAAAAGATTAAATGTTAAAATTTCATCATTATAGACCATTTTGGGATCGTTCGACAGGTCCGGAGTCATCGTTTTTCATCCGAAAATTGATTTTTTGGACTGTACCAAAAATGATTCAAAATGTCAATTGGATCATGCCTCATGTTGAATAACCACTTTTTAAACCCTCACAGTGACCAAAATTGCCATTTTTACAGAGTTTTGCTTACTCAAAAGCTTCCATTTTGACCCGTTTCAGGCACAGAAATGACTTTAAACACACTTATTCTAGTTGACAAAGTCATAATTCACATCCAACAGTCATTTAGAGTCAAAAGATTAAATGTTAAAATTTCATCATTATAGACCATTTTGGGATCGTTCGACAGGTCCGGAGTCATCGTTTTTCATCCGAAAATTGATTTTTTGGACTGTACCAAAAATGATTCAAAATGTCAATTGGATCATGCCTCATGTTGAATAACCACTTTTTAAACCCTCACAGTGACCAAAATTGCCATTTTTACAGAGTTTTGCTTACTCAAAAGCTTCAATTTTGACCCGTTTCAGGCACAGAAATGACTTTAAACACACTTATTTTAGTTGACAGTGTCATAATTCACATTTAACAGTCATTTAGAGTCAAAAGATTAAATATTAAAATTTCATCATTATAGACCATTTTGGGATCGTTCGACTGGTCCGGAGTCATCGTTTTTCATCCGAAAATTGATTTTTTAGACTGTACCAAAAATGATTCAAAATGTCAATTGGATCATGCCTCATGTTGAATAACCACTTTTTAAACCCTCACAGTGACCAAAATTGCCATTTTTACAGAGTTTTGCTTACTCAAAAGCTTCAATTTTGACCCGTTTCAGGCACAGAAATGACTTTAAACACACTTATTTTAGTTGACAAAGTCACAATTCACATCCAACAGTAATTTAGAGTCAAAAGATTAAATGTTAAAATTTCATCATTATAGACCATTTTGGGATCGTTCGACAGGTCCGGAGTCATCGTTTTTCATCTGAAAATTGATTTTTTGGACTGTACCAAAAATGATTCAAAATGTCATTTGGATCATGCCTCATGTTGAATAACCACTTTTTAAACCCTCACAGTGACCAAAATTGCCATTTTTACAGAGTTTTGCTTACTCAAAAGCTTCAATTATGACCCGTTTCAGGCACAGAAATGACTTTAAACACACTTATTTTAGTTGACAAAGTCACAATTCACATCCAACAGTAATTTAGAGTCAAAAGATTAAATGTTAAAATTTCATCATTATAGACCATTTTGGGATCGTTCGACAGGTCCGGAGTCATCGTTTTTCATCCGAAAATTGATTTTTTGGACTGTACCAAAAATGATTCAAAATGTCAATTGGATCATGCCTCATGTTGAATAACCACTTTTTCAACCCTCACAGTGACCAAAATTGCCATTTTTACAGAGTTTTGCTTACTCAAAAGCTTCCATTTTGACCCGTTTCAGGCACAGAAATGACTTTAAACACACTTATTCTAGTTGACAAAGTCATAATTCACATCCAACAGTCATTTAGAGTCAAAAGATTAAATGTTAAAATTTCATCATTAAATACCATTTTGGGATCGTTCGACAGGTCCGGAGTCATCGTTTTTCCATCCGAAAATTGATTTTTGGGACTGTACCAAAAATTATTCAAAATGTCAATTGGATCATGCCTCATGTTGAATAACCACTTTTTAAACCCTCACAGTGACCAAAATTGCCATTTTTACATTTTTACAGAGTTTTGCTTACTCAAAAGCTTCAATTTTGACCCGTTTCAGGCACAGAAATGACTTTAAACACACTTATTTTAGTTGACAAAGTCATAATTCACATCCATCAGTAATTTAGAGTCAAAAGATTAAATGTTAAAATTTCATCATTATAGACAATTTTGGGATCGTTCGACTGGTCCGGAGTCATCGTTTTTTATCCGAAAATTGATTTTTTGGACTGTACCAAAAATGATTCAAAATGTCAATTGGATCATGCCTCATGTTGAATAACCACTTTTTAAACCCTCACAGTGACCAAAATTGCCATTTTTACAGAGTTTTGCTTACTCAAAAGCTTCAATTTTGACCCGTTTCAGGCACAGAAATGACTTTAAACACACTTATTTTAGTTGACAAAGTCATAATTCACATCCATCAGTAATTTAGAGTCAAAAGATTAAATGTTAAAATTTCATCATTATAGACCATTTTGGGATCGTTCGACTGGTCCGGAGTCATCGTTTTTCATCCGAAAATTGATTTTTTGGACTGTATCAAAAATGATTCAAAATGTCAATTGGATCATGCCTCATGTTGAATAACCACTTTTTAAACCCTCACAGTGACCAAAATTGCCATTTTTACAGAGTTTTGCTTACTCAAAAGCTTCCATTTTGACCCGTTTCAGGCACAGAAATGACTTTAAACACACTTATTCTAGTTGACAGTGTCATAATTCACATTCAACAGTCATTTAGAGTCAAAAGATTAAATGTTAAAATTTCATCATTATAGACCATTTTGGGATCGTTCGACTGGTCCGGAGTCATCGTTTTTCATCCGAAAATTGATTTTTTAGACTGTACCGAAAATGATTCAAAATGTCAATTGGATCATGCCTCATGTTGAATAACCACTTTTTAAACCCTCACAGTGACCAAAATTGCCATTTTTACAGAGTTTTGCTTACTCAAAAGCTTCAATTTTGACCCGTTTCAGGCACAGAAATGACTTTAAACACACTTATTTTAGTTGACAAAGTCACAATTCACATCCAACAGTAATTTAGAGTCAAAAGATTAAATGTTAAAATTTCATCATTATAGACCATTTTGGGATCGTTCGACAGGTCCGGAGTCATCGTTTTTCATCTGAAAATTGATTTTTTGGACTGTACCAAAAATGATTCAAAATGTCAATTGGATCATGCCTCATGTTGAATAACCACTTTTTAAACCCTCACAGTGACCAAAATTGCCATTTTTACAGAGTTTTGCTTACTCAAAAGCTTCAATTTTGACCCGTTTCAGGCACAGAAATGACTTTAAACACACTTATTCTAGTTGAAGAAGTCATAATTCACATCCAACAGTCATTTAGAGTCAAAAGATTAAATGTTAAAATTTCATCATTATAGACCATTTTGGGATCGTTCGACTGGTCCAGAGTCATCGTTTTTCATCCGAAAATTGATTTTTTGGACTGTACCAAAAATGATTCAAAATGTCAATTGGATCATGCCTCATGTTGAATAACCACTTTTTAAACCCTCACAGTGACCAAAATTGCCATTTTTACAGAGTTTTGCTTACTCAAAAGTTTCAATTTTGACCCGTTTCAGGCACAAAAATGACTTTAAACACACTTATTTTAGTTGACAAAGTCACAATTCACATTCAACAGTCATTTAGAGTCAAAAGATTAAATGTTAAAATTTCATCATTATAGACCATTTTGGGATCGTTCGACTGGTCCGGAGTCATCGTTTTTCATCCGAAAATTGATTTTTTAGACTGTACCAAAAATGATTCAAAATGTCAATTGGATCATGCCTCATGTTGAATAACCACTTTTTAAACCCTCACAGTGACCAAAATTGCCATTTTTACAGAGTTTTGCTTACTCAAAAGCTTCAATTTTGACCAGTTTCAGGCACAGAAATGACTTTAAACACACTTATTTTAGTTGACAAAGTCATAATTCACATCCATCAGTAATTTAGTGTCAAAAGATTAAATGTTAAAATTTCATCATTATAGACCATTTTGGGATCGTTCGACTGGTCCGGAGTCATCGTTTTTCACCCGAAAATTGATTTTTTGGACTGTACCAAAAATGATTCAAAATGTTAATTGGATCATGCCTCATGTTGAATAACCACTTTTTAAACCCTCACAGTGACCAAAATTGCCATTTTTACAGAGTTTTGCTTACTCAAAAGCTTCAATTTTGACCCGTTTCAGGCACAAAAATGACTTTAAACACACTTATTTTAGTTGAAAAAGTCACAATTCACATCCAACAGTAATTTAGAGTCAAAAGATTAAATGTTAAAATTTCATCATTATGGACCATTTTGGGATCGTTCGACAGGTCCGGAGTCATCGTTTTTCATCCGAAAATTGATTTTTTGGACTGTACCAAAAATGATTCAAAATGTCAATTGGATCATGCCTCATGTTGAATAACCACTTTTTCAACCCTCACAGTGACCAAAATTGCCATTTTTACAGAGTTTTGCTTACTCAAAAGCTTCCATTTTGACCCGTTTCAGGCACAGAAATGACTTTAAACACACTTATTCTAGTTGACAAAGTCATAATTCACATCCAACAGTCATTTAGAGTCAAAAGATTAAATGTTAAAATTTCATCATTATAGACCATTTTGGGATCGTTCGACAGGTCCGGAGTCATCGTTTTTCCATCCGAAAATTGATTTTTGGGACTGTACCAAAAATTATTCAAAATGTCAATTGGATCATGCCTCATGTTGAATAACCACTTTTTAAACCCTCACAGTGACCAAAATTGCCATTTTTACAGAGTTTTGCTTACTCAAAAGTTTCAATTTTGACCCGTTTCAGGCACAAAAATGACTTTAAACACACTTATTTTAGTTGACAAAGTCACAATTCACATTCAACAGTCATTTAGAGTCAAAAGATTAAATGTTAAAATTTCATCATTATAGACCATTTTGGGATCGTTCGACTGGTCCGGAGTCATCGTTTTTCATCCGAAAATTGATTTTTTAGACTGTACCAAAAATGATTCAAAATGTCAATTGGATCATGCCTCATGTTGAATAACCACTTTTTAAACCCTCACAGTGACCAAAATTGCCATTTTTACAGAGTTTTGCTTACTCAAAAGCTTCAATTTTGACCAGTTTCAGGCACAGAAATGACTTTAAACACACTTATTTTAGTTGACAAAGTCATAATTCACATCCATCAGTAATTTAGTGTCAAAAGATTAAATGTTAAAATTTCATCATTATAGACCATTTTGGGATCGTTCGACTGGTCCGGAGTCATCGTTTTTCACCCGAAAATTGATTTTTTGGACTGTACCAAAAATGATTCAAAATGTTAATTGGATCATGCCTCATGTTGAATAACCACTTTTTAAACCCTCACAGTGACCAAAATTGCCATTTTTACAGAGTTTTGCTTACTCAAAAGCTTCAATTTTGACCCGTTTCAGGCACAAAAATGACTTTAAACACACTTATTTTAGTTGAAAAAGTCACAATTCACATCCAACAGTAATTTAGAGTCAAAAGATTAAATGTTAAAATTTCATCATTATGGACCATTTTGGGATCGTTCGACAGGTCCGGAGTCATCGTTTTTCATCCGAAAATTGATTTTTTGGACTGTACCAAAAATGATTCAAAATGTCAATTGGATCATGCCTCATGTTGAATAACCACTTTTTCAACCCTCACAGTGACCAAAATTGCCATTTTTACAGAGTTTTGCTTACTCAAAAGCTTCCATTTTGACCCGTTTCAGGCACAGAAATGACTTTAAACACACTTATTCTAGTTGACAAAGTCATAATTCACATCCAACAGTCATTTAGAGTCAAAAGATTAAATGTTAAAATTTCATCATTATAGACCATTTTGGGATCGTTCGACAGGTCCGGAGTCATCGTTTTTCCATCCGAAAATTGATTTTTGGGACTGTACCAAAAATTATTCAAAATGTCAATTGGATCATGCCTCATGTTGAATAACCACTTTTTAAACCCTCACAGTGACCAAAATTGCCATTTTTACAGAGTTTTGCTTACTCAAAAGCTTCAATTTTGACCCGTTTCAGGCACAGAAATGACTTTAAACACACTTATTTTAGTTGACAAAGTCATAATTCACATCCATCAGTAATTTAGAGTCAAAAGATTAAATGTTAAAATTTCATCATTATAGACAATTTTGGGATCGTTCGACTGGTCCGGAGTCATCGTTTTTTATCCGAAAATGGATTTTTTGGACTGTACCAAAAATGATTCAAAATGTCGATTGGATCATGCCTCATGTTGAATAACCACTTTTTAAACCCTCACAGTGACCAAAATTGCCATTTTTACAGAGTTTTGCTTACTCAAAAGCTTCAATTTTGACCCGTTTCAGGCACAAAAATGACTTTAAACACACTTATTCTAGTTGACAAAGTCACAATTCACATCCAACAGTAATTTAGAGTCAAAAGATTAAATGTTAAAATTTCATCATTATAGACCATTTTGGGATCGTTCGACAGGTCCGGAGTCATCGTTTTTCATCCGAAAATTGATTTTTTGGACTGTACCAAAAATGATTCAAAATGTCAATTGGATCATGCCTCATGTTGAATAACCACTTTTTAAACCCTCACAGTGACCAAAATTGCCATTTTTACAGAGTTTTGCTTACTCAAAAGCTTCCATTTTGACCCGTTTCAGGCACAGAAATGACTTTAAACACACTTATTCTAGTTGACAAAGTCATAATTCACATCCAACAGTCATTTAGAGTCAAAAGATTAAATGTTAAAATTTCATCATTATAGACCATTTTGGGATCGTTCGACAGGTCCGGAGTCATCGTTTTTCATCCGAAAATTGATTTTTTGGACTGTACCAAAAATGATTCAAAATGTCAATTGGATCATGCCTCATGTTGAATAACCACTTTTTAAACCCTCACAGTGACCAAAATTGCCATTTTTACAGAGTTTTGCTTACTCAAAAGCTTCAATTTTGACCCGTTTCAGGCACAGAAATGACTTTAAACACACTTATTTTAGTTGACAGTGTCATAATTCACATTTAACAGTCATTTAGAGTCAAAAGATTAAATATTAAAATTTCATCATTATAGACCATTTTGGGATCGTTCGACTGGTCCGGAGTCATCGTTTTTCATCCGAAAATTGATTTTTTAGACTGTACCAAAAATGATTCAAAATGTCAATTGGATCATGCCTCATGTTGAATAACCACTTTTTAAACCCTCACAGTGACCAAAATTGCCATTTTTACAGAGTTTTGCTTACTCAAAAGCTTCAATTTTGACCCGTTTCAGGCACAGAAATGACTTTAAACACACTTATTTTAGTTGACAAAGTCACAATTCACATCCAACAGTAATTTAGAGTCAAAAGATTAAATGTTAAAATTTCATCATTATAGACCATTTTGGGATCGTTCGACAGGTCCGGAGTCATCGTTTTTCATCTGAAAATTGATTTTTTGGACTGTACCAAAAATGATTCAAAATGTCATTTGGATCATGCCTCATGTTGAATAACCACTTTTTAAACCCTCACAGTGACCAAAATTGCCATTTTTACAGAGTTTTGCTTACTCAAAAGCTTCAATTATGACCCGTTTCAGGCACAGAAATGACTTTAAACACACTTATTCTAGTTGAAAAAGTCATAATTCACATCCAACAGTCATTTAGAGTCAAAAGATTAAATGTTAAAATTTCATCATTATAGACCATTTTGGGATCGTTCGACTGGTCCGGAGTCATCGTTTTTCATCCGAAAATTGATTTTTTGGACTGTACCAAAAATGATTCAAAATGTCAATTGGATCATGCCTCATGTTGAATAACCACTTTTTAAACCCTCACAGTGACCAAAATTGCCATTTTTACAGAGTTTTGCTTACTCAAAAGTTTCAATTTTGACCCGTTTCAGGCACAAAAATGACTTTAAACACACTTATTTTAGTTGACAAAGTCACAATTCACATCCAACAGTAATTTAGAGTCAAAAGATTAAATGTTAAAATTTCATCATTATAGACCATTTTGGGATCGTTCGACAGGTCCGGAGTCATCGTTTTTCATCCGAAAATTGATTTTTTGGACTGTACCAAAAATGATTCAAAATGTCAATTGGATCATGCCTCATGTTGAATAACCACTTTTTCAACCCTCACAGTGACCAAAATTGCCATTTTTACAGAGTTTTGCTTACTCAAAAGCTTCCATTTTGACCCGTTTCAGGCACAGAAATGACTTTAAACACACTTATTCTAGTTGACAAAGTCATAATTCACATCCAACAGTCATTTAGAGTCAAAAGATTAAATGTTAAAATTTCATCATTAAATACCATTTTGGGATCGTTCGACAGGTCCGGAGTCATCGTTTTTCCATCCGAAAATTGATTTTTGGGACTGTACCAAAAATTATTCAAAATGTCAATTGGATCATGCCTCATGTTGAATAACCACTTTTTAAACCCTCACAGTGACCAAAATTGCCATTTTTACATTTTTACAGAGTTTTGCTTACTCAAAAGCTTCAATTTTGACCCGTTTCAGGCACAGAAATGACTTTAAACACACTTATTTTAGTTGACAAAGTCATAATTCACATCCATCAGTAATTTAGAGTCAAAAGATTAAATGTTAAAATTTCATCATTATAGACAATTTTGGGATCGTTCGACTGGTCCGGAGTCATCGTTTTTTATCCGAAAATTGATTTTTTGGACTGTACCAAAAATGATTCAAAATGTCAATTGGATCATGCCTCATGTTGAATAACCACTTTTTAAACCCTCACAGTGACCAAAATTGCCATTTTTACAGAGTTTTGCTTACTCAAAAGCTTCAATTTTGACCCGTTTCAGGCACAGAAATGACTTTAAACACACTTATTTTAGTTGACAAAGTCATAATTCACATCCATCAGTAATTTAGAGTCAAAAGATTAAATGTTAAAATTTCATCATTATAGACCATTTTGGGATCGTTCGACTGGTCCGGAGTCATCGTTTTTCATCCGAAAATTGATTTTTTGGACTGTATCAAAAATGATTCAAAATGTCAATTGGATCATGCCTCATGTTGAATAACCACTTTTTAAACCCTCACAGTGACCAAAATTGCCATTTTTACAGAGTTTTGCTTACTCAAAAGCTTCCATTTTGACCCGTTTCAGGCACAGAAATGACTTTAAACACACTTATTCTAGTTGACAGTGTCATAATTCACATTCAACAGTCATTTAGAGTCAAAAGATTAAATGTTAAAATTTCATCATTATAGACCATTTTGGGATCGTTCGACTGGTCCGGAGTCATCGTTTTTCATCCGAAAATTGATTTTTTAGACTGTACCGAAAATGATTCAAAATGTCAATTGGATCATGCCTCATGTTGAATAACCACTTTTTAAACCCTCACAGTGACCAAAATTGCCATTTTTACAGAGTTTTGCTTACTCAAAAGCTTCAATTTTGACCCGTTTCAGGCACAGAAATGACTTTAAACACACTTATTTTAGTTGACAAAGTCACAATTCACATCCAACAGTAATTTAGAGTCAAAAGATTAAATGTTAAAATTTCATCATTATAGACCATTTTGGGATCGTTCGACAGGTCCGGAGTCATCGTTTTTCATCTGAAAATTGATTTTTTGGACTGTACCAAAAATGATTCAAAATGTCAATTGGATCATGCCTCATGTTGAATAACCACTTTTTAAACCCTCACAGTGACCAAAATTGCCATTTTTACAGAGTTTTGCTTACTCAAAAGCTTCAATTTTGACCCGTTTCAGGCACAGAAATGACTTTAAACACACTTATTCTAGTTGAAGAAGTCATAATTCACATCCAACAGTCATTTAGAGTCAAAAGATTAAATGTTAAAATTTCATCATTATAGACCATTTTGGGATCGTTCGACTGGTCCAGAGTCATCGTTTTTCATCCGAAAATTGATTTTTTGGACTGTACCAAAAATGATTCAAAATGTCAATTGGATCATGCCTCATGTTGAATAACCACTTTTTAAACCCTCACAGTGACCAAAATTGCCATTTTTACAGAGTTTTGCTTACTCAAAAGTTTCAATTTTGACCCGTTTCAGGCACAAAAATGACTTTAAACACACTTATTTTAGTTGACAAAGTCACAATTCACATCCAACAGTAATTTAGAGTCAAAAGATTAAATGTTAAAATTTCATCATTATAGACCATTTTGGGATCGTTCGACAGGTCCGGAGTCATCGTTTTTCCATCCGAAAATTGATTTTTGGGACTGTACCAAAAATTATTCAAAATGTCAATTGGATCATGCCTCATGTTGAATAACCACTTTTTAAACCCTCACAGTGACCAAAATTGCCATGCTTACTCAAAAGCTTCAATTTTGACCCGTTTCAGGCACAGAAATGACTTTAAACACACTTATTTTAGTTGACAAAGTCATAATTCACATCCATCAGTAATTTAGAGTCAAAAGATTAAATGTTAAAATTTCATCATTATAGACCATTTTGGGATCGTTCGACAGGTCCGGAGTCATCGTTTTTCATCTGAAAATTGATTTTTTGGACTGTACCAAAAATGATTCAAAATGTCATTTGGATCATGCCTCATGTTGAATAACCACTTTTTAAACCCTCACAGTGACCAAAATTGCCATTTTTACAGAGTTTTGCTTACTCAAAAGCTTCAATTATGACCCGTTTCAGGCACAGAAATGACTTTAAACACACTTATTCTAGTTGAAAAAGTCATAATTCACATCCAACAGTCATTTAGAGTCAAAAGATTAAATGTTAAAATTTCATCATTATAGACCATTTTGGGATCGTTCGACTGGTCCGGAGTCATCGTTTTTCATCCGAAAATTGATTTTTTGGACTGTACCAAAAATGATTCAAAATGTCAATTGGATCATGCCTCATGTTGAATAACCACTTTTTAAACCCTCACAGTGACCAAAATTGCCATTTTTACAGAGTTTTGCTTACTCAAAAGTTTCAATTTTGACCCGTTTCAGGCACAAAAATGACTTTAAACACACTTATTTTAGTTGACAAAGTCACAATTCACATCCAACAGTAATTTAGAGTCAAAAGATTAAATGTTAAAATTTCATCATTATAGACCATTTTGGGATCGTTCGACAGGTCCGGAGTCATCGTTTTTCATCCGAAAATTGATTTTTTGGACTGTACCAAAAATGATTCAAAATGTCAATTGGATCATGCCTCATGTTGAATAACCACTTTTTCAACCCTCACAGTGACCAAAATTGCCATTTTTACAGAGTTTTGCTTACTCAAAAGCTTCCATTTTGACCCGTTTCAGGCACAGAAATGACTTTAAACACACTTATTCTAGTTGACAAAGTCATAATTCACATCCAACAGTCATTTAGAGTCAAAAGATTAAATGTTAAAATTTCATCATTAAATACCATTTTGGGATCGTTCGACAGGTCCGGAGTCATCGTTTTTCCATCCGAAAATTGATTTTTGGGACTGTACCAAAAATTATTCAAAATGTCAATTGGATCATGCCTCATGTTGAATAACCACTTTTTAAACCCTCACAGTGACCAAAATTGCCATTTTTACATTTTTACAGAGTTTTGCTTACTCAAAAGCTTCAATTTTGACCCGTTTCAGGCACAGAAATGACTTTAAACACACTTATTTTAGTTGACAAAGTCATAATTCACATCCATCAGTAATTTAGAGTCAAAAGATTAAATGTTAAAATTTCATCATTATAGACAATTTTGGGATCGTTCGACTGGTCCGGAGTCATCGTTTTTTATCCGAAAATTGATTTTTTGGACTGTACCAAAAATGATTCAAAATGTCAATTGGATCATGCCTCATGTTGAATAACCACTTTTTAAACCCTCACAGTGACCAAAATTGCCATTTTTACAGAGTTTTGCTTACTCAAAAGCTTCAATTTTGACCCGTTTCAGGCACAGAAATGACTTTAAACACACTTATTTTAGTTGACAAAGTCATAATTCACATCCATCAGTAATTTAGAGTCAAAAGATTAAATGTTAAAATTTCATCATTATAGACCATTTTGGGATCGTTCGACTGGTCCGGAGTCATCGTTTTTCATCCGAAAATTGATTTTTTGGACTGTATCAAAAATGATTCAAAATGTCAATTGGATCATGCCTCATGTTGAATAACCACTTTTTAAACCCTCACAGTGACCAAAATTGCCATTTTTACAGAGTTTTGCTTACTCAAAAGCTTCCATTTTGACCCGTTTCAGGCACAGAAATGACTTTAAACACACTTATTCTAGTTGACAGTGTCATAATTCACATTCAACAGTCATTTAGAGTCAAAAGATTAAATGTTAAAATTTCATCATTATAGACCATTTTGGGATCGTTCGACTGGTCCGGAGTCATCGTTTTTCATCCGAAAATTGATTTTTTAGACTGTACCGAAAATGATTCAAAATGTCAATTGGATCATGCCTCATGTTGAATAACCACTTTTTAAACCCTCACAGTGACCAAAATTGCCATTTTTACAGAGTTTTGCTTACTCAAAAGCTTCAATTTTGACCCGTTTCAGGCACAGAAATGACTTTAAACACACTTATTTTAGTTGACAAAGTCACAATTCACATCCAACAGTAATTTAGAGTCAAAAGATTAAATGTTAAAATTTCATCATTATAGACCATTTTGGGATCGTTCGACAGGTCCGGAGTCATCGTTTTTCATCTGAAAATTGATTTTTTGGACTGTACCAAAAATGATTCAAAATGTCAATTGGATCATGCCTCATGTTGAATAACCACTTTTTAAACCCTCACAGTGACCAAAATTGCCATTTTTACAGAGTTTTGCTTACTCAAAAGCTTCAATTTTGACCCGTTTCAGGCACAGAAATGACTTTAAACACACTTATTCTAGTTGAAGAAGTCATAATTCACATCCAACAGTCATTTAGAGTCAAAAGATTAAATGTTAAAATTTCATCATTATAGACCATTTTGGGATCGTTCGACTGGTCCAGAGTCATCGTTTTTCATCCGAAAATTGATTTTTTGGACTGTACCAAAAATGATTCAAAATGTCAATTGGATCATGCCTCATGTTGAATAACCACTTTTTAAACCCTCACAGTGACCAAAATTGCCATTTTTACAGAGTTTTGCTTACTCAAAAGTTTCAATTTTGACCCGTTTCAGGCACAAAAATGACTTTAAACACACTTATTTTAGTTGACAAA
Source organism: Lissotriton vulgaris (assembly GCF_964263255.1). NCBI lineage: Eukaryota > Metazoa > Chordata > Amphibia > Caudata > Salamandridae > Lissotriton > Lissotriton vulgaris. The sequence goes on from NW_028247230.1 coordinate 292,283, forward strand.
GTCACAATTCACATCCAACAGTAATTTAGAGTCAAAAGATTAAATGTTAAAATTTCATCATTATAGACCATTTTGGGATCGTTCGACAGGTCCGGAGTCATCGTTTTTCCATCCGAAAATTGATTTTTGGGACTGTACCAAAAATTATTCAAAATGTCAATTGGATCATGCCTCATGTTGAATAACCACTTTTTAAACCCTCACAGTGACCAAAATTGCCATGCTTACTCAAAAGCTTCAATTTTGACCCGTTTCAGGCACAGAAATGACTTTAAACACACTTATTTTAGTTGACAAAGTCATAATTCACATCCATCAGTAATTTAGAGTCAAAAGATTAAATGTTAAAATTTCATCATTATAGACAATTTTGGGATCGTTCGACTGGTCCGGAGTCATCGTTTTTTATCCGAAAATTGATTTTTTGGACTGTACCAAAAATGATTCAAAATGTCAATTGGATCATGCCTCATGTTGAATAACCACTTTTTAAACCCTCACAGTGACCAAAATTGCCATTTTTACAGAGTTTTGCTTACTCAAAAGCTTCCATTTTGACCCGTTTCAGGCACAGAAATGACTTTAAACACACTTATTCTAGTTGACAAAGTCATAATTCACATCCAACAGTCATTTAGAGTCAAAAGATTAAATGTTAACATTTCATCATTATAGACCATTTTGGGATCGTTCGACAGGTCCGGAGTCATCGTTTTTCATCCGAAAATTGATTTTTTGGACTGTACCAAAAATGATTCAAAATGTCAATTGGATCATGCCTCATGTTGAATAACCACTTTTTAAACACTCACAGTGACCAAAATTGCCATTTTTACAGAGTTTTGCTTACTCAAAAGCTTCAATTTTGACCCGTTTCAGGCACAGAAATGACTTTAAACACACTTATTTTAGTTGACAAAGTCATAATTCACATCCATCAGTAATTTAGAGTCAAAAGATTAAATGTTAAAATTTCATCATTATAGACCATTTTGGGATCGTTCGACTGGTCCGGAGTCATCGTTTTTCATCCGAAAATTTATTTTTTGGACTGTACCAAAAATGATTCAAAATGTCAATTGGATCATGCCTCATGTTGAATAACCACTTTTTAAACCCTCACAGTGACCAAAATTGCCATTTTTACAGAGTTTTGCTTACTCAAAAGCTTCAATTTTGACCCGTTTCAGGCACAGAAATGACTTTAAACACACTTATTTTAGTTGACAGTGTCATAATTCACATTTAACAGTCATTTAGAGTCAAAAGATTAAATATTAAAATTTCATCATTATAGACCATTTTGGGATCGTTCGACTGGTCCGGAGTCATCGTTTTTCATCCGAAAATTGATTTTTTAGACTGTACCAAAAATGATTCAAAATGTCAATTGGATCATGCCTCATGTTGAATAACCACTTTTTAAACCCTCACAGTGACCAAAATTGCCATTTTTACAGAGTTTTGCTTACTCAAAAGCTTCAATTTTGACCCGTTTCAGGCACAGAAATGACTTTAAACACACTTATTTTAGTTGACAAAGTCACAATTCACATCCAACAGTAATTTAGAGTCAAAAGATTAAATGTTAAAATTTCATCATTATAGACCATTTTGGGATCGTTCGACAGGTCCGGAGTCATCGTTTTTCATCTGAAAATTGATTTTTTGGACTGTACCAAAAATGATTCAAAATGTCATTTGGATCATGCCTCATGTTGAATAACCACTTTTTAAACCCTCACAGTGACCAAAATTGCCATTTTTACAGAGTTTTGCTTACTCAAAAGCTTCAATTATGACCCGTTTCAGGCACAGAAATGACTTTAAACACACTTATTCTAGTTGAAAAAGTCATAATTCACATCCAACAGTCATTTAGAGTCAAAAGATTAAATGTTAAAATTTCATCATTATAGACCATTTTGGGATCGTTCGACTGGTCCGGAGTCATCGTTTTTCATCCGAAAATTGATTTTTTGGACTGTACCAAAAATGATTCAAAATGTCAATTGGATCATGCCTCATGTTGAATAACCACTTTTTAAACCCTCACAGTGACCAAAATTGCCATTTTTACAGAGTTTTGCTTACTCAAAAGTTTCAATTTTGACCCGTTTCAGGCACAAAAATGACTTTAAACACACTTATTTTAGTTGACAAAGTCACAATTCACATCCAACAGTAATTTAGAGTCAAAAGATTAAATGTTAAAATTTCATCATTATAGACCATTTTGGGATCGTTCGACAGGTCCGGAGTCATCGTTTTTCATCCGAAAATTGATTTTTTGGACTGTACCAAAAATGATTCAAAATGTCAATTGGATCATGCCTCATGTTGAATAACCACTTTTTCAACCCTCACAGTGACCAAAATTGCCATTTTTACAGAGTTTTGCTTACTCAAAAGCTTCCATTTTGACCCGTTTCAGGCACAGAAATGACTTTAAACACACTTATTCTAGTTGACAAAGTCATAATTCACATCCAACAGTCATTTAGAGTCAAAAGATTAAATGTTAAAATTTCATCATTAAATACCATTTTGGGATCGTTCGACAGGTCCGGAGTCATCGTTTTTCCATCCGAAAATTGATTTTTGGGACTGTACCAAAAATTATTCAAAATGTCAATTGGATCATGCCTCATGTTGAATAACCACTTTTTAAACCCTCACAGTGACCAAAATTGCCATTTTTACATTTTTACAGAGTTTTGCTTACTCAAAAGCTTCAATTTTGACCCGTTTCAGGCACAGAAATGACTTTAAACACACTTATTTTAGTTGACAAAGTCATAATTCACATCCATCAGTAATTTAGAGTCAAAAGATTAAATGTTAAAATTTCATCATTAAATACCATTTTGGGATCGTTCGACTGGTCCGGAGTCATCGTTTTTCCATCCGAAAATTGATTTTTTGGACTGTACCAAAAATGATTCAAAATGTCAATTGGATCATGCCTCATGTTGAATAACCACTTTTTAAACCCTCACAGTGACCAAAATTGCCATTTTTACAGAGTTTTGCTTACTCAAAAGCTTCAATTTTGACCCGTTTCAGGCACAGAAATGACTTTAAACACACTTATTTTAGTTGACAAAGTCATAATTCACATCCATCAGTAATTTAGAGTCAAAAGATTAAATGTTAAAATTTCATCATTATAGACCATTTTGGGATCGTTCGACTGGTCCGGAGTCATCGTTTTTCATCCGAAAATTGATTTTTTGGACTGTATCAAAAATGATTCAAAATGTCAATTGGATCATGCCTCATGTTGAATAACCACTTTTTAAACCCTCACAGTGACCAAAATTGCCATTTTTACAGAGTTTTGCTTACTCAAAAGCTTCCATTTTGACCCGTTTCAGGCAAAGAAATGACTTTAAACACACTTATTCTAGTTGACAGTGTCATAATTCACATTCAACAGTCATTTAGAGTCAAAAGATTAAATGTTAAAATTTCATCATTATAGACCATTTTGGGATCGTTCGACTGGTCCGGAGTCATCGTTTTTCATCCGAAAATTGATTTTTTAGACTGTACCGAAAATGATTCAAAATGTCAATTGGATCATGCCTCATGTTGAATAACCACTTTTTAAACCCTCACAGTGACCAAAATTGCCATTTTTACAGAGTTTTGCTTACTCAAAAGCTTCAATTTTGACCCGTTTCAGGCACAGAAATGACTTTAAACACACTTATTTTAGTTGACAAAGTCACAATTCACATCCAACAGTAATTTAGAGTCAAAAGATTAAATGTTAAAATTTCATCATTATAGACCATTTTGGGATCGTTCGACAGGTCCGGAGTCATCGTTTTTCATCTGAAAATTGATTTTTTGGACTGTACCAAAAATGATTCAAAATGTCAATTGGATCATGCCTCATATTGAATAACCACTTTTTAAACCCTCACAGTGACCAAAATTGCCATTTTTACAGAGTTTTGCTTACTCAAAAGCTTCAATTTTGACCCGTTTCAGGCACAGAAATGACTTTAAACACACTTATTCTAGTTGAAGAAGTCATAATTCACATCCAACAGTCATTTAGAGTCAAAAGATTAAATGTTAAAATTTCATCATTATAGACCATTTTGGGATCGTTCGACTGGTCCAGAGTCATCGTTTTTCATCCGAAAATTGATTTTTTGGACTGTACCAAAAATGATTCAAAATGTCAATTGGATCATGCCTCATGTTGAATAACCACTTTTTAAACCCTCACAGTGACCAAAATTGCCATTTTTACAGAGTTTTGCTTACTCAAAAGTTTCAATTTTGACCCGTTTCAGGCACAAAAATGACTTTAAACACACTTATTTTAGTTGACAAAGTCACAATTCACATCCAACAGTAATTTAGAGTCAAAAGATTAAATGTTAAAATTTCATCATTATAGACCATTTTGGGATCGTTCGACAGGTCCGGAGTCATCGTTTTTCCATCCGAAAATTGATTTTTGGGACTGTACCAAAAATTATTCAAAATGTCAATTGGATCATGCCTCATGTTGAATAACCACTTTTTAAACCCTCACAGTGACCAAAATTGCCATGCTTACTCAAAAGCTTCAATTTTGACCCGTTTCAGGCACAGAAATGACTTTAAACACACTTATTTTAGTTGACAAAGTCATAATTCACATCCATCAGTAATTTAGAGTCAAAAGATTAAATGTTAAAATTTCATAATTATAGACCATTTTGGGATCGTTCGACAGGTCCGGAGTCATCGTTTTTCATCTGAAAATTGATTTTTTGGACTGTACCAAAAATGATTCAAAATGTCATTTGGATCATGCCTCATGTTGAATAACCACTTTTTAAACCCTCACAGTGACCAAAATTGCCATTTTTACAGAGTTTTGCTTACTCAAAAGCTTCAATTATGACCCGTTTCAGGCACAGAAATGACTTTAAACACACTTATTCTAGTTGAAAAAGTCATAATTCACATCCAACAGTCATTTAGAGTCAAAAGATTAAATGTTAAAATTTCATCATTATAGACCATTTTGGGATCGTTCGACTGGTCCGGAGTCATCGTTTTTCATCCGAAAATTGATTTTTTGGACTGTACCAAAAATGATTCAAAATGTCAATTGGATCATGCCTCATGTTGAATAACCACTTTTTAAACCCTCACAGTGACCAAAATTGCCATTTTTACAGAGTTTTGCTTACTCAAAAGTTTCAATTTTGACCCGTTTCAGGCACAAAAATGACTTTAAACACACTTATTTTAGTTGACAAAGTCACAATTCACATCCAACAGTAATTTAGAGTCAAAAGATTAAATGTTAAAATTTCATCATTATAGACCATTTTGGGATCGTTCGACAGGTCCGGAGTCATCGTTTTTCATCCGAAAATTGATTTTTTGGACTGTACCAAAAATGATTCAAAATGTCAATTGGATCATGCCTCATGTTGAATAACCACTTTTTCAACCCTCACAGTGACCAAAATTGCCATTTTTACAGAGTTTTGCTTACTCAAAAGCTTCCATTTTGACCCGTTTCAGGCACAGAAATGACTTTAAACACACTTATTCTAGTTGACAAAGTCATAATTCACATCCAACAGTCATTTAGAGTCAAAAGATTAAATGTTAAAATTTCATCATTAAATACCATTTTGGGATCGTTCGACAGGTCCGGAGTCATCGTTTTTCCATCCGAAAATTGATTTTTGGGACTGTACCAAAAATTATTCAAAATGTCAATTGGATCATGCCTCATGTTGAATAACCACTTTTTAAACCCTCACAGTGACCAAAATTGCCATTTTTACATTTTTACAGAGTTTTGCTTACTCAAAAGCTTCAATTTTGACCCGTTTCAGGCACAGAAATGACTTTAAACACACTTATTTTAGTTGACAAAGTCATAATTCACATCCATCAGTAATTTAGAGTCAAAAGATTAAATGTTAAAATTTCATCATTATAGACAATTTTGGGATCGTTCGACTGGTCCGGAGTCATCGTTTTTTATCCGAAAATTGATTTTTTGGACTGTACCAAAAATGATTCAAAATGTCAATTGGATCATGCCTCATGTTGAATAACCACTTTTTAAACCCTCACAGTGACCAAAATTGCCATTTTTACAGAGTTTTGCTTACTCAAAAGCTTCAATTTTGACCCGTTTCAGGCACAGAAATGACTTTAAACACACTTATTTTAGTTGACAAAGTCATAATTCACATCCATCAGTAATTTAGAGTCAAAAGATTAAATGTTAAAATTTCATCATTATAGACCATTTTGGGATCGTTCGACTGGTCCGGAGTCATCGTTTTTCATCCGAAAATTGATTTTTTGGACTGTATCAAAAATGATTCAAAATGTCAATTGGATCATGCCTCATGTTGAATAACCACTTTTTAAACCCTCACAGTGACCAAAATTGCCATTTTTACAGAGTTTTGCTTACTCAAAAGCTTCCATTTTGACCCGTTTCAGGCACAGAAATGACTTTAAACACACTTATTCTAGTTGACAGTGTCATAATTCACATTCAACAGTCATTTAGAGTCAAAAGATTAAATGTTAAAATTTCATCATTATAGACCATTTTGGGATCGTTCGACTGGTCCGGAGTCATCGTTTTTCATCCGAAAATTGATTTTTTAGACTGTACCGAAAATGATTCAAAATGTCAATTGGATCATGCCTCATGTTGAATAACCACTTTTTAAACCCTCACAGTGACCAAAATTGCCATTTTTACAGAGTTTTGCTTACTCAAAAGCTTCAATTTTGACCCGTTTCAGGCACAGAAATGACTTTAAACACACTTATTTTAGTTGACAAAGTCACAATTCACATCCAACAGTAATTTAGAGTCAAAAGATTAAATGTTAAAATTTCATCATTATAGACCATTTTGGGATCGTTCGACAGGTCCGGAGTCATCGTTTTTCATCTGAAAATTGATTTTTTGGACTGTACCAAAAATGATTCAAAATGTCAATTGGATCATGCCTCATGTTGAATAACCACTTTTTAAACCCTCACAGTGACCAAAATTGCCATTTTTACAGAGTTTTGCTTACTCAAAAGCTTCAATTTTGACCCGTTTCAGGCACAGAAATGACTTTAAACACACTTATTCTAGTTGAAGAAGTCATAATTCACATCCAACAGTCATTTAGAGTCAAAAGATTAAATGTTAAAATTTCATCATTATAGACCATTTTGGGATCGTTCGACTGGTCCAGAGTCATCGTTTTTCATCCGAAAATTGATTTTTTGGACTGTACCAAAAATGATTCAAAATGTCAATTGGATCATGCCTCATGTTGAATAACCACTTTTTAAACCCTCACAGTGACCAAAATTGCCATTTTTACAGAGTTTTGCTTACTCAAAAGTTTCAATTTTGACCCGTTTCAGGCACAAAAATGACTTTAAACACACTTATTTTAGTTGACAAAGTCACAATTCACATCCAACAGTAATTTAGAGTCAAAAGATTAAATGTTAAAATTTCATCATTATAGACCATTTTGGGATCGTTCGACAGGTCCGGAGTCATCGTTTTTCCATCCGAAAATTGATTTTTGGGACTGTACCAAAAATTATTCAAAATGTCAATTGGATCATGCCTCATGTTGAATAACCACTTTTTAAACCCTCACAGTGACCAAAATTGCCATGCTTACTCAAAAGCTTCAATTTTGACCCGTTTCAGGCACAGAAATGACTTTAAACACACTTATTTTAGTTGACAAAGTCATAATTCACATCCATCAGTAATTTAGAGTCAAAAGATTAAATGTTAAAATTTCATCATTATAGACAATTTTGGGATCGTTCGACTGGTCCGGAGTCATCGTTTTTTATCCGAAAATTGATTTTTTGGACTGTACCAAAAATGATTCAAAATGTCAATTGGATCATGCCTCATGTTGAATAACCACTTTTTAAACCCTCACAGTGACCAAAATTGCCATTTTTACAGAGTTTTGCTTACTCAAAAGCTTCCATTTTGACCCGTTTCAGGCACAGAAATGACTTTAAACACACTTATTCTAGTTGACAAAGTCATAATTCACATCCAACAGTCATTTAGAGTCAAAAGATTAAATGTTAACATTTCATCATTATAGACCATTTTGGGATCGTTCGACAGGTCCGGAGTCATCGTTTTTCATCCGAAAATTGATTTTTTGGACTGTACCAAAAATGATTCAAAATGTCAATTGGATCATGCCTCATGTTGAATAACCACTTTTTAAACACTCACAGTGACCAAAATTGCCATTTTTACAGAGTTTTGCTTACTCAAAAGCTTCAATTTTGACCCGTTTCAGGCACAGAAATGACTTTAAACACACTTATTTTAGTTGACAAAGTCATAATTCACATCCATCAGTAATTTAGAGTCAAAAGATTAAATGTTAAAATTTCATCATTATAGACCATTTTGGGATCGTTCGACTGGTCCGGAGTCATCGTTTTTCATCCGAAAATTGATTTTTTGGACTGTACCAAAAATGATTCAAAATGTCAATTGGATCATGCCTCATGTTGAATAACCACTTTTTAAACCCTCACAGTGACCAAAATTGCCATTTTTACAGAGTTTTGCTTACTCAAACGCTTCCATTTTGACCCGTTTCAGGCACAGAAATGACTTTAAACACACTTATTCTAGTTGACAGTGTCATAATTCACATTCAACAGTCATTTAGAGTCAAAAGATTAAATGTTAAAATTTCATCATTATAGACCATTTTGGGATCGTTCGACTGGTCCGGAGTCATCGTTTTTCATCCGAAAATTGATTTTTTAGACTGTACCAAAAATGATTCAGAATGTCAATTGGATCATGCCTCATGTTGAATAACCACTTTTTAAACCCTCACAGTGACCAAAATTGCCATTTTTACAGAGTTTTGCTTACTCAAAAGCTTCAATTTTGACCCGTTTCAGGCACAGAAATGACTTTAAACACACTTATTTTAGTTGACAAAGTCACAATTCACATCCAACAGTAATTTAGAGTCAAAAGATTAAATGTTAAAATTTCATCATTATAGACCATTTTGGGATCGTTCGACAAGTCCGGAGTCATCGTTTTTCATCTGAAAATTGATTTTTTGGACTGTACCAAAAATGATTCAAAATGTTAATTGGATCATGCCTCATGTTGAATAACCACTTTTTAAACCCTCACAGTGACCAAAATTGCCATTTTTACAGAGTTTTGCTTACTCAAAAGCTTCAATTTTGACCCGTTTCAGGCACAGAAATGACTTTAAACACACTTATTCTAGTTGAAAAAGTCATAATTCACATCCAACAGTCATTTAGAGTCAAAAGATTAAATGTTAAAATTTCATCATTATAGACCATTTTGGGATCGTTCGACAGGTCCGGAGTCATCGTTTTTCATCTGAAAATTGATTTTTTGGACTGTACCAAAAATGATTCAAAATGTCATTTGGATCATGCCTCATGTTGAATAACCACTTTTTAAACCCTCACAGTGACCAAAATTGCCATTTTTACAGAGTTTTGCTTACTCAAAAGCTTCAATTATGACCCGTTTCAGGCACAGAAATGACTTTAAACACACTTATTCTAGTTGAAAAAGTCATAATTCACATCCAACAGTCATTTAGAGTCAAAAGATTAAATGTTAAAATTTCATCATTATAGACCATTTTGGGATCGTTCGACTGGTCCGGAGTCATCGTTTTTCATCCGAAAATTGATTTTTTGGACTGTACCAAAAATGATTCAAAATGTCAATTGGATCATGCCTCATGTTGAATAACCACTTTTTAAACCCTCACAGTGACCAAAATTGCCATTTTTACAGAGTTTTGCTTACTCAAAAGTTTCAATTTTGACCCGTTTCAGGCACAAAAATGACTTTAAACACACTTATTTTAGTTGACAAAGTCACAATTCACATCCAACAGTAATTTAGAGTCAAAAGATTAAATGTTAAAATTTCATCATTATAGACCATTTTGGGATCGTTCGACAGGTCCGGAGTCATCGTTTTTCATCCGAAAATTGATTTTTTGGACTGTACCAAAAATGATTCAAAATGTCAATTGGATCATGCCTCATGTTGAATAACCACTTTTTCAACCCTCACAGTGACCAAAATTGCCATTTTTACAGAGTTTTGCTTACTCAAAAGCTTCCATTTTGACCCGTTTCAGGCACAGAAATGACTTTAAACACACTTATTCTAGTTGACAAAGTCATAATTCACATCCAACAGTCATTTAGAGTCAAAAGATTAAATGTTAAAATTTCATCATTAAATACCATTTTGGGATCGTTCGACAGGTCCGGAGTCATCGTTTTTCCATCCGAAAATTGATTTTTGGGACTGTACCAAAAATTATTCAAAATGTCAATTGGATCATGCCTCATGTTGAATAACCACTTTTTAAACCCTCACAGTGACCAAAATTGCCATTTTTACATTTTTACAGAGTTTTGCTTACTCAAAAGCTTCAATTTTGACCCGTTTCAGGCACAGAAATGACTTTAAACACACTTATTTTAGTTGACAAAGTCATAATTCACATCCATCAGTAATTTAGAGTCAAAAGATTAAATGTTAAAATTTCATCATTATAGACAATTTTGGGATCGTTCGACTGGTCCGGAGTCATCGTTTTTTATCCGAAAATTGATTTTTTGGACTGTACCAAAAATGATTCAAAATGTCAATTGGATCATGCCTCATGTTGAATAACCACTTTTTAAACCCTCACAGTGACCAAAATTGCCATTTTTACAGAGTTTTGCTTACTCAAAAGCTTCAATTTTGACCCGTTTCAGGCACAGAAATGACTTTAAACACACTTATTTTAGTTGACAAAGTCATAATTCACATCCATCAGTAATTTAGAGTCAAAAGATTAAATGTTAAAATTTCATCATTATAGACCATTTTGGGATCGTTCGACTGGTCCGGAGTCATCGTTTTTCATCCGAAAATTGATTTTTTGGACTGTATCAAAAATGATTCAAAATGTCAATTGGATCATGCCTCATGTTGAATAACCACTTTTTAAACCCTCACAGTGACCAAAATTGCCATTTTTACAGAGTTTTGCTTACTCAAAAGCTTCCATTTTGACCCGTTTCAGGCAAAGAAATGACTTTAAACACACTTATTCTAGTTGACAGTGTCATAATTCACATTCAACAGTCATTTAGAGTCAAAAGATTAAATGTTAAAATTTCATCATTATAGACCATTTTGGGATCGTTCGACTGGTCCGGAGTCATCGTTTTTCATCCGAAAATTGATTTTTTAGACTGTACCGAAAATGATTCAAAATGTCAATTGGATCATGCCTCATGTTGAATAACCACTTTTTAAACCCTCACAGTGACCAAAATTGCCATTTTTACAGAGTTTTGCTTACTCAAAAGCTTCAATTTTGACCCGTTTCAGGCACAGAAATGACTTTAAACACACTTATTTTAGTTGACAAAGTCACAATTCACATCCAACAGTAATTTAGAGTCAAAAGATTAAATGTTAAAATTTCATCATTATAGACCATTTTGGGATCGTTCGACAGGTCCGGAGTCATCGTTTTTCATCTGAAAATTGATTTTTTGGACTGTACCAAAAATGATTCAAAATGTCAATTGGATCATGCCTCATATTGAATAACCACTTTTTAAACCCTCACAGTGACCAAAATTGCCATTTTTACAGAGTTTTGCTTACTCAAAAGCTTCAATTTTGACCCGTTTCAGGCACAGAAATGACTTTAAACACACTTATTCTAGTTGAAGAAGTCATAATTCACATCCAACAGTCATTTAGAGTCAAAAGATTAAATGTTAAAATTTCATCATTATAGACCATTTTGGGATCGTTCGACTGGTCCAGAGTCATCGTTTTTCATCCGAAAATTGATTTTTTGGACTGTACCAAAAATGATTCAAAATGTCAATTGGATCATGCCTCATGTTGAATAACCACTTTTTAAACCCTCACAGTGACCAAAATTGCCATTTTTACAGAGTTTTGCTTACTCAAAAGTTTCAATTTTGACCCGTTTCAGGCACAAAAATGACTTTAAACACACTTATTTTAGTTGACAAAGTCACAATTCACATCCAACAGTAATTTAGAGTCAAAAGATTAAATGTTAAAATTTCATCATTATAGACCATTTTGGGATCGTTCGACAGGTCCGGAGTCATCGTTTTTCCATCCGAAAATTGATTTTTGGGACTGTACCAAAAATTATTCAAAATGTCAATTGGATCATGCCTCATGTTGAATAACCACTTTTTAAACCCTCACAGTGACCAAAATTGCCATGCTTACTCAAAAGCTTCAATTTTGACCCGTTTCAGGCACAGAAATGACTTTAAACACACTTATTTTAGTTGACAAAGTCATAATTCACATCCATCAGTAATTTAGAGTCAAAAGATTAAATGTTAAAATTTCATAATTATAGACCATTTTGGGATCGTTCGACAGGTCCGGAGTCATCGTTTTTCATCTGAAAATTGATTTTTTGGACTGTACCAAAAATGATTCAAAATGTCATTTGGATCATGCCTCATGTTGAATAACCACTTTTTAAACCCTCACAGTGACCAAAATTGCCATTTTTACAGAGTTTTGCTTACTCAAAAGCTTCAATTATGACCCGTTTCAGGCACAGAAATGACTTTAAACACACTTATTCTAGTTGAAAAAGTCATAATTCACATCCAACAGTCATTTAGAGTCAAAAGATTAAATGTTAAAATTTCATCATTATAGACCATTTTGGGATCGTTCGACTGGTCCGGAGTCATCGTTTTTCATCCGAAAATTGATTTTTTGGACTGTACCAAAAATGATTCAAAATGTCAATTGGATCATGCCTCATGTTGAATAACCACTTTTTAAACCCTCACAGTGACCAAAATTGCCATTTTTACAGAGTTTTGCTTACTCAAAAGTTTCAATTTTGACCCGTTTCAGGCACAAAAATGACTTTAAACACACTTATTTTAGTTGACAAAGTCACAATTCACATCCAACAGTAATTTAGAGTCAAAAGATTAAATGTTAAAATTTCATCATTATAGACCATTTTGGGATCGTTCGACAGGTCCGGAGTCATCGTTTTTCATCCGAAAATTGATTTTTTGGACTGTACCAAAAATGATTCAAAATGTCAATTGGATCATGCCTCATGTTGAATAACCACTTTTTCAACCCTCACAGTGACCAAAATTGCCATTTTTACAGAGTTTTGCTTACTCAAAAGCTTCCATTTTGACCCGTTTCAGGCACAGAAATGACTTTAAACACACTTATTCTAGTTGACAAAGTCATAATTCACATCCAACAGTCATTTAGAGTCAAAAGATTAAATGTTAAAATTTCATCATTAAATACCATTTTGGGATCGTTCGACAGGTCCGGAGTCATCGTTTTTCCATCCGAAAATTGATTTTTGGGACTGTACCAAAAATTATTCAAAATGTCAATTGGATCATGCCTCATGTTGAATAACCACTTTTTAAACCCTCACAGTGACCAAAATTGCCATTTTTACATTTTTACAGAGTTTTGCTTACTCAAAAGCTTCAATTTTGACCCGTTTCAGGCACAGAAATGACTTTAAACACACTTATTTTAGTTGACAAAGTCATAATTCACATCCATCAGTAATTTAGAGTCAAAAGATTAAATGTTAAAATTTCATCATTATAGACAATTTTGGGATCGTTCGACTGGTCCGGAGTCATCGTTTTTTATCCGAAAATTGATTTTTTGGACTGTACCAAAAATGATTCAAAATGTCAATTGGATCATGCCTCATGTTGAATAACCACTTTTTAAACCCTCACAGTGACCAAAATTGCCATTTTTACAGAGTTTTGCTTACTCAAAAGCTTCAATTTTGACCCGTTTCAGGCACAGAAATGACTTTAAACACACTTATTTTAGTTGACAAAGTCATAATTCACATCCATCAGTAATTTAGAGTCAAAAGATTAAATGTTAAAATTTCATCATTATAGACCATTTTGGGATCGTTCGACTGGTCCGGAGTCATCGTTTTTCATCCGAAAATTGATTTTTTGGACTGTATCAAAAATGATTCAAAATGTCAATTGGATCATGCCTCATGTTGAATAACCACTTTTTAAACCCTCACAGTGACCAAAATTGCCATTTTTACAGAGTTTTGCTTACTCAAAAGCTTCCATTTTGACCCGTTTCAGGCACAGAAATGACTTTAAACACACTTATTCTAGTTGACAGTGTCATAATTCACATTCAACAGTCATTTAGAGTCAAAAGATTAAATGTTAAAATTTCATCATTATAGACCATTTTGGGATCGTTCGACTGGTCCGGAGTCATCGTTTTTCATCCGAAAATTGATTTTTTAGACTGTACCGAAAATGATTCAAAATGTCAATTGGATCATGCCTCATGTTGAATAACCACTTTTTAAACCCTCACAGTGACCAAAATTGCCATTTTTACAGAGTTTTGCTTACTCAAAAGCTTCAATTTTGACCCGTTTCAGGCACAGAAATGACTTTAAACACACTTATTTTAGTTGACAAAGTCACAATTCACATCCAACAGTAATTTAGAGTCAAAAGATTAAATGTTAAAATTTCATCATTATAGACCATTTTGGGATCGTTCGACAGGTCCGGAGTCATCGTTTTTCATCTGAAAATTGATTTTTTGGACTGTACCAAAAATGATTCAAAATGTCAATTGGATCATGCCTCATGTTGAATAACCACTTTTTAAACCCTCACAGTGACCAAAATTGCCATTTTTACAGAGTTTTGCTTACTCAAAAGCTTCAATTTTGACCCGTTTCAGGCACAGAAATGACTTTAAACACACTTATTCTAGTTGAAGAAGTCATAATTCACATCCAACAGTCATTTAGAGTCAAAAGATTAAATGTTAAAATTTCATCATTATAGACCATTTTGGGATCGTTCGACTGGTCCAGAGTCATCGTTTTTCATCCGAAAATTGATTTTTTGGACTGTACCAAAAATGATTCAAAATGTCAATTGGATCATGCCTCATGTTGAATAACCACTTTTTAAACCCTCACAGTGACCAAAATTGCCATTTTTACAGAGTTTTGCTTACTCAAAAGTTTCAATTTTGACCCGTTTCAGGCACAAAAATGACTTTAAACACACTTATTTTAGTTGACAAAGTCACAATTCACATCCAACAGTAATTTAGAGTCAAAAGATTAAATGTTAAAATTTCATCATTATAGACCATTTTGGGATCGTTCGACAGGTCCGGAGTCATCGTTTTTCCATCCGAAAATTGATTTTTGGGACTGTACCAAAAATTATTCAAAATGTCAATTGGATCATGCCTCATGTTGAATAACCACTTTTTAAACCCTCACAGTGACCAAAATTGCCATGCTTACTCAAAAGCTTCAATTTTGACCCGTTTCAGGCACAGAAATGACTTTAAACACACTTATTTTAGTTGACAAAGTCATAATTCACATCCATCAGTAATTTAGAGTCAAAAGATTAAATGTTAAAATTTCATCATTATAGACAATTTTGGGATCGTTCGACTGGTCCGGAGTCATCGTTTTTTATCCGAAAATTGATTTTTTGGACTGTACCAAAAATGATTCAAAATGTCAATTGGATCATGCCTCATGTTGAATAACCACTTTTTAAACCCTCACAGTGACCAAAATTGCCATTTTTACAGAGTTTTGCTTACTCAAAAGCTTCCATTTTGACCCGTTTCAGGCACAGAAATGACTTTAAACACACTTATTCTAGTTGACAAAGTCATAATTCACATCCAACAGTCATTTAGAGTCAAAAGATTAAATGTTAACATTTCATCATTATAGACCATTTTGGGATCGTTCGACAGGTCCGGAGTCATCGTTTTTCATCCGAAAATTGATTTTTTGGACTGTACCAAAAATGATTCAAAATGTCAATTGGATCATGCCTCATGTTGAATAACCACTTTTTAAACACTCACAGTGACCAAAATTGCCATTTTTACAGAGTTTTGCTTACTCAAAAGCTTCAATTTTGACCCGTTTCAGGCACAGAAATGACTTTAAACACACTTATTTTAGTTGACAAAGTCATAATTCACATCCATCAGTAATTTAGAGTCAAAAGATTAAATGTTAAAATTTCATCATTATAGACCATTTTGGGATCGTTCGACTGGTCCGGAGTCATCGTTTTTCATCCGAAAATTGATTTTTTGGACTGTACCAAAAATGATTCAAAATGTCAATTGGATCATGCCTCATGTTGAATAACCACTTTTTAAACCCTCACAGTGACCAAAATTGCCATTTTTACAGAGTTTTGCTTACTCAAAAGCTTCCATTTTGACCCGTTTCAGGCACAGAAATGACTTTAAACACACTTATTCTAGTTGACAGTGTCATAATTCACATTCAACAGTCATTTAGAGTCAAAAGATTAAATGTTAAAATTTCATCATTATAGACCATTTTGGGATCGTTCGACTGGTCCGGAGTCATCGTTTTTCATCCGAAAATTGATTTTTTAGACTGTACCAAAAATGATTCAGAATGTCAATTGGATCATGCCTCATGTTGAATAACCACTTTTTAAACCCTCACAGTGACCAAAATTGCCATTTTTACAGAGTTTTGCTTACTCAAAAGCTTCAATTTTGACCCGTTTCAGGCACAGAAATGACTTTAAACACACTTATTTTAGTTGACAAAGTCACAATTCACATCCAACAGTAATTTAGAGTCAAAAGATTAAATGTTAAAATTTCATCATTATAGACCATTTTGGGATCGTTCGACAAGTCCGGAGTCATCGTTTTTCATCTGAAAATTGATTTTTTGGACTGTACCAAAAATGATTCAAAATGTTAATTGGATCATGCCTCATGTTGAATAACCACTTTTTAAACCCTCACAGTGACCAAAATTGCCATTTTTACAGAGTTTTGCTTACTCAAAAGCTTCAATTTTGACCCGTTTCAGGCACAGAAATGACTTTAAACACACTTATTCTAGTTGAAAAAGTCATAATTCACATCCAACAGTCATTTAGAGTCAAAAGATTAAATGTTAAAATTTCATCATTATAGACCATTTTGGGATCGTTCGACTGGTCCGGAGTCATCGTTTTTCAGCCGAAAATTGATTTTTTGGACTGTACCAAAAATGATTCAAAATGTCAATTGGATCATGCCTCATGTTGAATAACCACTTTTTAAACCCTCACAGTGACCAAAATTGCCATTTTTACAGAGTTTTGCTTACTCAAAAGCTTCAATTTTGACCCATTTCAGGCACAAAAATGACTTTAAACACACTTATTTTAGTTGACAAAGTCACAATTCACATCCAACAGTAATTTAGAGTCAAAAGATTAAATGTTAAAATTTCATCATTATAGACCATTTTGGGATCGTTCGACAGGTCCGGAGTCATCGTTTTTCATCCGAAAATTGATTTTTTGGACTGTACCAAAAATGATTCAAAATGTCAATTGGATCATGCCTCATGTTGAATAACCACTTTTTAAACCCTCACAGTGACCAAAATTGCCATTTTTACAGAGTTTTGCTTACTCAAAAGCTTCCATTTTTACCCGTTTCAGGCACAGAAATGACTTTAAACACACTTATTCTAGTTGACAAAGTCATAATTCACATCCAACAGTCATTTAGAGTCAAAAGATTAAATGTTAAAATTTCATCATTATAGACCATTTTGGGATCGTTCGACAGGTCCGGAGTCATCGTTTTTCCATCCGAAAATTGATTTTTGGGACTGTACCAAAAATTATTCAAAATGTCAATTGGATCATGCCTCATGTTGAATAACCACTTTTTAAACCCTCACAGTGACCAAAATTGCCATTTTTACAGAGTTTTGCTTACTCAAAAGCTTCAATTTTGACCCGTTTCAGGCACAGAAATGACTTTAAACACACTTATTTTAGTTGACAAAGTCATAATTCACATCCATCAGTAATTTAGAGTCAAAAGATTAAATGTTAAAATTTCATCATTATAGACAATTTTGGGATCGTTCGACTGGTCCGGAGTCATCGTTTTTTATCCGAAAATTGATTTTTTGGACTGTACCAAAAATGATTCAAAATGTCGATTGGATCATGCCTCATGTTGAATAACCACTTTTTAAACCCTCACAGTGACCAAAATTGCCATTTTTACAGAGTTTTGCTTACTCAAAAGCTTCAATTTTGACCCGTTTCAGGCACAAAAATGACTTTAAACACACTTATTCTAGTTGACAAAGTCACAATTCACATCCAACAGTAATTTAGAGTCAAAAGATTAAATGTTAAAATTTCATCATTATAGACCATTTTGGGATCGTTCGACAGGTCCGGAGTCATAGTTTTTCATCCGAAAATTGATTTTTTGGACTGTACCAAAAATGATTCAAAATGTCAATTGGATCATGCCTCATGTTAAATACCCACTTTTTAAACCCTCACAGTGACCAAAATTGCCATTTTTACAGAGTTTTGCTTACTCAAAAGCTTCCATTTTGACCCGTTTCAGGCACAGAAATGACTTTAAACACACTTATTCTAGTTGACAAAGTCATAATTCACATCCAACAGTCATTTAGAGTCAAAAGATTAAATGTTAAAATTTCATCATTATAGACCATTTTGGGATCGTTCGACAGGTCCGGAGTCATCGTTTTTCATCCGAAAATTGATTTTTTGGACTGTACCAAAAATGATTCAAAATGTCAATTGGATCATGCCTCATGTTGAATAACCACTTTTAAAACCCTCACAGTGACCAAAATTGCCATTTTTACAGAGTTTTGCTTACTCAAAAGCTTCAATTTTGACCCGTTTCAGGCACAGAAATGACTTAAAAACACACTTATTTTAGTTGACAAAGTCATAATTCACATCCATCAGTAATTTAGAGTCAAAAGATTAAATGTTAAAATTTCATCATTATAGACCATTTTGGGATCGTTCGACTGGTCCGGAGTCATCGTTTTTCATCCGAAAATTGATTTTTTGGACTGTACCAAATATGATTCAAAATGTCAATTGGATCATGCCTCATGTTGAATAACCACTTTTTCAACCCTCACAGTGACCAAAATTGCCATTTTTACAGAGTTTTGCTTACTCAAAAGCTTCCATTTTGACCCGTTTCTGGCACAGAAATGACTTTAAACACACTTATTCTAGTTGACAGAGTCATAATTCACATTCAACAGTCATTTAGAGTCAAAAGATTAAATGTTAAAATTTCATCATTATAGACCATTTTGGGATCGTTCGACAGGTCCGGAGTCATCGTATTTCATCTGAAAATTGATTTTTTGGACTGTACCAAAAATGATTCAAAATGTCAATTGGATCATGCCTCATGTTGAATAACCACTTTTTAAACCCTCACAGTGACCAAAATTGCCATTTTTACAGAGTTTTGCTTACTCAAAAGCTTCAATTTTGACCCGTTTCAGGCACAGAAATGACTTTAAACACACTTATTCTAGTTGAAAAAGTCATAATTCACATCCAACAGTCATTTAGAGTCAAAAGATTAAATGTTGAAATTTCATCCATATTGACCATTTTGGGATCGTTCGACAGGTCCGGAGTCATCGTTTTTCATCCGAAAATTGATTTTTTGGACTGTACCAAAAATGATTCAAAATGTTAATTGGATCATGTTGAATAACCACTTTTTAAACCCTCACAGTGACCAAAATTGCCATTTTTACAGAGTTTTGCTTACTCAAAAGCTTCAATTTTGACCTGTTTCAGGCACAGAAATGACTTTAAACACACTTATTTTAGTTGACAAAGTCATAATTCACATCCATCAGTAATTTAGAGTCAAAAGATTAAATGTTAAAATTTCATCATTATAGACCATTTTGGGATCGTTCGACTGGTCCGGAGTCATCGTTTTTTATACGAAAATTGATTTTTTGGACTGTACCAAAAATGATTCAAAATGTCAATTGGATCATGCCTCATGTTGAATAACCACTTTTTAAACCCTCACAGTGACCAAAATTGCCATTTTTACAGAGTTTTGCTTACTCAAAAGCTTCCATTTTTACCCGTTTCAGGCACAGAAATGACTTTAAACACACTTATTCTAGTTGACAAAGTCATAATTCACATCCAACAGTCATTTAGAGTCAAAAGATTAAATGTTAAAATTTCATCATTATAGACCATTTTGGGATCGTTCGACAGGTCCGGAGTCATCGTTTTTCCATCCGAAAATTGATTTTTGGGACTGTACCAAAAATTATTCAAAATGTCAATTGGATCATGCCTCATGTTGAATAACCACTTTTTAAACCCTCACAGTGACCAAAATTGCCATTTTTACAGAGTTTTGCTTACTCAAAAGCTTCAATTTTGACCCGTTTCAGGCACAGAAATGACTTTAAACACACTTATTTTAGTTGACAAAGTCATAATTCACATCCATCAGTAATTTAGAGTCAAAAGATTAAATGTTAAAATTTCATCATTATAGACAATTTTGGGATCGTTCGACTGGTCCGGAGTCATCGTTTTTTATCCGAAAATTGATTTTTTGGACTGTACCAAAAATGATTCAAAATGTCGATTGGATCATGCCTCATGTTGAATAACCACTTTTTAAACCCTCACAGTGACCAAAATTGCCATTTTTACAGAGTTTTGCTTACTCAAAAGCTTCCATTTTGACCCGTTTCAGGCACAGAAATGACTTTAAACACACTTATTCTAGTTGACAAAGTCATAATTCACATCCAACAGTCATTTAGAGTCAAAAGATTAAATGTTAAAATTTCATCATTATAGACCATTTTGGGATCGTTCGACAGGTCCGGAGTCATCGTTTTTCATCCGAAAATTGATTTTTTGGACTGTACCAAAAATGATTCAAAATGTCAATTGGATCATGCCTCATGTTGAATAACCACTTTTTAAACCCTCACAGTGACCAAAATTGCCATTTTTACAGAGTTTTGCTTACTCAAAAGCTTCAATTTTGACCCGTTTCAGGCACAGAAATGACTTTAAACACACTTATTTTAGTTGACAAAGTCATAATTCACATCAATCAGTAATTTAGAGTCAAAAGATTAAATGTTAAAATTTCATCATTATAGACCATTTTGGGATCGTTCGACTGGTCCGGAGTCATCGTTATTCATCCGAAAATTGATTTTTTGGACTGTACCAAAAATGATTCAAAATGTCAATTGGATCATGCCTCATGTTGAATAACCACTTTTTCAACCCTCACAGTGACCAAAATTGCCATTTTTACAGAGTTTTGCTTACTCAAAAGCTTCCATTTTGACCCGTTTCTGGCACAGAAATGACTTTAAACACACTTATTCTAGTTGACAGAGTCATAATTCACATTCAACAGTCATTTAGAGTCAAAAGATTAAATGTTAAAATTTCATCATTATAGACCATTTTGGGATCGTTCGACAGGTCCGGAGTCATCGTTTTTCATCTGAAAATTGATTTTTTGGACTGTACCAAAAATGATTCAAAATGTCAATTGGATCATGCCTCATGTTGAATAACCACTTTTTAAACCCTCACAGTGACCAAAATTGCCATTTTTACAGAGTTTTGCTTACTCAAAAGCTTCAATTTTGACCCGTTTCAGGCACAGAAATGACTTTAAACACACTTATTCTAGTTGAAAAAGTCATAATTCACATCCAACAGTCATTTAGAGTCAAAAGATTAAATGTTGAAATTTCATCCATATTGACCATTTTGGGATCGTTCGACAGGTCCGGAGTCATCGTTTTTCATCCGAAAATTGATTTTTTGGACTGTACCAAAAATGATTCAAAATGTTAATTGGATCATGTTGAATAACCACTTTTTAAACCCTCACAGTGACCAAAATTGCCATTTTTACAGAGTTTTGCTTACTCAAAAGCTTCAATTTTGACCTGTTTCAGGCACAGAAATGACTTTAAACACACTTATTTTAGTTGACAAAGTCATAATTCACATCCATCAGTAATTTAGAGTCAAAATATTAAATGTTAAAATTTCATCATTATAGACCATTTTGGGATCGTTCGACTGGTCCGGAGTCATCGTTTTTTATCCGAAAATTGATTTTTTGGACTGTACCAAAAATGATTCAAAATGTCAATTGGATCATGCCTCATGTTGAATAACCACTTTTTAAACCCTCACAGTGACCAAAATTGCCATTTTTACAGAGTTTTGCTTACTCAAAAGCTTCAATTTTGACCCGTTTCAGGCACAAAAATGACTTTAAACACACTTATTCTAGTTGACAAAGTCACAATTCACATCCAACAGTCATTTAGAGTCAAAAGATTAAATGTTGAAATTTCATCCATATTGACCATTTTGGGATCGTTCGACAGGTCCGGAGTCATCGTTTTTCATCCGAAAATTGATTTTTTGGACTGTACCAAAAATGATTCAAAATGTCAATTGGATCATGCCTCATGTTGAATAACCACTTTTTAAACCCTCACAGTGACCGAAATTGCCATTTTTACAGAGTTTTGCTTACTCAAAAGCTTCAATTTTGACCCGTTTCAGGCACAGAAATGACTTTAAACACACTTATTCTAGTTGACAAAGTCATAATTCACATCCAACAGTCATTTAGAGTCAAAAGATTAAATGTTAAAATTTCATCATTATAGACCATTTTGGGATCGTTCGACGGGTCCGGAGTCATCGTTTTTCATCCGAAAATTGATTTTTCGGACTGTACCAAAAATGATTCAAAATGTCAATTGGATCGTGCCTCATGTTGAATAACCACTTTTTAAACCCTCACAGTGACCAAAATTGCCATTTTTACAGAGTTTTGCTTACTCAAAAGCTTCCATTTTGACCCGTTTCAGGCACAGAAATGACTTTAAACACACTTATTCTAGTTGACAAAGTCATAATGCACATCCAACAGTCATTTAGAGTCAAAAGATTAAATGTTAAAATTTCATCATTATAGACCATTTTGGGATCGTTCGACAGGTCCGGAGTCATCGTTTTTCATCCGAAAATTGATTTTTTGGACTGTATTAAAAATGATTCAAAATGTCAATTGGATCATGCCTCATGATGAATAACCACTTTTTAAACCCTCACAGTGACCAAAATTGCCATTTTTACAGAGTTTTGCTTACTCAAAAGCTTCAATTTTGACCCGTTTCAGGCACAGAAATGACTTTAAACACACTTATTTTAGTTGACAAAGTCATAATTCACATCCATCAGTAATTTAGAGTCAAAAGATTAAATGTTAAAATTTCATCATTATAGACCATTTTGGGATCGTTCGACTGGTCCGGAGTCATCGTTTTTTATCCGAAAATTGATTTTTTGGACTGTACCAAAAATGATTCAAAATGTCAATTGGATCATGCCTCATGTTGAATAACCACTTTTTAAACCCTCACAGTGACCAAAATTGCCATTTTTACAGAGTTTTGCTTACTCAAAAGCTTCAATTTTGACCCGTTTCAGGCACAAAAATGACTTTAAACACACTTATTCTAGTTGACAAAGTCACAATTCACATCCAACAGTAATTTAGAGTCAAAAGATTAAATGTTAAAATTTCATCATTATAGACCATTTTGGGATCGTTCGACAGGTCCGGAGTCATCGTTTTTCATCCGAAAATTGATTTTTTGGACTGTACCAAAAATGATTCAAAATGTCAATTGGATCATGCCTCATGTTGAATAACCACTTTTTAAACCCTCACAGTGACCAAAATTGCCATTTTTACAGAGTTTTGCTTACTCAAAAGCTTCCATTTTGACCCGTTTCAGGCACAGAAATGACTTTAAACACACTTATTCTAGTTGACAGAGTCATAATTCACATTCAACAGTCATTTAGAGTCAAAAGATTAAATGTTAAAATTTCATCATTATAGACCATTTTGGGATCGTTCGACTGGTCCGGAGTCATCGTTTTTCATCCGAAAATTGATTTTTTAGACTGTACCAAAAATGATTCAAAATGTCAATTGGATCATGCCTCATGTTGAATAACCACTTTTTAAACCCTCACAGTGACCAAAATTGCCATTTTTACAGAGTTTTGCTTACTCAAAAGCTTCAATTTTGACCAGTTTCAGGCACAGAAATGACTTTAAACACACTTATTTTAGTTGACAAAGTCATAATTCACATCCATCAGTAATTTAGTGTCAAAAGATTAAATGTAAAAAAATCATCATTATAGACCATTTTGGGATCGTTCGACTGGTCCGGAGTCATCGTTTTTCACCCGAAAATTGATTTTTTGGACTGTACCAAAAATGATTCAAAATGTTAATTGGATCATGCCTCATGTTGAATAACCACTTTTTAAACCCTCACAGTGACCAAAATTGCCATTTTTACAGAGTTTTGCTTACTCAAAAGCTTCAATTTTGACCCGTTTCAGGCACAGAAATGACTTTAAACACACTTATTTTAGTTGACAAAGTCACAATTCACATCCAACAGTAATTTAGAGTCAAAAGATTAAATGTTAAAATTTCATCATTATAGACCATTTTGGGATCGTTCGACAGGTCCGGAGTCATCGTTTTTCATCCGAAAATTGATTTTTTGGACTGTACCAAAAATGATTCAAAATGTCAATTGGATCATGCCTCATGTTGAATAACCACTTTTTAAACCCTCACAGTGACCAAAATTGCCATTTTTACAGAGTTTTGCTTACTCAAAAGCTTCCATTTTGACCCGTTTCAGGCACAGAAATGACTTTAAACACACTTATTCTAGTTGACAAAGTCATAATTCACATCCAACAGTCATTTAGAGTCAAAAGATTAAATGTTAAAATTTCATCATTATAGACCTTTTTGGGATCGTTCGACAGGTCCGGAGTCATCGTTTTTCATCCGAAAATTGATTTTTTGGACTGTACCAAAAATGATTCAAAATGTCAATTGGATCATGCCTCATGTTGAATAACCACTTTTTAAACCCTCACAGTGACCAAAATTGCCATTTTTACAGAGTTTTGCTTACTCAAAAGCTTCAATTTTGACCCGTTTCAGGCACAGAAATGACTTTAAACACACTTATTTTAGTTGACAGTGTCATAATTCACATTTAACAGTCATTTAGAGTCAAAAGATTAAATGTTAAAATTTCATCATTATAGACCATTTTGGGATCGTTCGACTGGTCCGGAGTCATCGTTTTTCATCCGAAAATTGATTTTTTAGACTGTACCAAAAATGATTCAAAATGTCAATTGGATCATGCCTCATGTTGAATAACCACTTTTTAAACCCTCACAGTGACCAAAATTGCCATTTTTACAGAGTTTTGCTTACTCAAAAGCTTCAATTTTGACCCGTTTCAGGCACAGAAATGACTTTAAACACACTTATTTTAGTTGACAAAGTCACAATTCACATCCAACAGTAATTTAGAGTCAAAAGATTAAATGTTAAAATTTCATCATTATAGACCATTTTGGGATCGTTCGACAGGTCCGGAGTCATCGTTTTTCATCTGAAAATTGATTTTTTGGACTGTACCAAAAATGATTCAAAATGTCATTTGGATCATGCCTCATGTTGAATAACCACTTTTTAAACCCTCACAGTGACCAAAATTGCCATTTTTACAGAGTTTTGCTTACTCAAAAGCTTCAATTATGACCCGTTTCAGGCACAGAAATGACTTTAAACACACTTATTCTAGTTGAAAAAGTCATAATTCACATCCAACAGTCATTTAGAGTCAAAAGATTAAATGTTAAAATTTCATCATTATAGACCATTTTGGGATCGTTCGACTGGTCCGGAGTCATCGTTTTTCATCCGAAAATTGATTTTTTGGACTGTACCAAAAATGATTCAAAATGTCAATTGGATCATGCCTCATGTTGAATAACCACTTTTTAAACCCTCACAGTGACCAAAATTGCCATTTTTACAGAGTTTTGCTTACTCAAAAGTTTCAATTTTGACCCGTTTCAGGCACAAAAATGACTTTAAACACACTTATTTTAGTTGACAAAGTCACAATTCACATCCAACAGTAATTTAGAGTCAAAAGATTAAATGTTAAAATTTCATCATTATAGACCATTTTGGGATCGTTCGACAGGTCCGGAGTCATCGTTTTTCATCCGAAAATTGATTTTTTGGACTGTACCAAAAATGATTCAAAATGTCAATTGGATCATGCCTCATGTTGAATAACCACTTTTTCAACCCTCACAGTGACCAAAATTGCCATTTTTACAGAGTTTTGCTTACTCAAAAGCTTCCATTTTGACCCGTTTCAGGCACAGAAATGACTTTAAACACACTTATTCTAGTTGACAAAGTCATAATTCACATCCAACAGTCATTTAGAGTCAAAAGATTAAATGTTAAAATTTCATCATTAAATACCATTTTGGGATCGTTCGACAGGTCCGGAGTCATCGTTTTTCCATCCGAAAATTGATTTTTGGGACTGTACCAAAAATTATTCAAAATGTCAATTGGATCATGCCTCATGTTGAATAACCACTTTTTAAACCCTCACAGTGACCAAAATTGCCATTTTTACAGAGTTTTGCTTACTCAAAAGCTTCAATTTTGACCCGTTTCAGGCACAGAAATGACTTTAAACACACTTATTTTAGTTGACAAAGTCATAATTCACATCCATCAGTAATTTAGAGTCAAAAGATTAAATGTTAAAATTTCATCATTATAGACAATTTTGGGATCGTTCGACTGGTCCGGAGTCATCGTTTTTTATCCGAAAATTGATTTTTTGGACTGTACCAAAAATGATTCAAAATGTCAATTGGATCATGCCTCATGTTGAATAACCACTTTTTAAACCCTCACAGTGACCAAAATTGCCATTTTTACAGAGTTTTGCTTACTCAAAAGCTTCAATTTTGACCCGTTTCAGGCACAGAAATGACTTTAAACACACTTATTTTAGTTGACAAAATCATAATTCACATCCATCAGTAATTTAGAGTCAAAAGATTAAATGTTAAAATTTCATCATTATAGACCATTTTGGGATCGTTCGACTGGTCCGGAGTCATCGTTTTTCATCCGAAAATTGATTTTTTGGACTGTATCAAAAATGATTCAAAATGTCAATTGGATCATGCCTCATGTTGAATAACCACTTTTTAAACCCTCACAGTGACCAAAATTGCCATTTTTAAAGAGTTTTGCTTACTCAAAAGCTTCCATTTTGACCCGTTTCAGGCACAGAAATGACTTTAAACACACTTATTCTAGTTGACAGTGTCATAATTCACATTCAACAGTCATTTAGAGTCAAAAGATTAAATGTTAAAATTTCATCATTATAGACCATTTTGGGATCGTTCGACTGGTCCGGAGTCATCGTTTTTCATCCGAAAATTGATTTTTTAGACTGTACCGAAAATGATTCAAAATGTCAATTGGATCATGCCTCATGTTGAATAACCACTTTTTAAACCCTCACAGTGACCAAAATTGCCATTTTTACAGAGTTTTGCTTACTCAAAAGCTTCAATTTTGACCCGTTTCAGGCACAGAAATGACTTTAAACACACTTATTTTAGTTGACAAAGTCACAATTCACATCCAACAGTAATTTAGAGTCAAAAGATTAAATGTTAAAATTTCATCATTATAGACCATTTTGGGATCGTTCGACAGGTCCGGAGTCATCGTTTTTCATCTGAAAATTGATTTTTTGGACTGTACCAAAAATGATTCAAAATGTCAATTGGATCATGCCTCATGTTGAATAACCACTTTTTAAACCCTCACAGTGACCAAAATTGCCATTTATACAGAGTTTTGCTTACTCAAAAGCTTCAATTTTGACCCGTTTCAGGCACAGAAATGACTTTAAACACACTTATTTTAGTTGACAAAGTCACAATTCACATCCAACAGTAATTTAGAGTCAAAAGATTAAATGTTAAAATTTCATCATTATAGACCATTTTGGGATCGTTCGACAGGTCCGGAGTCATCGTTTTTCATCTGAAAATTGATTTTTTGGACTGTACCAAAAATGATTCAAAATGTCAATTGGATCATGCCTCATGTTGAATAACCACTTTTTAAACCCTCACAGTGACCAAAATTGCCATTTTTACAGAGTTTTGCTTACTCAAAAGCTTCAATTTTGACCCGTTTCAGGCACAGAAATGACTTTAAACACACTTATTTTAGTTGACAAAGTCATAATTCACATCCATCAGTAATTTAGAGTCAAAAGATTAAATGTTAAAATTTCATCATTATAGACCATTTTGGGATCGTTCGACTGGTCCGGAGTCATCGTTTTTCATCCGAAAATTGATTTTTTGGACTGTACCAAAAATGATTCAAAATGTCAATTGGATCATGCCTCATGTTGAATAACCACTTTTTCAACCCTCACAGTGACCAAAATTGCCATTTTTACAGAGTTTTGCTTACTCAAAAGCTTCCATTTTGACCCGTTTCAGGCACAGAAATGACTTTAAACACACTTATTCTAGTTGACAAAGTCATAATTCACATCCAACAGTCATTTAGAGTCAAAAGATTAAATGTTAAAATTTCATCATTAAATACCATTTTGGGATCGTTCGACAGGTCCGGAGTCATCGTTTTTCCATCCGAAAATTGATTTTTGGGACTGTACCAAAAATTATTCAAAATGTCAATTGGATCATGCCTCATGTTGAATAACCACTTTTTAAACCCTCACAGTGACCAAAATTGCCATTTTTACAGAGTTTTGCTTACTCAAAAGCTTCAATTTTGACCCGTTTCAGGCACAGAAATGACTTTAAACACACTTATTTTAGTTGACAAAGTCATAATTCACATCCATCAGTAATTTAGAGTCAAAAGATTAAATGTTAAAATTTCATCATTATAGACAATTTTGGGATCGTTCGACTGGTCCGGAGTCATCGTTTTTTATCCGAAAATTGATTTTTTGGACTGTACCAAAAATGATTCAAAATGTCAATTGGATCATGCCTCATGTTGAATAACCACTTTTTAAACCCTCACAGTGACCAAAATTGCCATTTTTACAGAGTTTTGCTTACTCAAAAGCTTCAATTTTGACCCGTTTCAGGCACAGAAATGACTTTAAACACACTTATTTTAGTTGACAAAGTCATAATTCACATCCATCAGTAATTTAGAGTCAAAAGATTAAATGTTAAAATTTCATCATTATAGACCATTTTGGGATCGTTCGACTGGTCCGGAGTCATCGTTTTTCATCCGAAAATTGATTTTTTGGACTGTATCAAAAATGATTCAAAATGTCAATTGGATCATGCCTCATGTTGAATAACCACTTTTTAAACCCTCACAGTGACCAAAATTGCCATTTTTAAAGAGTTTTGCTTACTCAAAAGCTTCCATTTTGACCCGTTTCAGGCACAGAAATGACTTTAAACACACTTATTCTAGTTGACAGTGTCATAATTCACATTCAACAGTCATTTAGAGTCAAAAGATTAAATGTTAAAATTTCATCATTATAGACCATTTTGGGATCGTTCGACTGGTCCGGAGTCATCGTTTTTCATCCGAAAATTGATTTTTTAGACTGTACCGAAAATGATTCAAAATGTCAATTGGATCATGCCTCATGTTGAATAACCACTTTTTAAACCCTCACAGTGACCAAAATTGCCATTTTTACAGAGTTTTGCTTACTCAAAAGCTTCAATTTTGACCCGTTTCAGGCACAGAAATGACTTTAAACACACTTATTTTAGTTGACAAAGTCACAATTCACATCCAACAGTAATTTAGAGTCAAAAGATTAAATGTTAAAATTTCATCATTATAGACCATTTTGGGATCGTTCGACAGGTCCGGAGTCATCGTTTTTCATCTGAAAATTGATTTTTTGGACTGTACCAAAAATGATTCAAAATGTCAATTGGATCATGCCTCATGTTGAATAACCACTTTTTAAACCCTCACAGTGACCAAAATTGCCATTTTTACAGAGTTTTGCTTACTCAAAAGCTTCAATTTTGACCCGTTTCAGGCACAGAAATGACTTTAAACACACTTATTCTAGTTGAAAAAGTCATAATTCACATCCAACAGTCATTTAGAGTCAAAAGATTAAATGTTAAAATTTCATCATTATAGACCATTTTGGGATCGTTCGACTGGTCCAGAGTCATCGTTTTTCATCCGAAAATTGATTTTTTGGACTGTACCAAAAATGATTCAAAATGTCAATTGGATCATGCCTCATGTTGAATAACCACTTTTTAAACCCTCACAGTGACCAAAATTGCCATTTTTACAGAGTTTTGCTTACTCAAAAGTTTCAATTTTGACCCGTTTCAGGCACAAAAATGACTTTAAACACACTTATTTTAGTTGACAAAGTCACAATTCACATCCAACAGTCATTTAGAGTCAAAAGATTAAATGTTAAAATTTCATCATTATAGACCATTTTGGGATCGTTCGACTGGTCCGGAGTCATCGTTTTTCATCCGAAAATTGATTTTTTGGACTGTACCAAAAATGATTCAAAATGTTAATTGGATCATGCCTCATGTTGAATAACCACTTTTTAAACCCTCACAGTGACCAAAATTGCCATTTATACAGAGTTTTGCTTACTCAAAAGCTTCAATTTTGACCCGTTTCAGGCACAGAAATGACTTTAAACACACTTATTTTAGTTGACAAAGTCACAATTCACATCCAACAGTAATTTAGAGTCAAAAGATTAAATGTTAAAATTTCATCATTATAGACCATTTTGGGATCGTTCGACAGGTCCGGAGTCATCGTTTTTCATCTGAAAATTGATTTTTTGGACTGTACCAAAAATGATTCAAAATGTCAATTGGATCATGCCTCATGTTGAATAACCACTTTTTAAACCCTCACAGTGACCAAAATTGCCATTTTTACAGAGTTTTTCTTACTCAAAAGCTTCAATTTTGACCCGTTTCAGGCACAGAAATGACTTTAAACACACTTATTCTAGTTGAAAAAGTCATAATTCACATCCAACAGTAATTTAGAGTCAAAAGATTAAATGTTAAAATTTCATCATTATAGACAATTTTGGGATCGTTCGACTGGTCCGGAGTCATCGTTTTTTATCCGAAAATTGATTTTTTGGACTGTACCAAAAATGATTCAAAATGTCAATTGGATCATGCCTCATGTTGAATAACCACTTTTTAAACACTCACAGTGACCAAAATTGCCATTTTTACAGAGTTTTGCTTACTCAAAAGCTTCAATTTTGACCCGTTTCAGGCACAGAAATGACTTTAAACACACTTATTTTAGTTGACAAAGTCACAATTCACATCCAACAGTAATTTAGAGTCAAAAGATTAAATGTTAAAATTTCATCATTATAGACCATTTTGGGATCGTTCGACAGGTCCGGAGTCATCGTTTTTCATCTGAAAATTGATTTTTTGGACTGTACCAAAAATGATTCAAAATGTCAATTGGATCATGCCTCATGTTGAATAACCACTTTTTAAACCCTCACAGTGACCAAAATTGCCATTTTTACAGAGTTTTGCTTACTCAAAAGCTTCCATTTTGACCCGTTTCAGGCACAGAAATGACTTTAAACACACTTATTCTAGTTGACAAAGTCATAATTCACATCCAACAGTCATTTAGAGTCAAAAGATTAAATGTTAACATTTCATCATTATAGACCATTTTGGGATCGTTCGACAGGTCCGGAGTCATCGTTTTTCATCCGAAAATTGATTTTTTGGACTGTACCAAAAATGATTCAAAATGTCAATTGGATCATGCCTCATGTTGAATAACCACTTTTTAAACACTCACAGTGACCAAAATTGCCATTTTTACAGAGTTTTGCTTACTCAAAAGCTTCAATTTTGACCCGTTTCAGGCACAGAAATGACTTTAAACACACTTATTTTAGTTGACAAAGTCATAATTCACATCCATCAGTAATTTAGAGTCAAAAGATTAAATGTTAAAATTTCATCATTATAGACCATTTTGGGATCGTTCGACTGGTCCGGAGTCATCGTTTTTCATCCGAAAATTGATTTTTTGGACTGTACCAAAAATGATTCAAAATGTCAATTGGATCATGCCTCATGTTGAATAACCACTTTTTCAACCCTCACAGTGACCAAAATTGCCATTTTTACAGAGTTTTGCTTACTCAAAAGCTTCCATTTTGACCCGTTTCAGGCACAGAAATGACTTTAAACACACTTATTCTAGTTGACAAAGTCATAATTCACATCCAACAGTCATTTAGAGTCAAAAGATTAAATGTTAAAATGTCATCATTAAATACCATTTTGGGATCGTTCGACAGGTCCGGAGTCATCGTTTTTCCATCCGAAAATTGATTTTTGGGACTGTACCAAAAATTATTCAAAATGTCAATTGGATCATGCCTCATGTTGAATAACCACTTTTTAAACCCTCACAGTGACCAAAATTGCCATTTTTACAGAGTTTTGCTTACTCAAAAGCTTCAATTTTGACCCGTTTCAGGCACAGAAATGACTTTAAACACACTTATTTTAGTTGACAAAGTCATAATTCACATCCATCAGTAATTTAGAGTCAAAAGATTAAATGTTAAAATTTCATCATTATAGACAATTTTGGGATCGTTCGACTGGTCCGGAGTCATCGTTTTTTATCCGAAAATTGATTTTTTGGACTGTACCAAAAATGATTCAAAATGTCAATTGGATCATGCCTCATGTTGAATAACCACTTTTTAAACCCTCACAGTGACCAAAATTGCCATTTTTACAGAGTTTTGCTTACTCAAAAGCTTCAATTTTGACCCGTTTCAGGCACAGAAATGACTTTAAACACACTTATTTTAGTTGACAAAGTCATAATTCACATCCATCAGTAATTTAGAGTCAAAAGATTAAATGTTAAAATTTCATCATTATAGACCATTTTGGGATCGTTCGACTGGTCCGGAGTCATCGTTTTTCATCCGAAAATTGATTTTTTGGACTGTATCAAAAATGATTCAAAATGTCAATTGGATCATGCCTCATGTTGAATAACCACTTTTTAAACCCTCACAGTGACCAAAATTGCCATTTTTAAAGAGTTTTGCTTACTCAAAAGCTTCCATTTTGACCCGTTTCAGGCACAGAAATGACTTTAAACACACTTATTCTAGTTGACAGTGTCATAATTCACATTCAACAGTCATTTAGAGTCAAAAGATTAAATGTTAAAATTTCATCATTATAGACCATTTTGGGATCGTTCGACTGGTCCGGAGTCATCGTTTTTCATCCGAAAATTGATTTTTTAGACTGTACCGAAAATGATTCAAAATGTCAATTGGATCATGCCTCATGTTGAATAACCACTTTTTAAACCCTCACAGTGACCAAAATTGCCATTTTTACAGAGTTTTGCTTACTCAAAAGCTTCAATTTTGACCTGTTTCAGGCACAGAAATGACTTTAAACACACTTATTTTAGTTGACAAAGTCACAATTCACATCCAACAGTAATTTAGAGTCAAAAGATTAAATGTTAAAATTTCATCATTATAGACCATTTTGGGATCGTTCGACAGGTCCGGAGTCATCGTTTTTCATCTGAAAATTGATTTTTTGGACTGTACCAAAAATGATTCAAAATGTCAATTGGATCATGCCTCATGTTGAATAACCACTTTTTAAACCCTCACAGTGACCAAAATTGCCATTTTTACAGAGTTTTGCTTACTCAAAAGCTTCAATTTTGACCCGTTTCAGGCACAGAAATGACTTTAAACACACTTATTCTAGTTGAAAAAGTCATAATTCACATCCAACAGTCATTTAGAGTCAAAAGATTAAATGTTAAAATTTCATCATTATAGACCATTTTGGGATCGTTCGACTGGTCCAGAGTCATCGTTTTTCATCCGAAAATTGATTTTTTGGACTGTACCAAAAATGATTCAAAATGTCAATTGGATCATGCCTCATGTTGAATAACCACTTTTTAAACCCTCACAGTGACCAAAATTGCCATTTTTACAGAGTTTTGCTTACTCAAAAGTTTCAATTTTGACCCGTTTCAGGCACAAAAATGACTTTAAACACACTTATTTTAGTTGACAAAGTCACAATTCACATCCAACAGTCATTTAGAGTCAAAAGATTAAATGTTAAAATTTCATCATTATAGACCATTTTGGGATCGTTCGACTGGTCCGGAGTCATCGTTTTTCATCCGAAAATTGATTTTTTGGACTGTACCAAAAATGATTCAAAATGTTAATTGGATCATGCCTCATGTTGAATAACCACTTTTTAAACCCTCACAGTGACCAAAATTGCCATTTATACAGAGTTTTGCTTACTCAAAAGCTTCAATTTTGACCCGTTTCAGGCACAGAAATGACTTTAAACACACTTATTCTAGTTGACAAAGTCATAATTCACATCCAACAGTCATTTAGAGTCAAAAGATTAAATGTTAAAATTTCATCATTATAGACCATTTTGGGATCGTTCGACAGGTCCGGAGTCATCGTTTTTCCATCCGAAAATTGATTTTTGGGACTGTACCAAAAATTATTCAAAATGTCAATTGGATCATGCCTCATGTTGAATAACCACTTTTTAAACCCTCACAGTGACCAAAATTGCCATTTTTACAGAGTTTTGCTTACTCAAAAGCTTCAATTT
Organism: Lissotriton vulgaris; assembly: GCF_964263255.1. Classification (NCBI taxonomy): domain Eukaryota; kingdom Metazoa; phylum Chordata; class Amphibia; order Caudata; family Salamandridae; genus Lissotriton; species Lissotriton vulgaris. The sequence goes on from NW_028247230.1 coordinate 327,026, forward strand.
TGACCCGTTTCAGGCACAGAAATGACTTTAAACACACTTATTTTAGTTGACAAAGTCATAATTCACATCCATCAGTAATTTAGAGTCAAAAGATTAAATGTTAAAATTTCATCATTATAGACAATTTTGGGATCGTTCGACTGGTCCGGAGTCATCGTTTTTTATCCGAAAATTGATTTTTTGGACTGTACCAAAAATGATTCAAAATGTCGATTGGATCATGCCTCATGTTGAATAACCACTTTTTAAACCCTCACAGTGACCAAAATTGCCATTTTTACAGAGTTTTGCTTACTCAAAAGCTTCAATTTTGACCCGTTTCAGGCACAAAAATGACTTTAAACACACTTATTCTAGTTGACAAAGTCATAATTCACATCCAACAGTCATTTAGAGTCAAAAGATTAAATGTTAAAATTTCATCATTATAGACCATTTTGGGATCGTTCGACAGGTCCGGAGTCATCGTTTTTCATCCGAAAATTGTTTTTTTGGACTGTACCAAAAATGATTCAAAATGTCAATTGGATCATGCCTCATGTTGAATAACCACTTTTTAAACCCTCACAGTGACCAAAATTGCCATTTTTACAGAGTTTTGCTTACTCAAAAGCTTCAATTTTGACCCGTTTCAGGCACAGAATTGACTTTAAACACACTTATTTTAGTTGACAAAGTCATAATTCACATCCATCAGTAATTTAGAGTCAAAAGATTACATGTTAAAATTTCATCATTATAGACAATTTTGGGATCGTTCGACTGGTCCGGAGTCATCGTTTTTTATCCGAAAATTGATTTTTTGGACTGTACCAAAAATGATTCAAAATGTCAATTGGATCATGCCTCATGTTGAATAACCACTTTTTAAACCCTCACAGTGACCAAAATTGCCATTTTTACAGAGTTTTGCTTACTCAAAAGCTTCCATTTTGACCCGTTTCAGGCACAGAAATGACTTTAAACACACTTATTCTAGTTGACAGTGTCATAATTCACATTCAACAGTCATTTAGAGTCAAAAGATTAAATGTTAAAATTTCATCATTATAGACCATTTTGGGATCGTTCGACTGGTCCGGAGTCATCGTTTTTCATCCGAAAATTTATTTTTTAGACTGTACCAAAAATGATTCAAAATGTCAATTGGATCATGCCTCATGTTGAATAACCACTTTTTAAACCCTCACAGTGACCAAAATTGCCATTTATACAGAGTTTTGCTTACTCAAAAGCTTCAATTTTGACCCGTTTCAGGCACAGAAATGACTTTAAACACACTTATTCTAGTTGAAAAAGTCATAATTCACATCCAACAGTCATTTAGAGTCAAAAGATTAAATGTTAAAATTTCATCATTATAGACCATTTTGGGATCGTTCGACTGGTCCGGAGTCATCGTTTTTCATCCGAAAATTGATTTTTTGGACTGTACCAAAAATGATTCAAAATGTCAATTGGATCATGCCTCATGTTGAATAACCACTTTTTAAACCCTCACAGTGACCAAAATTGCCATTTTTACAGAGTTTTGCTTACTCAAAAGTTTCAATTTTGACCCGTTTCAGGCACAAAAATGACTTTAAACACACTTATTTTAGTTGACAAAGTCACAATTCACATCCAACAGTAATTTAGAGTCAAAAGATTAAATGTTAAAATTTCATCATTATAGACCATTTTGGGATCGTTCGACAGGTCCGGAGTCATCGTTTTTCCATCCGAAAATTGATTTTTGGGACTGTACCAAAAATTATTCAAAATGTCAATTGGATCATGCCTCATGTTGAATAACCACTTTTTAAACCCTCACAGTGACCAAAATTGCCATTTTTACAGAGTTTTGCTTACTCAAAAGCTTCAATTTTGACCCGTTTCAGGCACAGAAATGACTTTAAACACACTTATTTTAGTTGACAAAGTCATAATTCACATCCATCAGTAATTTAGAGTCAAAAGATTAAATGTTAAAATTTCATCATTATAGACAATTTTGGGATCGTTCGACTGGTCCGGAGTCATCGTTTTTTATCCGAAAATTGATTTTTTGGACTGTACCAAAAATGATTCAAAATGTCAATTGGATCATGCCTCATGTTGAATAACCACTTTTTAAACCCTCACAGTGACCAAAATTGCCATTTTTACAGAGTTTTGCTTACTCAAAAGCTTCAATTTTGACCCGTTTCAGGCACAGAAATGACTTTAAACACACTTATTTTAGTTGACAAAGTCATAATTCACATCCATCAGTAATTTAGAGTCAAAAGATTAAATGTTAAAATTTCATCATTATAGACCATTTTGGGATCGTTCGACAGGTCCGGAGTCATCGTTTTTCATTCGAAAATTGATTTTTTGGACTGTACCAAAAATGATTCAAAATGTCAATTGGATCATGCCTCATGTTGAATAACCACTTTTTAAACCCTCACAGTGACCAAAATTGCCATTTTTACAGAGTTTTGCTTACTCAAAAGCTTCAATTTTGACCCGTTTCAGGCACAGAAATGACTTTAAACACACTTATTTTAGTTGACAAAGTCATAATTCACATCCATCAGTAATTTAGAGTCAAAAGATTAAATGTTAAAATTTCATCATTATAGACCATTTTGGGATCGTTCGACTGGTCCGGAGTCATGGTTTTTCATCCGAAAATTGATTTTTTGGACTGTACCAAAAATGATTCAAAATGTCAATTGGATCATGCCTCATGTTGAATAACCACTTTTTAAACCCTCACAGTGACCAAAATTGCCATTTTTACAGAGTTTTGCTTACTCAAAAGCTTCCATTTTGACCCGTTTCAGGCACAGAAATGACTTTAAACACACTTATTCTAGTTGACAGTGTCATAATTCACATTCAACAGTCATTTAGAGTCAAAAGATTAAATGTTAAAATTTCATCATTATAGACCATTTTGGGATCGTTCGACTGGTCCGGAGTCATCGTTTTTCATCCGAAAATTGATTTTTTAGACTGTACCAAAAATGATTCAGAATGTCAATTGGATCATGCCTCATGTTGAATAACCACTTTTTAAACCCTCACAGTGACCAAAATTGCCATTTTTACAGAGTTTTGCTTACTCAAAAGCTTCAATTTTGACCCGTTTCAGGCACAGAAATGACTTTAAACACACTTATTTTAGTTGACAAAGTCACAATTCACATCCAACAGTAATTTAGAGTCAAAAGATTAAATGTTAAAATTTCATCATTATAGACCATTTTGGGATCGTTCGACAGGTCCGGAGTCATCGTTTTTCATCTGAAAATTGATTTTTTGGACTGTACCAAAAATGATTCAAAATGTTAATTGGATCATGCCTCATGTTGAATAACCACTTTTTAAACCCTCACAGTGACCAAAATTGCCATTTTTACAGAGTTTTGCTTACTCAAAAGCTTCAATTTTGACCCGTTTCAGGCACAGAAATGACTTTAAACACACTTTTTCTAGTTGAAAAAGTTATAATTCACATCCAACAGTCATTTAGAGTCAAAAGATTAAATGTTAAAATTTCATCATTATAGACCATTTTGGGATCGTTCGACTGGTCCGGAGTCATCGTTTTTCATCCGAAAATTGATTTTTTGGACTGTACCAAAAATGATTCAAAATGTCAATTGGATCATGCCTCATGTTGAATAACCACTTTTTAAACCCTCACAGTGACCAAAATTGCCATTTTTACAGAGTTTTGCTTACTCAAAAGCTTCAATTTTGACCCATTTCAGGCACAAAAATGACTTTAAACACACTTATTTTAGTTGACAAAGTCACAATTCACATCCAACAGTAATTTAGAGTCAAAAGATTAAATGTTAAAATTTCATCATTATAGACCATTTTGGGATCGTTCGACAGGTCCGGAGTCATCGTTTTTCATCCGAAAATTGATTTTTTGGAGTGTACCAAAAATGATTCAAAATGTCAATTGGATCATGCCTCATGTTGAATAACCACTTTTTAAACCCTCACAGTGACCAAAATTGCCATTTTTACAGAGTTTTGCTTACTCAAAAGCTTCCATTTTACCCGTTTCAGGCACAGAAATGACTTTAAACACACTTATTCTAGTTGACAAAGTCATAATTCACATCCAACAGTCATTTAGAGTCAAAAGATTAAATGTTAAAATTTCATCATTATAGACCATTTTGGGATCGTTCGACAGGTCCGGAGTCATCGTTTTTCCATCCGAAAATTGATTTTTGGGACTGTACCAAAAATTATTCAAAATGTCAATTGGATCATGCCTCATGTTGAATAACCACTTTTTAAACCCTCACAGTGACCAAAATTGCCATTTTTACAGAGTTTTGCTTACTCAAAAGCTTCAATTTTGACCCGTTTCAGGCACAGAAATGACTTTAAACACACTTATTTTAGTTGACAAAGTCATAATTCACATCCATCAGTAATTTAGAGTCAAAAGATTAAATGTTAAAATTTCATCATTATAGACAATTTTGGGATCGTTCGACTGGTCCGGAGTCATCGTTTTTTATCCGAAAATTGATTTTTTGGACTGTACCAAAAATGATTCAAAATGTCGATTGGATCATGCCTCATGTTGAATAACCACTTTTTAAACCCTCACAGTGACCAAAATTGCCATTTTTACAGAGTTTTGCTTACTCAAAAGCTTCAATTTTGACCCGTTTCAGGCACAAAAATGACTTTAAACACACTTATTCTAGTTGACAAAGTCACAATTCACATCCAACAGTAATTTAGAGTCAAAAGATTAAATGTTAAAATTTCATCATTATAGACCATTTTGGGATCGTTCGACAGGTCCGGAGTCATAGTTTTTCATCCGAAAATTGATTTTTTGGACTGTACCAAAAATGATTCAAAATGTCAATTGGATTATGCCTCATGTTGAATAACCACTTTTTAAACCCTCACAGTGACCAAAATTGCCATTTTTACAGAGTTTTGCTTACTCAAAAGCTTCCATTTTGACCCGTTTCAGGCACAGAAATGACTTTAAACACACTTATTCTAGTTGACAAAGTCATAATTCACATCCAACAGTCATTTAGAGTCAAAAGATTAAATGTTAAAATTTCATCATTATAGACCATTTTGGGATCGTTCGACAGGTCCGGAGTCATCGTTTTTCATCCGAAAATTGTTTTTTTGGACTGTACCAAAAATGATTCAAAATGTCAATTGGATCATGCCTCATGTTGAATAACCACTTTTTAAACCCTCACAGTGACCAAAATTGCCATTTTTACAGAGTTTTGCTTACTCAAAAGCTTCAATTTTGACCCGTTTCAGGCACAGAATTGACTTTAAACACATTTATTTTAGTTGACAAAGTCATAATTCACATCCATCAGTAATTTAGAGTCAAAAGATTAAATGTTAAAAATTTCATCATTATAGACAATTTTGGGATCGTTCGACTGGTCTGGAGTCATCGTTTTTTATCCGAAAATTGATTTTTTGGACTGTACCAAAAATGATTCAAAATGTCAATTGGATCATGCCTCATGTTGAATAACCACTTTTTAAACCCTCACAGTGACCAAAATTGCCATTTTTACAGAGTTTTGCTTACTCAAAAGCTTCCATTTTGACCCGTTTCAGGCACAGAAATGACTTTAAACACACTTATTCTAGTTGACAGTGTCATAATTCACATTCAACAGTCATTTAGAGTCAAAAGATTAAATGTTAAAATTTCATCATTATAGACCATTTTGGGATCGTTCGACTGGTCCGGAGTCATCGTTTTTCATCCGAAAATTGATTTTTTAGACTGTACCAAAAATGATTCAAAATGTCAATTGGATCATGCCTCATGTTGAATAACCACTTTTTAAACCCTCACAGTGACCAAAATTGCCATTTATACAGAGTTTTGCTTACTCAAAAGCTTCAATTTTGACCCGTTTCAGGCACAGAAATGACTTTAAACACACTTATTTTAGTTGACAAAGTCACAATTCACATCCAACAGTAATTTAGAGTCAAAAGATTAAATGTTAAAATTTCATCATTATAGACCATTTTGGGATCGTTCGACAGGTCCGGAGTCATCGTTTTTCATCTGAAAATTGATTTTTTGGACTGTACCAAAAATGATTCAAAATGTCAATTGGATCATGCCTCATGTTGAATAACCACTTTTTAAACCCTCACAGTGACCAAAATTGCCATTTTTACAGAGTTTTGCTTACTCAAAAGCTTCCATTTTGACCCTTTTCAGGCACAGAAATGACTTTAAACACACTTATTCTAGTTGACAAAGTCATAATTCACATCCAACAGTCATTTAGAGTCAAAAGATTAAATGTTAAAATTTCATCATTATAGACCATTTTGGGATCGTTCGACTGGTCCGGAATCATCGTTTTTCATCCGAAAATTGATTTTTTGGACTGTACCAAAAATGATTCAAAATGTCAATTGGATCATGCCTCATGTTGAATAACCACTTTTTAAACCCTCACAGTGACCAAAATTGCCATTTTTACAGAGTTTTGCTTACTCAAAAGCTTCCATTTTGACCCGTTTCAGGCACAGAAATGACTTTAAACACACTTATTCTAGTTGACAAAGTCATAATTCACATCCAACAGTCATTTAGAGTCAAAAGATTAAATGTTAAAATTTCATCATTATAGACCATTTTGGGATCGTTCGACGGGTCCGGAGTCATCGTTTTTCACCCGAAAATTGATTTTTCGGACTGTACCAAAAATGATTCAAAATGTCAATTGGATCGTGCCTCATGTTGAATAACCACTTTTTAAACCCTCACAGTGACCAAAATTGCCATTTTTACAGAGTTTTGCTTACTCAAAAGCTTCCATTTTGACCCGTTTCAGGCACAGAAATGACTTTAAACACACTTATTCTAGTTGACAAAGTCATAATGCACATCCAACAGTCATTTAGAGTCAAAAGATTAAATGTTAAAATTTCATCATTATAGACCATTTTGGGATCGTTCGACAGGTCCGGAGTCATTGTTTTTCATCCGAAAATTGATTTTTGGGACTGTACCAAAAATTATTCAAAATGTCAATTGGATCATGCCTCATGTTGAATAACCACTTTTTAAACCCTCACAGTGACCAAAATTGCCATTTTTACAGAGTTTTGCTTACTCAAAAGCTTCAATTTTGACCCGTTTCAGGCACAGAAATGACTTTAAACACACTTATTTTAGTTGACAAAGTCATAATTCACATCCATCAGTAATTTAGAGTCAAAAGATTAAATGTTAAAATTTCATCATTATAGACAATTTTGGGATCGTTCGACTGGTCCGGAGTCATCGTTTTTTATCCGAAAATTGATTTTTTGGACTGTACCAAAAATGATTCAAAATGTCGATTGGATCATGCCTCATGTTGAATAACCACTTTTTAAACCCTCACAGTGACCAAAATTGCCATTTTTACAGAGTTTTGCTTACTCAAAAGCTTCAATTTTAACCCGTTTCAGGCACAAAAATGACTTTAAACACACTTATTCTAGTTGACAAAGTCACAATTCACATCCAACAGTAATTTAGAGTCAAAAGATTAAATGTTAAAATTTCATCATTATAGACCATTTTGGGATCGTTCGACAGGTCCGGAGTCATAGTTTTTCATCCGAAAATTGATTTTTTGGACTGTACCAAAAATGATTCAAAATGTCAATTGGATCATGCCTCATGTTGAATAACCACTTTTTAAACCCTCACAGTGACCAAAATTGCCATTTTTACAGAGTTTTGCTTACTCAAAAGCTTCCATTTTGACCTGTTTCAGGCACAGAAATGACTTTAAACACACTTATTCTAGTTGACAAAGTCATAATTCACATCCAACAGTCATTTAGAGTCAAAAGATTAAATGTTAAAATTTCATCATTATAGACAATTTTGGGATCGTTCGACAGGTCCGGAGTCATCGTTTTTCATCCGAAAATTGATTTTTTGGACTGTATTAAAAATAATTCAAAATGTCGATTGGATCATGCCTCATGTTGAATAACCACTTTTTAAACCCTCACAGTGACCAAAATTGCCATTTTTACAGAGTTTTGCTTACTCAAAAGCTTCAATTTTGACCCGTTTCAGGCACAAAAATGACTTTAAACACACTTATTCTAGTTGACAAAGTCACAATTCACATCCAACAGTAATTTAGAGTCAAAAGATTAAATGTTAAAATTTCATCATTATAGACCATTTTGGGATCGTTCGACAGGTCCGGAGTCATCGTTTTTCATCCGAAAATTGATTTTTTGGACTGTATTAAAAATGATTCAAAATGTCAATTGGATCATGCCTCATGATGAATAACCACTTTTTAAACCCTCACAGTGACCAAAATTGCCATTTTTACAGAGTTTTGCTTACTCAAAAGCTTCAATTTTGACCCGTTTCAGGCACAGAAATGACTTTAAACACACTTATTTTAGTTGACAAAGTCATAATTCACATCCATCAGTAATTTAGAGTCAAAAGATTAAATGTTAAAATTTCATCATTATAGACCATTTTGGGATCGTTCGACTGGTCCGGAGTCATCGTTTTTTATCCGAAAATTGATTTTTTGGACTGTACCAAAAATGATTCAAAATGTCAATTGGATCATGCCTCATGTTGAATAACCACTTTTTAAACCCTCACAGTGACCAAAATTGCCATTTTTACAGAGTTTTGCTTACTCAAAAGCTTCAATTTTGACCCGTTTCAGGCACAAAAATGACTTTAAACACACTTATTCTAGTTGACAAAGTCACAATTCACATCCAACAGTAATTTAGAGTCAAAAGATTAAATGTTAAAATTTCATCATTATAGACCATTTTGGGATCGTTCGACAGGTCCGGAGTCATCGTTTTTCATCCGAAAATTGATTTTTTGGACTGTACCAAAAATGATTCAAAATGTCAATTGGATCATGCCTCATGTTGAATAACCACTTTTTAAACCCTCACAGTGACCAAAATTGCCATTTTTACAGAGTTTTGCTTACTCAAAAGCTTCCATTTTGACCCGTTTCAGGCACAGAAATGACTTTAAACACACTTATTCTAGTTGACAGAGTCATAATTCACATTCAACAGTCATTTAGAGTCAAAAGATTAAATGTTAAAATTTCATCATTATAGACCATTTTGGGATCGTTCGACTGGTCCGGAGTCATCGTTTTTCATCCGAAAATTGATTTTTTAGACTGTACCAAAAATGATTCAAAATGTCAATTGGATCATGCCTCATGTTGAATAACCACTTTTTAAACCCTCACAGTGACCAAAATTGCCATTTTTACAGAGTTTTGCTTACTCAAAAGCTTCAATTTTGACCCGTTTCAGGCACAGAAATGACTTTAAACACACTTATTTTAGTTGACAAAGTCATAATTCACATCCATCAGTAATTTAGTGTCAAAAGATTAAATTTTAAAATTTCATCATTATAGACCATTTTGGGATCGTTCGACTGGTCCGGAGTCATCGTTTTTCACCCGAAAATTGATTTTTTGGACTGTACCAAAAATGATTCAAAATGTCAATTGGATCATGCCTCATGTTGAATAACCACTTTTTAAACCCTCACAGTGACCAAAATTGCCATTTTTACAGAGTTTTGCTTACTCAAAAGCTTCAATTTTGACCCGTTTCAGGCACAAAAATGACTTTAAACACACTTATTTTAGTTGAAAAAGTCACAATTCACATCCAACAGTAATTTAGAGTCAAAAGATTAAATGTTAAAATTTCATCATTATAGACCATTTTGGGATCGTTCGACAGGTCCGGAGTCATCGTTTTTCATCCGAAAATTGATTTTTTGGACTGTACCAAAAATGATTCAAAATGTCAATTGGATCATGCCTCATGTTGAATAACCACTTTTTCAACCCTCACAGTGACCAAAATTGCCATTTTTACAGAGTTTTGCTTACTCAAAAGCTTCCATTTTTACCCGTTTCAGGCACAGAAATGACTTTAAACACACTTATTCTAGTTGACAAAGTCATAATTCACATCCAACAGTCATTTAGAGTCAAAAGATTAAATGTTAAAATTTCATCATTATAGACCATTTTGGGATCGTTCGACAGGTCCGGAGTCATCGTTTTTCCATCCGAAAATTGATTTTTGGGACAGTCCCAAAAATTATTCAAAATGTCAATTGGATCATGCCTCATGTTGAATAACCACTTTTTAAACCCTCACAGTGACCAAAATTGCCATTTTTACAGAGTTTTGCTTACTCAAAAGCTTCAATTTTGACCCGTTTCAGGCACAGAAATGACTTTAAACACACTTATTTTAGTTGACAAAGTCATAATTCACATCCATCAGTAATTTAGAGTCAAAAGATTAAATGTTAAAATTTCATCATTATAGACAATTTTGGGATCGTTCGACTGGTCCGGAGTCATCGTTTTTTATCCGAAAATTGATTTTTTGGACTGTACCAAAAATGATTCAAAATGTCGATTGGATCATGCCTCATGTTGAATAACCACTTTTTAAACCCTCACAGTGACCAAAATTGCCATTTTTACAGAGTTTTGCTTACTCAAAAGCTTCAATTTTGACCCGTTTCAGGCACAAAAATGACTTTAAACACACTTATTCTAGTTGACAAAGTCACAATTCACATCCAACAGTAATTTAGAGTCAAAAGATTAAATGTTAAAATTTCATCATTATAGACCATTTTGGGATCGTTCGACAGGTCCGGAGTCATAGTTTTTCATCCGATAATTGATTTTTTGGACTGTACCAAAAATGATTCAAAATGTCAATTGGATCATGCCTCATGTTGAATAACCACTTTTTAAACCCTCACAGTGACCAAAATTGCCATTTTTACAGAGTTTTGCTTACTCAAAAGCTTCCATTTTGACCCGTTTCAGGCACAGAAATGACTTTAAACACACTTATTCTAGTTGACAAAGTCATAATTCACATCCAACAGTCATTTAGAGTCAAAAGATTAAATGTTAAAATTTCATCATTATAGACCATTTTGGGATCGTTCGACAGGTCCGGAGTCATCGTTTTTCATCCGAAAATTGATTTTTTGGACTGTACCAAAAATGATTCAAAATGTCAATTGGATCATGCCTCATGTTGAATAACCACTTTTTAAACCCTCACAGTGACCAAAATTGCCATTTTTACAGAGTTTTGCTTACTCAAAAGCTTCAATTTTGACCCGTTTCAGGCACAGAAATGACTTTAAACACACTTATTTTAGTTGACAAAGTCATAATTCACATCCATCAGTAATTTAGAGTCAAAAGATTAAATGTTAAAATTTCATCATTATAGACCATTTTGGGATCGTTCGACTGGTCCGGAGTCATCGTTTTTCATCCGAAAATTGATTTTTTGGACTGTACCAAAAATGATTCAAAATGTCAATTGGATCATGCCTCATGTTGAATAAACACTTTTTAAACCCTCACAGTGACCAAAATTGCCATTTTTACAGAGTTTTGCTTACTCAAAAGCTTCCATTTTGACCCGTTTCAGGCACAGAAATGACTTTAAACACACTTATTCTAGTTGACAGTGTCATAATTCACATTCAACAGTCATTTAGAGTCAAAAGATTAAATGTTAAAATTTCATCATTATAGACCATTTTGGGATCGTTCGACAGGTCCGGAGTCATCGTTTTTCATCTGAAAATTGAGTTTTTGGACTGTACCAAAAATGATTCAAAATGTCAATTGGATCATGCCTCATGTTGAATAACCACTTTTTAAACCCTCACAGTGACCAAAATTGCCATTTTTACAGAGTTTTGCTTACTCAAAAGCTTCAATTATGACCCGTTTCAGGCACAGAAATGACTTTAAACACACTTATTCTAGTTGAAAAAGTCATAATTCACATCCAACAGTCATTTAGAGTCAAAAGATTAAATGTTAAAATTTCATCATTATAGACCATTTTGGGATCGTTCGACTGGTCCGGAGTCATCGTTTTTCATCCGAAAATTGATTTTTTGGACTGTACCAAAAATGATTCAAAATGTCAATTGGATCATGCCTCATGTTGAATAACCACTTTTTAAACCCTCACAGTGACCAAAATTGCCATTTTTACAGAGTTTTGCTTACTCAAAAGTTTCAATTTTGACCCGTTTCAGGCACAAAAATGACTTTAAACACACTTATTTTAGTTGACAAAGTCACAATTCACATCCAACAGTAATTTAGAGTCAAAAGATTAAATGTTAAAATTTCATCATTATAGACCATTTTGGGATCGTTCGACAGGTCCGGAGTCATCGTTTTTCATCCGAAAATTGATTTTTTGGACTGTACCAAAAATGATTCAAAATGTCAATTGGATCATGCCTCATGTTGAATAACCACTTTTTCAACCCTCACAGTGACCAAAATTGCCATTTTTACAGAGTTGTGCTTACTCAAAAGCTTCCATTTTGACCCGTTTCAGGCACAGAAATGACTTTAAACACACTTATTCTAGTTGACAAAGTCATAATTCACATCCAACAGTCATTTAGAGTCAAAAGATTAAATGTTAAAATTTCATCATTAAATACCATTTTGGGATCGTTCGACAGGTCCGGAGTCATCGTTTTTCCATCCGAAAATTGATTTTTGGGACTGTACCAAAAATTATTCAAAATGTCAATTGGATCATGCCTCATGTTGAATAACCACTTTTTAAACCCTCACAGTGACCAAAATTGCCATTTTTACAGAGTTTTGCTTACTCAAAAGCTTCAATTTTGACCCGTTTCAGGCACAGAAATGACTTTAAACACACTTATTTTAGTTGACAAAGTCATAATTCACATCCATCAGTAATTTAGAGTCAAAAGATTAAATGTTAAAATTTCATCATTATAGACAATTTTGGGATCGTTCGACTGGTCCGGAGTCATCGTTTTTTATCCGAAAATTGATTTTTTGGACTGTACCAAAAATGATTCAAAATGTCAATTGGATCATGCCTCATGTTGAATAACCACTTTTTAAACCCTCACAGTGACCAAAATTGCCATTTTTACAAAGTTTTGCTTACTCAAAAGCTTCAATTTTGACCCGTTTCAGGCACAGAAATGACTTTAAACACACTTATTTTAGTTGACAAAGTCATAATTCACATCCATCAGTAATTTAGAGTCAAAAGATTAAATGTTAAAATTTCATCATTATAGACCATTTTGGGATCGTTCGACTGGTCCGGAGTCATCGTTTTTCATCCGAAAATTGATTTTTTGGACTGTATCAAAAATGATTCAAAATGTCAATTGGATCATGCCTCATGTTGAATAACCACTTTTTAAACCCTCACAGTGACCAAAATTGCCATTTTTACAGAGTTTTGCTTACTCAAAAGCTTCCATTTTGACCCGTTTCAGGCACAGAAATGACTTTAAACACACTTATTCTAGTTGACAGTGTCATAATTCACATTCAACAGTCATTTAGAGTCAAAAGATTAAATGTTAAAATTTCATCATTATAGACCATTTTGGGATCGTTCGACTGTTCCGGAGTCATCGTTTTTCATCCGAAAATTGATTTTTTAGACTGTACCAAAAATGATTCAAAATGTCAATTGGATCATGCCTCATGTTGAATAACCACTTTTTAAACCCTCACAGTGACCAAAATTGCCATTTATACAGAGTTTTGCTTACTCAAAAGCTTCAATTTTGACCCGTTTCAGGCACAGAAATGACTTTAAACACACTTATTTTAGTTGACAAAGTCACAATTCACATCCAACAGTAATTTAGAGTCAAAAGATTAAATGTTAAAATTTCATCATTATAGACCATTTTGGGATCGTTCGACAGGTCCGGAGTCATCGTTTTTCATCTGAAAATTGATTTTTTGGACTGTACCAAAAATGATTCAAAATGTCAATTGGATCATGCCTCATGTTGAATAACCACTTTTTAAACCCTCACAGTGACCAAAATTGCCATTTTTACAGAGTTTTGCTTACTCAAAAGCTTCAATTTTGACCCGTTTCAGGCACAGAAATGACTTTAAACACACTTATTCTTGTTGAAAAAGTCATAATTCACATCCAACAGTCATTTAGAGTCAAAAGATTAAATGTTAAAATTTCATCATTATAGACCATTTTGGGATCGTTCGACTGGTCCGGAGTCATCGTTTTTCATCCGAAAATTGATTTTTTGGACTGTACCAAAAATGATTCAAAATGTCAATTGGATCATGCCTCATGTTGAATAACCACTTTTTAAACCCTCACAGTGACCAAAATTGCCATTTTTACAGAGTTTTGCTTACTCAAAAGTTTCAATTTTGACCCGTTTCAGGCACAAAAATGACTTTAAACACACTTATTTTAGTTGACAAAGTCACAATTCACATCCAACAGTAATTTAGAGTCAAAAGATTAAATGTTAAAATTTCATCATTATAGACCATTTTGGGATCGTTCGACAGGTCCGGAGTCATCGTTTTTCCATCCGAAAATTGATTTTTGGGACTGTACCAAAAATTATTCAAAATGTCAATTGGATCATGCCTCATGTTGAATAACCACTTTTTAAACCCTCACAGTACCAAAATTGCCATTTTTACAGAGTTTTGCTTACTCAAAAGCTTCAATTTTGACCCGTTTCAGGCACAGAAATGACTTTAAACACACTTATTTTAGTTGACAAAGTCATAATTCACATCCATCAGTAATTTAGTGTCAAAAGATTAAATGTTAAAATTTCATCATTATAGACCATTTTGGGATCGTTCGACAGGTCCGGAGTCATCGTTTTTCATCCGAAAATTGTTTTTTTGGACTGTACCAAAAATGATTCAAAATGTCAATTGGATCATGCCTCATGTTGAATAACCACTTTTTAAACCCTCACAGTGACCAAAATTGCCATTTTTACAGAGTTTTGCTTACTCAAAAGCTTCAATTTTGACCCGTTTCAGGCACAGAATTGACTTTAAACACATTTATTTTAGTTGACAAAGTCATAATTCACATCCATCAGTAATTTAGAGTCAAAAGATTAAATGTTAAAAATTTCATCATTATAGACAATTTTGGGATCGTTCGACTGGTCCGGAGTCATCGTTTTTTATCCGAAAATTGATTTTTTGGACTGTACCAAAAATGATTCAAAATGTCAATTGGATCATGCCTCATGTTGAATAACCACTTTTTAAACCCTCACAGTGACCAAAATTGCCATTTTTACAGAGTTTTGCTTACTCAAAAGCTTCCATTTTGACCCGTTTCAGGCACAGAAATGACTTTAAACACACTTATTCTAGTTGACAGTGTCATAATTCACATTCAACAGTCATTTAGAGTCAAAAGATTAAATGTTAAAATTTCATCATTATAGACCATTTTGGGATCGTTCGACTGGTCCGGAGTCATCGTTTTTCATCCGAAAATTGATTTTTTAGACTGTACCAAAAATGATTCAAAATGTCAATTGGATCATGCCTCATGTTGAATAACCACTTTTTAAACCCTCACAGTGACCAAAATTGCCATTTATACAGAGTTTTGCTTACTCAAAAGCTTCAATTTTGACCCGTTTCAGGCACAGAAATGACTTTAAACACACTTATTTTAGTTGACAAAGTCACAATTCACATCCAACAGTAATTTAGAGTCAAAAGATTAAATGTTAAAATTTCATCATTATAGACCATTTTGGGATCGTTCGACAGGTCCGGAGTCATCGTTTTTCATCTGAAAATTGATTTTTTGGACTGTACCAAAAATGATTCAAAATGTCAATTGGATCATGCCTCATGTTGAATAACCACTTTTTAAACCCTCACAGTGACCAAAATTGCCATTTTTACAGAGTTTTGCTTACTCAAAAGCTTCAATTTTGACCCGTTTCAGGCACAGAAATGACTTTAAACACACTTATTCTTGTTGAAAAAGTCATAATTCACATCCAACAGTCATTTAGAGTCAAAAGATTAAATGTTAAAATTTCATCATTATAGACCATTTTGGGATCGTTCGACTGGTCCGGAGTCATCGTTTTTCATCCGAAAATTGATTTTTTGGACTGTACCAAAAATGATTCAAAATGTCAATTGGATCATGCCTCATGTTGAATAACCACTTTTTAAACCCTCACAGTGACCAAAATTGCCATTTATACAGAGTTTTGCTTACTCAAAAGCTTCAATTTTGACCCGTTTCAGGCACAGAAATGACTTTAAACACACTTATTTTAGTTGACAAAGTCACAATTCACATCCAACAGTAATTTAGAGTCAAAAGATTAAATGTTAAAATTTCATCATTATAGACCATTTTGGGATCGTTCGACAGGTCCGGAGTCATCGTTTTTCATCTGAAAATTGATTTTTTGGACTGTACCAAAAATGATTCAAAATGTCAATTGGATCATGCCTCATGTTGAATAACCACTTTTTAAACCCTCACAGTGACCAAAATTGCCATTTTTACAGAGTTTTGCTTACTCAAAAGCTTCAATTTTGACCCGTTTCAGGCACAGAAATGACTTTAAACACACTTATTCTTGTTGAAAAAGTCATAATTCACATCCAACAGTCATTTAGAGTCAAAAGATTAAATGTTAAAATTTCATCATTATAGACCATTTTGGGATCGTTCGACTGGTCCGGAGTCATCGTTTTTCATCCGAAAATTGATTTTTTGGACTGTACCAAAAATGATTCAAAATGTCAATTGGATCATGCCTCATGTTGAATAACCACTTTTTAAACCCTCACAGTACCAAAATTGCCATTTTTACAGAGTTTTGCTTACTCAAAAGCTTCAATTTTGACCCGTTTCAGGCACAGAAATGACTTTAAACACACTTATTTTAGTTGACAAAGTCATAATTCACATCCATCAGTAATTTAGTGTCAAAAGATTAAATGTTAAAATTTCATCATTATAGACCATTTTGGGATCGTTCGACAGGTCCGGAGTCATCGTTTTTCATCCGAAAATTGTTTTTTTGGACTGTACCAAAAATGATTCAAAATGTCAATTGGATCATGCCTCATGTTGAATAACCACTTTTTAAACCCTCACAGTGACCAAAATTGCCATTTTTACAGAGTTTTGCTTACTCAAAAGCTTCAATTTTGACCCGTTTCAGGCACAGAATTGACTTTAAACACATTTATTTTAGTTGACAAAGTCATAATTCACATCCATCAGTAATTTAGAGTCAAAAGATTAAATGTTAAAAATTTCATCATTATAGACAATTTTGGGATCGTTCGACTGGTCCGGAGTCATCGTTTTTTATCCGAAAATTGATTTTTTGGACTGTACCAAAAATGATTCAAAATGTCAATTGGATCATGCCTCATGTTGAATAACCACTTTTTAAACCCTCACAGTGACCAAAATTGCCATTTTTACAGAGTTTTGCTTACTCAAAAGCTTCCATTTTGACCCGTTTCAGGCACAGAAATGACTTTAAACACACTTATTCTAGTTGACAGTGTCATAATTCACATTCAACAGTCATTTAGAGTCAAAAGATTAAATGTTAAAATTTCATCATTATAGACCATTTTGGGATCGTTCGACTGGTCCGGAGTCATCGTTTTTCATCCGAAAATTGATTTTTTAGACTGTACCAAAAATGATTCAAAATGTCAATTGGATCATGCCTCATGTTGAATAACCACTTTTTAAACCCTCACAGTGACCAAAATTGCCATTTATACAGAGTTTTGCTTACTCAAAAGCTTCAATTTTGACCCGTTTCAGGCACAGAAATGACTTTAAACACACTTATTTTAGTTGACAAAGTCACAATTCACATCCAACAGTAATTTAGAGTCAAAAGATTAAATGTTAAAATTTCATCATTATAGACCATTTTGGGATCGTTCGACAGGTCCGGAGTCATCGTTTTTCATCTGAAAATTGATTTTTTGGACTGTACCAAAAATGATTCAAAATGTCAATTGGATCATGCCTCATGTTGAATAACCACTTTTTAAACCCTCACAGTGACCAAAATTGCCATTTTTACAGAGTTTTGCTTACTCAAAAGCTTCAATTTTGACCCGTTTCAGGCACAGAAATGACTTTAAACACACTTATTCTTGTTGAAAAAGTCATAATTCACATCCAACAGTCATTTAGAGTCAAAAGATTAAATGTTAAAATTTCATCATTATAGACCATTTTGGGATCGTTCGACTGGTCCGGAGTCATCGTTTTTCATCCGAAAATTGATTTTTTGGACTGTACCAAAAATGATTCAAAATGTCAATTGGATCATGCCTCATGTTGAATAACCACTTTTTAAACCCTCACAGTGACCAAAATTGCCATTTTTACAGAGTTTTGCTTACTCAAAAGTTTCAATTTTGACCCGTTTCAGGCACAAAAATGACTTTAAACACACTTATTTTAGTTGACAAAGTCACAATTCACATCCAACAGTAATTTAGAGTCAAAAGATTAAATGTTAAAATTTCATCATTATAGACCATTTTGGGATCGTTCGACAGGTCCGGAGTCATCGTTTTTCCATCCGAAAATTGATTTTTGGGACTGTACCAAAAATTATTCAAAATGTCAATTGGATCATGCCTCATGTTGAATAACCACTTTTTAAACCCTCACAGTACCAAAATTGCCATTTTTACAGAGTTTTGCTTACTCAAAAGCTTCAATTTTGACCCGTTTCAGGCACAGAAATGACTTTAAACACACTTATTTTAGTTGACAAAGTCATAATTCACATCCATCAGTAATTTAGTGTCAAAAGATTAAATGTTAAAATTTTATCATTATAGACCATTTTGGGATCGTTCGACAGGTCCGGAGTCATCGTTTTTCATCCGAAAATTGTTTTTTTGGACTGTACCAAAAATGATTCAAAATGTCAATTGGATCATGCCTCATGTTGAATAACCACTTTTTAAACCCTCACAGTGACCAAAATT
Source organism: Lissotriton vulgaris (assembly GCF_964263255.1). Classification (NCBI taxonomy): domain Eukaryota; kingdom Metazoa; phylum Chordata; class Amphibia; order Caudata; family Salamandridae; genus Lissotriton; species Lissotriton vulgaris. Next base: position 345,961 of record NW_028247230.1, read on the forward strand.
GCCATTTTTACAGAGTTTTGCTTACTCAAAAGCTTCAATTTTGACCCGTTTCAGGCACAGAATTGACTTTAAACACATTTATTTTAGTTGACAAAGTCATAATTCACATCCATCAGTAATTTAGAGTCAAAAGATTAAATGTTAAAAATTTCATCATTATAGACAATTTTGGGATCGTTCGACTGGTCCGGAGTCATCGTTTTTTATCCGAAAATTGATTTTTTGGACTGTACCAAAAATGATTCAAAATGTCAATTGGATCATGCCTCATGTTGAATAACCACTTTTTAAACCCTCACAGTGACCAAAATTGCCATTTTTACAGAGTTTTGCTTACTCAAAAGCTTCCATTTTGACCCGTTTCAGGCACAGAAATGACTTTAAACACACTTATTCTAGTTGACAGTGTCATAATTCACATTCAACAGTCATTTAGAGTCAAAAGATTAAATGTTAAAATTTCATCATTATAGACCATTTTGGGATCGTTCGACTGGTCCGGAGTCATCGTTTTTCATCCGAAAATTGATTTTTTAGACTGTACCAAAAATGATTCAAAATGTCAATTGGATCATGCCTCATGTTGAATAACCACTTTTTAAACCCTCACAGTGACCAAAATTGCCATTTATACAGAGTTTTGCTTACTCAAAAGCTTCAATTTTGACCCGTTTCAGGCACAGAAATGACTTTAAACACACTTATTTTAGTTGACAAAGTCACAATTCACATCCAACAGTAATTTAGAGTCAAAAGATTAAATGTTAAAATTTCATCATTATAGACCATTTTGGGATCGTTCGACAGGTCCGGAGTCATCGTTTTTCATCTGAAAATTGATTTTTTGGACTGTACCAAAAATGATTCAAAATGTCAATTGGATCATGCCTCATGTTGAATAACCACTTTTTAAACCCTCACAGTGACCAAAATTGCCATTTTTACAGAGTTTTGCTTACTCAAAAGCTTCAATTTTGACCCGTTTCAGGCACAGAAATGACTTTAAACACACTTATTCTAGTTGAAAAAGTCATAATTCACATCCAACAGTCATTTAGAGTCAAAAGATTAAATGTTAAAATTTCATCATTATAGACCATTTTGGGATCGTTCGACTGGTCCGGAGTCATCGTTTTTCATCCGAAAATTGATTTTTTGGACTGTACCAAAAATGATTCAAAATGTCAATTGGATCATGCCTCATGTTGAATAACCACTTTTTAAACCCTCACAGTGACCAAAATTGCCATTTTTACAGAGTTTTGCTTACTCAAAAGTTTCAATTTTGACCCGTTTCAGGCACAAAAATGACTTTAAACACACTTATTTTAGTTGACAAAGTCACAATTCACATCCAACAGTAATTTAGAGTCAAAAGATTAAATGTTAAAATTTCATCATTATAGACCATTTTGGGATCGTTCGACAGGTCCGGAGTCATCGTTTTTCCATCCGAAAATTGATTTTTGGGACTGTACCAAAAATTATTCAAAATGTCAATTGGATCATGCCTCATGTTGAATAACCACTTTTTAAACCCTCACAGTGACCAAAATTGCCATTTTTACAGAGTTTTGCTTACTCAAAAGCTTCAATTTTGACCCGTTTCAGGCACAGAAATGACTTTAAACACACTTATTTTAGTTGACAAAGTCATAATTCACATCCATCAGTAATTTAGAGTCAAAAGATTAAATGTTAAAATTTCATCATTATAGACAATTTTGGGATCGTTCGACTGGTCCGGAGTCATCGTTTTTTATCCGAAAATTGATTTTTTGGACTGTACCAAAAATGATTCAAAATGTCAATTGGATCATGCCTCATGTTGAATAACCACTTTTTAAACCCTCACAGTGACCAAAATTGCCATTTTTACAGAGTTTTGCTTACTCAAAAGCTTCAATTTTGACCCGTTTCAGGCACAAAAATGACTTTAAACACACTTATTCTAGTTGACAAAGTCACAATTCACATCCAACAGTAATTTAGAGTCAAAAGATTAAATGTTAAAATTTCATCATTATAGACCATTTTGGGATCGTTCGACAGGTCCGGAGTCATCGTTTTTCATTCGAAAATTGATTTTTTGGACTGTACCAAAAATGATTCAAAATGTCAATTGGATCATGCCTCATGTTGAATAACCACTTTTTAAACCCTCACAGTGACCAAAATTGCCATTTTTACAGAGTTTTGCTTACTCAAAAGCTTCCATTTTGACCCTTTTCAGGCACAGAAATGACTTTAAACACACTTATTCTAGTTGACAAAGTCATAATTCACATCCAACAGTCATTTAGAGTCAAAAGATTAAATGTTAAAATTTCATCATTATAGACCATTTTGGGATCGTTCGACTGGTCCGGAGTCATCGTTTTTCATCCGAAAATTGATTTTTTGGACTGTACCAAAAATGATTCAAAATGTCAATTGGATCATGCCTCATGTTGAATAACCACTTTTTAAACCCTCACAGTGACCAAAATTGCCATTTTTACAGAGTTTTGCTTACTCAAAAGCTTCCATTTTGACCCGTTTCAGGCACAGAAATGACTTTAAACACACTTATTCTAGTTGACAAAGTCATAATTCACATCCAACAGTCATTTAGAGTCAAAAGATTAAATGTTAAAATTTCATCATTATAGACCATTTTGGGATCGTTCGACGGGTCCGGAGTCATCGTTTTTCACCCGAAAATTGATTTTTCGGACTGTACCAAAAATGATTCAAAATGTCAATTGGATCGTGCCTCATGTTGAATAACCACTTTTTAAACCCTCACAGTGACCAAAATTGCCATTTTTACAGAGTTTTGCTTACTCAAAAGCTTCCATTTTGACCCGTTTCAGGCACAGAAATGACTTTAAACACACTTATTCTAGTTGACAAAGTCATAATGCACATCCAACAGTCATTTAGAGTCAAAAGATTAAATGTTAAAATTTCATCATTATAGACCATTTTGGGATCGTTCGACAGGTCCGGAGTCATTGTTTTTCATCCGAAAATTGATTTTTGGGACTGTACCAAAAATTATTCAAAATGTCAATTGGATCATGCCTCATGTTGAATAACCACTTTTTAAACCCTCACAGTGACCAAAATTGCCATTTTTACAGAGTTTTGCTTACTCAAAAGCTTCAATTTTGACCCGTTTCAGGCACAGAAATGACTTTAAACACACTTATTTTAGTTGACAAAGTCATAATTCACATCCATCAGTAATTTAGAGTCAAAAGATTAAATGTTAAAATTTCATCATTATAGACAATTTTGGGATCGTTCGACTGGTCCGGAGTCATTGTTTTTTATCCGAAAATTGATTTTTTGGACTGTACCAAAAATGATTCAAAATGTCGATTGGATCATGCCTCATGTTGAATAACCACTTTTTAAACCCTCACAGTGACCAAAATTGCCATTTTTACAGAGTTTTGCTTACTCAAAAGCTTCAATTTTGACCCGTTTCAGGCACAAAAATGACTTTAAACACACTTATTCTAGTTGACAAAGTCACAATTCACATCCAACAGTAATTTAGAGTCAAAAGATTAAATGTTAAAATTTCATCATTATAGACCATTTTGGGATCGTTCGACAGGTCCGGAGTCATAGTTTTTCATCCGAAAATTGATTTTTTGGACTGTACCAAAAATGATTCAAAATGTCAATTGGATCATGCCTCATGTTGAATAACCACTTTTTAAACCCTCACAGTGACCAAAATTGCCATTTTTACAGAGTTTTGCTTACTCAAAAGCTTCCATTTTGACCCGTTTCAGGCACAGAAATGACTTTAAACACACTTATTCTAGTTGACAAAGTCATAATTCACATCCAACAGTCATTTAGAGTCAAAAGATTAAATGTTAAAATTTCATCATTATAGACAATTTTGGGATCGTTCGACAGGTCCGGAGTCATCGTTTTTCATCCGAAAATTGATTTTTTGGACTGTATTAAAAATAATTCAAAATGTCGATTGGATCATGCCTCATGTTGAATAACCACTTTTTAAACCCTCACAGTGACCAAAATTGCCATTTTTACAGAGTTTTGCTTACTCAAAAGCTTCAATTTTGACCCGTTTCAGGCACAAAAATGACTTTAAACACACTTATTCTAGTTGACAAAGTCACAATTCACATCCAACAGTAATTTAGAGTCAAAAGATTAAATGTTAAAATTTCATCATTATAGACCATTTTGGGATCGTTCGACAGGTCCGGAGTCATCGTTTTTCATCCGAAAATTGATTTTTTGGACTGTACCAAAAATGATTCAAAATGTCAATTGGATCATGCCTCATGTTGAATAACCACTTTTTAAACCCTCACAGTGACCAAAATTGCCATTTTTACAGAGTTTTGCTTACTCAAAAGCTTCAATTTTGACCCATTTCAGGCACAAAAATGACTTTAAACACACTTATTTTAGTTGACAAAGTCACAATTCACATCCAACAGTAATTTAGAGTCAAAAGATTAAATGTTAAAATTTCATCATTATAGACCATTTTGGGATCGTTCGACAGGTCCGGAGTCATCGTTTTTCATCCGAAAATTGATTTTTTGGAGTGTACCAAAAATGATTCAAAATGTCAATTGGATCATGCCTCATGTTGAATAACCACTTTTTAAACCCTCACAGTGACCAAAATTGCCATTTTTACAGAGTTTTGCTTACTCAAAAGCTTCCATTTTACCCGTTTCAGGCACAGAAATGACTTTAAACACACTTATTCTAGTTGACAAAGTCATAATTCACATCCAACAGTCATTTAGAGTCAAAAGATTAAATGTTAAAATTTCATCATTATAGACCATTTTGGGATCGTTCGACAGGTCCGGAGTCATCGTTTTTCATCCGAAAATTGATTTTTTGGACTGTACCAAAAATGATTCAAAATGTCAATTGGATCATGCCTCATGTTGAATAACCACTTTTTAAACCCTCACAGTGACCAAAATTGCCATTTTTACAGAGTTTTGCTTACTCAAAAGCTTCAATTTTGACCCGTTTCAGGCACAGAAATGACTTTAAACACACTTATTTTAGTTGACAGTGTCATAATTCACATTTAACAGTCATTTAGAGTCAAAAGATTAAATATTAAAATTTCATCATTATAGACCATTTTGGGATCGTTCGACTGGTCCGGAGTCATCGTTTTTCATCCGAAAATTGATTTTTTAGACTGTACCAAAAATGATTCAAAATGTCAATTGGATCATGCCTCATGTTGAATAACCACTTTTTAAACCCTCACAGTGACCAAAATTGCCATTTTTACAGAGTTTTGCTTACTCAAAAGCTTCAATTTTGACCCGTTTCAGGCACAGAAATGACTTTAAACACACTTATTTTAGTTGACAAAGTCACAATTCACATCCAACAGTAATTTAGAGTCAAAAGATTAAATGTTAAAATTTCATCATTATAGACCATTTTGGGATCGTTCGACAGGTCCGGAGTCATCGTTTTTCATCTGAAAATTGATTTTTTGGACTGTACCAAAAATGATTCAAAATGTCATTTGGATCATGCCTCATGTTGAATAACCACTTTTTAAACCCTCACAGTGACCAAAATTGCCATTTTTACAGAGTTTTGCTTACTCAAAAGCTTCAATTATGACCCGTTTCAGGCACAGAAATGACTTTAAACACACTTATTCTAGTTGAAAAAGTCATAATTCACATCCAACAGTCATTTAGAGTCAAAAGATTAAATGTTAAAATTTCATCATTATAGACCATTTTGGGATCGTTCGACTGGTCCGGAGTCATCGTTTTTCATCCGAAAATTGATTTTTTGGACTGTACCAAAAATGATTCAAAATGTCAATTGGATCATGCCTCATGTTGAATAACCACTTTTTAAACCCTCACAGTGACCAAAATTGCCATTTTTACAGAGTTTTGCTTACTCAAAAGCTTCCATTTTGACCCGTTTCAGGCACAGAAATGACTTTAAACACACTTATTCTAGTTGACAAAGTCATAATTCACATCCAACAGTCATTTAGAGTCAAAAGATTAAATGTTAAAATTTCATCATTATAGACCATTTTGGGATCGTTCGACAGGTCCGGAGTCATCGTTTTTCATCCGAAAATTGTTTTTTTGGACTGTACCAAAAATGATTCAAAATGTCAATTGGATCATGCCTCATGTTGAATAACCACTTTTTAAACCCTCACAGTGACCAAAATTGCCATTTTTACAGAGTTTTGCTTACTCAAAAGCTTCAATTTTGACCCGTTTCAGGCACAGAATTGACTTTAAACACATTTATTTTAGTTGACAAAGTCATAATTCACATCCATCAGTAATTTAGAGTCAAAAGATTAAATGTTAAAAATTTCATCATTATAGACAATTTTGGGATCGTTCGACTGGTCCGGAGTCATCGTTTTTTATCCGAAAATTGATTTTTTGGACTGTACCAAAAATGATTCAAAATGTCAATTGGATCATGCCTCATGTTGAATAACCACTTTTTAAACCCTCACAGTGACCAAAATTGCCATTTTTACAGAGTTTTGCTTACTCAAAAGCTTCCATTTTGACCCGTTTCAGGCACAGAAATGACTTTAAACACACTTATTCTAGTTGACAGTGTCATAATTCACATTCAACAGTCATTTAGAGTCAAAAGATTAAATGTTAAAATTTCATCATTATAGACCATTTTGGGATCGTTCGACTGGTCCGGAGTCATCGTTTTTCATCCGAAAATTGATTTTTTAGACTGTACCAAAAATGATTCAAAATGTCAATTGGATCATGCCTCATGTTGAATAACCACTTTTTAAACCCTCACAGTGACCAAAATTGCCATTTATACAGAGTTTTGCTTACTCAAAAGCTTCAATTTTGACCCGTTTCAGGCACAGAAATGACTTTAAACACACTTATTTTAGTTGACAAAGTCACAATTCACATCCAACAGTAATTTAGAGTCAAAAGATTAAATGTTAAAATTTCATCATTATAGACCATTTTGGGATCGTTCGACAGGTCCGGAGTCATCGTTTTTCATCTGAAAATTGATTTTTTGGACTGTACCAAAAATGATTCAAAATGTCAATTGGATCATGCCTCATGTTGAATAACCACTTTTTAAACCCTCACAGTGACCAAAATTGCCATTTTTACAGAGTTTTGCTTACTCAAAAGTTTCAATTTTGACCCGTTTCAGGCACAAAAATGACTTTAAACACACTTATTTTAGTTGACAAAGTCACAATTCACATCCAACAGTAATTTAGAGTCAAAAGATTAAATGTTAAAATTTCATCATTATAGACCATTTTGGGATCGTTCGACAGGTCCGGAGTCATCGTTTTTCCATCCGAAAATTGATTTTTGGGACTGTACCAAAAATTATTCAAAATGTCAATTGGATCATGCCTCATGTTGAATAACCACTTTTTAAACCCTCACAGTGACCAAAATTGCCATTTTTACAGAGTTTTGCTTACTCAAAAGCTTCAATTTTGACCCGTTTCAGGCACAGAAATGACTTTAAACACACTTATTTTAGTTGACAAAGTCATAATTCACATCCATCAGTAATTTAGAGTCAAAAGATTAAATGTTAAAATTTCATCATTATAGACAATTTTGGGATCGTTCGACTGGTCCGGAGTCATCGTTTTTTATCCGAAAATTGATTTTTTGGACTGTACCAAAAATGATTCAAAATGTCAATTGGATCATGCCTCATGTTGAATAACCACTTTTTAAACCCTCACAGTGACCAAAATTGCCATTTTTACAGAGTTTTGCTTACTCAAAAGCTTCAATTTTGACCCGTTTCAGGCACAAAAATGACTTTAAACACACTTATTCTAGTTGACAAAGTCACAATTCACATCCAACAGTAATTACAGTCAAAAGATTAAATGTTAAAATTTCATCATTATAGACCATTTTGGGATCGTTCGACAGGTCCGGAGTCATCGTTTTTCATTCGAAAATTGATTTTTTGGACTGTACCAAAAATGATTCAAAATGTCAATTGGATCATGCCTCATGTTGAATAACCACTTTTTAAACCCTCACAGTGACCAAAATTGCCATTTTTACAGAGTTTTGCTTACTCAAAAGCTTCCATTTTGACCCTTTTCAGGCACAGAAATGACTTTAAACACACTTATTCTAGTTGACAAAGTCATAATTCACATCCAACAGTCATTTAGAGTCAAAAGATTAAATGTTAAAATTTCATCATTATAGACCATTTTGGGATCGTTCGACTGGTCCGGAGTCATCGTTTTTCATCCGAAAATTGATTTTTTGGACTGTACCAAAAATGATTCAAAATGTCAATTGGATCATGCCTCATGTTGAATAACCACTTTTTAAACCCTCACAGTGACCAAAATTGCCATTTTTACAGAGTTTTGCTTACTCAAAAGCTTCCATTTTGACCCGTTTCAGGCACAGAAATGACTTTAAACACACTTATTCTAGTTGACAAAGTCATAATTCACATCCAACAGTCATTTAGAGTCAAAAGATTAAATGTTAAAATTTCATCATTATAGACCATTTTGGGATCGTTCGACGGGTCCGGAGTCATCGTTTTTCACCCGAAAATTGATTTTTCGGACTGTACCAAAAATGATTCAAAATGTCAATTGGATCGTGCCTCATGTTGAATAACCACTTTTTAAACCCTCACAGTGACCAAAATTGCCATTTTTACAGAGTTTTGCTTACTCAAAAGCTTCCATTTTGACCCGTTTCAGGCACAGAAATGACTTTAAACACACTTATTCTAGTTGACAAAGTCATAATGCACATCCAACAGTCATTTAGAGTCAAAAGATTAAATGTTAAAATTTCATCATTATAGACCATTTTGGGATCGTTCGACAGGTCCGGAGTCATTGTTTTTCATCCGAAAATTGATTTTTGGGACTGTACCAAAAATTATTCAAAATGTCAATTGGATCATGCCTCATGTTGAATAACCACTTTTTAAACCCTCACAGTGACCAAAATTGCCATTTTTACAGAGTTTTGCTTACTCAAAAGCTTCAATTTTGACCCGTTTCAGGCACAGAAATGACTTTAAACACACTTATTTTAGTTGACAAAGTCATAATTCACATCCATCAGTAATTTAGAGTCAAAAGATTAAATGTTAAAATTTCATCATTATAGACAATTTTGGGATCGTTCGACTGGTCCGGAGTCATCGTTTTTTATCCGAAAATTGATTTTTTGGACTGTACCAAAAATGATTCAAAATGTCGATTGGATCATGCCTCATGTTGAATAACCACTTTTTAAACCCTCACAGTGACCAAAATTGCCATTTTTACAGAGTTTTGCTTACTCAAAAGCTTCAATTTTGACCCGTTTCAGGCACAAAAATGACTTTAAACACACTTATTCTAGTTGACAAAGTCACAATTCACATCCAACAGTAATTTAGAGTCAAAAGATTAAATGTTAAAATTTCATCATTATAGACCATTTTGGGATCGTTCGACAGGTCCGGAGTCATAGTTTTTCATCCGAAAATTGATTTTTTGGACTGTACCAAAAATGATTCAAAATGTCAATTGGATCATGCCTCATGTTGAATAACCACTTTTTAAACCCTCACAGTGACCAAAATTGCCATTTTTACAGAGTTTTGCTTACTCAAAAGCTTCCATTTTGACCCGTTTCAGGCACAGAAATGACTTTAAACACACTTATTCTAGTTGACAAAGTCATAATTCACATCCAACAGTCATTTAGAGTCAAAAGATTAAATGTTAAAATTTCATCATTATAGACAATTTTGGGATCGTTCGACAGGTCCGGAGTCATCGTTTTTCATCCGAAAATTGATTTTTTGGACTGTATTAAAAATAATTCAAAATGTCGATTGGATCATGCCTCATGTTGAATAACCACTTTTTAAACCCTCACAGTGACCAGAATTGCCATTTTTACAGAGTTTTGCTTACTCAAAAGCTTCAATTTTGACCCGTTTCAGGCACAAAAATGACTTTAAACACACTTATTCTAGTTGACAAAGTCACAATTCACATCCAACAGTAATTTAGAGTCAAAAGATTAAATGTTAAAATTTCATCATTATAGACCATTTTGGGATCGTTCGACAGGTCCGGAGTCATCGTTTTTCATCCGAAAATTGATTTTTTGGACTGTATTAAAAATGATTCAAAATGTCAATTGGATCATGCCTCATGATGAATAACCACTTTTTAAACCCTCACAGTGACCAAAATTGCCATTTTTACAGAGTTTTGCTTACTCAAAAGCTTCAATTTTGACCCGTTTCAGGCACAGAAATGACTTTAAACACACTTATTTTAGTTGACAAAGTCATAATTCACATCCATCAGTAATTTAGAGTCAAAAGATTAAATGTTAAAATTTCATCATTATAGACCATTTTGGGATCGTTCGACTGGTCCGGAGTCATCGTTTTTTATCCGAAAATTGATTTTTTGGACTGTACCAAAAATGATTCAAAATGTCAATTGGATCATGCCTCATGTTGAATAACCACTTTTTAAACCCTCACAGTGACCAAAATTGCCATTTTTACAGAGTTTTGCTTACTCAAAAGCTTCAATTTTGACCCGTTTCAGGCACAAAAATGACTTTAAACACACTTATTCTAGTTGACAAAGTCACAATTCACATCCAACAGTAATTTAGAGTCAAAAGATTAAATGTTAAAATTTCATCATTATAGACCATTTTGGGATCGTTCGACAGGTCCGGAGTCATCGTTTTTCATCCGAAAATTGATTTTTTGGACTGTACCAAAAATGATTCAAAATGTCAATTGGATCATGCCTCATGTTGAATAACCACTTTTTAAACCCTCACAGTGACCAAAATTGCCATTTTTACAGAGTTTTGCTTACTCAAAAGCTTCCATTTTGACCCGTTTCAGGCACAGAAATGACTTTAAACACACTTATTCTAGTTGACAGAGTCATAATTCACATTCAACAGTCATTTAGAGTCAAAAGATTAAATGTTAAAATTTCATCATTATAGACCATTTTGGGATCGTTCGACTGGTCCGGAGTCATCGTTTTTCATCCGAAAATTGATTTTTTAGACTGTACCAAAAATGATTCAAAATGTCAATTGGATCATGCCTCATGTTGAATAACCACTTTTTAAACCCTCACAGTGACCAAAATTGCCATTTTTACAGAGTTTTGCTTACTCAAAAGCTTCAATTTTGACCCGTTTTAGGCACAGAAATGACTTTAAACACACTTATTTTAGTTGACAAAGTCATAATTCACATCCATCAGTAATTTAGTGTCAAAAGATTAAATGTTAAAATTTCATCATTATAGACCATTTTGGGATCGTTCGACTGGTCCGGAGTCATCGTTTTTCACCCGAAAATTGATTTTTTGGACTGTACCAAAAATGATTCAAAATGTCAATTGGATCATGCCTCATGTTGAATAACCACTTTTTAAACCCTCACAGTGACCAAAATTGCCATTTTTACAGAGTTTTGCTTACTCAAAAGCTTCAATTTTGACCCGTTTCAGGCACAAAAATGACTTTAAACACACTTATTTTAGTTGAAAAAGTCACAATTCACATCCAACAGTAATTTAGAGTCAAAAGATTAAATGTTAAAATTTCATCATTATAGACCATTTTGGGATCGTTCGACAGGTCCGGAGTCATCGTTTTTCATCCGAAAATTGATTTTTTGGACTGTACCAAAAATGATTCAAAATGTCAATTGGATCATGCCTCATGTTGAATAACCACTTTTTCAACCCTCACAGTGACCAAAATTGCCATTTTTACAGAGTTTTGCTTACTCAAAAGCTTCCATTTTTACCCGTTTCAGGCACAGAAATGACTTTAAACACACTTATTCTAGTTGACAAAGTCATAATTCACATCCAACAGTCATTTAGAGTCAAAAGATTAAATGTTAAAATGTCATCATTATAGACCATTTTGGGATCGTTCGACAGGTCCGGAGTCATCGTTTTTCCATCCGAAAATTGATTTTTGGGACTGTACCAAAAATTATTCAAAATGTCAATTGGATCATGCCTCATGTTGAATAACCACTTTTTAAACCCTCACAGTGACCAAAATTGCCATTTTTACAGAGTTTTGCTTACTCAAAAGCTTCAATTTTGACCCGTTTCAGGCACAGAAATGACTTTAAACACACTTATTTTAGTTGACAAAGTCATAATTCACATCCATCAGTAATTTAGAGTCAAAAGATTAAATGTTAAAATTTCATCATTATAGACAATTTTGGGATCGTTCGACTGGTCCGGAGTCATCGTTTTTTATCCGAAAATTGATTTTTTGGACTGTACCAAAAATGATTCAAAATGTCGATTGGATCATGCCTCATGTTGAATAACCACTTTTTAAACCCTCACAGTGACCAAAATTGCCATTTTTACAGAGTTTTGCTTACTCAAAAGCTTCAATTTTGACCCGTTTCAGGCACAGAAATGACTTTAAACACACTTATTTTAGTTGACAAAGTCATAATTCACATCCATCAGTAATTTAGAGTCAAAAGATTAAATGTTAAAATTTCATCATTATAGACCATTTTGGGATCGTTCGACTGGTCCGGAGTCATCGTTTTTCATCCGAAAATTGATTTTTTGGACTGTACCAAAAATGATTCAAAATGTCAATTGGATCATGCCTCATGTTGAATAAACACTTTTTAAACCCTCACAGTGACCAAAATTGCCATTTTTACAGAGTTTTGCTTACTCAAAAGCTTCCATTTTGACCCGTTTCAGGCACAGAAATGACTTTAAACACACTTATTCTAGTTGACAGTGTCATAATTCACATTCAACAGTCATTTAGAGTCAAAAGATTAAATGTTAAAATTTCATCATTATAGACCATTTTGGGATCGTTCAACAGGTCCGGAGTCATCGTTTTTCATCTGAAAATTGAGTTTTTGGACTGTACCAAAAATGATTCAAAATGTCAATTGGATCATGCCTCATGTTGAATAACCACTTTTTAAACCCTCACAGTGACCAAAATTGCCATTTTTACAGAGTTTTGCTTACTCAAAAGCTTCAATTATGACCCGTTTCAGGCACAGAAATGACTTTAAACACACTTATTCTAGTTGAAAAAGTCATAATTCACATCCAACAGTCATTTAGAGTCAAAAGATTAAATGTTAAAATTTCATCATTATAGACCATTTTGGGATCGTTCGACTGGTCCGGAGTCATCGTTTTTCATCCGAAAATTGATTTTTTGGACTGTACCAAAAATGATTCAAAATGTCAATTGGATCATGCCTCATGTTGAATAACCACTTTTTAAACCCTCACAGTGACCAAAATTGCCATTTTTACAGAGTTTTGCTTACTCAAAAGTTTCAATTTTGACCCGTTTCAGGCACAAAAATGACTTTAAACACACTTATTTTAGTTGACAAAGTCACAATTCACATCCAACAGTAATTTAGAGTCAAAAGATTAAATGTTAAAATTTCATCATTATAGACCATTTTGGGATCGTTCGACAGGTCCGGAGTCATCGTTTTTCATCCGAAAATTGATTTTTTGGACTGTACCAAAAATGATTCAAAATGTCAATTGGATCATGCCTCATGTTGAATAACCACTTTTTCAACCCTCACAGTGACCAAAATTGCCATTTTTACAGAGTTGTGCTTACTCAAAAGCTTCCATTTTGACCCGTTTCAGGCACAGAAATGACTTTAAACACACTTATTCTAGTTGACAAAGTCATAATTCACATCCAACAGTCATTTAGAGTCAAAAGATTAAATGTTAAAATTTCATCATTAAATACCATTTTGGGATCGTTCGACAGGTCCGGAGTCATCGTTTTTCCATCCGAAAATTGATTTTTGGGACTGTACCAAAAATTATTCAAAATGTCAATTGGATCATGCCTCATGTTGAATAACCACTTTTTAAACCCTCACAGTGACCAAAATTGCCATTTTTACAGAGTTTTGCTTACTCAAAAGCTTCAATTTTGACCCGTTTCAGGCACAGAAATGACTTTAAACACACTTATTTTAGTTGACAAAGTCATAATTCACATCCATCAGTAATTTAGAGTCAAAAGATTAAATGTTAAAATTTCATCATTATAGACAATTTTGGGATCGTTCGACTGGTCCGGAGTCATCGTTTTTTATCCGAAAATTGATTTTTTGGACTGTACCAAAAATGATTCAAAATGTCAATTGGATCATGCCTCATGTTGAATAACCACTTTTTAACCCCTCACAGTGACCAAAATTGCCATTTTTACAGAGTTTTGCTTACTCAAAAGCTTCAATTTTGACCCGTTTCAGGCACAGAAATGACTTTAAACACACTTATTTTAGTTGACAAAGTCATAATTCACATCCATCAGTAATTTAGAGTCAAAAGATTAAATGTTAAAATTTCATCATTATAGACCATTTTGGGATCGTTCGACTGGTCCGGAGTCATCGTTTTTCATCCGAAAATTGATTTTTTGGACTGTATCAAAAATGATTCAAAATGTCAATTGGATCATGCCTCATGTTGAATAACCACTTTTTAAACCCTCACAGTGACCAAAATTGCCATTTTTACAGAGTTTTGCTTACTCAAAAGCTTCCATTTTGACCCGTTTCAGGCACAGAAATGACTTTAAACACACTTATTCTAGTTGACAGTGTCATAATTCACATTCAACAGTCATTTAGAGTCAAAAGATTAAATGTTAAAATTTCATCATTATAGACCATTTTGGGATCGTTCGACTGGTCCGGAGTCATCGTTTTTCATCCGAAAATTGATTTTTTAGACTGTACCAAAAATGATTCAAAATGTCAATTGGATCATGCCTCATGTTGAATAACCACTTTTTAAACCCTCACAGTGACCAAAATTGCCATTTATACAGAGTTTTGCTTACTCAAAAGCTTCAATTTTGACCCGTTTCAGGCACAGAAATGACTTTAAACACACTTATTTTAGTTGACAAAGTCACAATTCACATCCAACAGTAATTTAGAGTCAAAAGATTAAATGTTAAAATTTCATCATTATAGACCATTTTGGGATCGTTCGACAGGTCCGGAGTCATCGTTTTTCATCCGAAAATTGATTTTTTGGACTGTACCAAAAATGATTCAAAATGTCAATTGGATCATGCCTCATGTTGAATAACCACTTTTTCAACCCTCACAGTGACCAAAATTGCCATTTTTACAGAGTTGTGCTTACTCAAAAGCTTCCATTTTGACCCGTTTCAGGCACAGAAATGACTTTAAACACACTTATTCTAGTTGACAAAGTCATAATTCACATCCAACAGTCATTTAGAGTCAAAAGATTAAATGTTAAAATTTCATCATTAAATACCATTTTGGGATCGTTCGACAGGTCCGGAGTCATCGTTTTTCCATCCGAAAATTGATTTTTGGGACTGTACCAAAAATTATTCAAAATGTCAATTGGATCATGCCTCATGTTGAATAACCACTTTTTAAACCCTCACAGTGACCAAAATTGCCATTTTTACAGAGTTTTGCTTACTCAAAAGCTTCAATTTTGACCCGTTTCAGGCACAGAAATGACTTTAAACACACTTATTTTAGTTGACAAAGTCATAATTCACATCCATCAGTAATTTAGAGTCAAAAGATTAAATGTTAAAATTTCATCATTATAGACAATTTTGGGATCGTTCGACTGGTCCGGAGTCATCGTTTTTTATCCGAAAATTGATTTTTTGGACTGTACCAAAAATGATTCAAAATGTCAATTGGATCATGCCTCATGTTGAATAACCACTTTTTAACCCCTCACAGTGACCAAAATTGCCATTTTTACAGAGTTTTGCTTACTCAAAAGCTTCAATTTTGACCCGTTTCAGGCACAGAAATGACTTTAAACACACTTATTTTAGTTGACAAAGTCATAATTCACATCCATCAGTAATTTAGAGTCAAAAGATTAAATGTTAAAATTTCATCATTATAGACCATTTTGGGATCGTTCGACTGGTCCGGAGTCATCGTTTTTCATCCGAAAATTGATTTTTTGGACTGTATCAAAAATGATTCAAAATGTCAATTGGATCATGCCTCATGTTGAATAACCACTTTTTAAACCCTCACAGTGACCAAAATTGCCATTTTTACAGAGTTTTGCTTACTCAAAAGCTTCCATTTTGACCCGTTTCAGGCACAGAAATGACTTTAAACACACTTATTCTAGTTGACAGTGTCATAATTCACATTCAACAGTCATTTAGAGTCAAAAGATTAAATGTTAAAATTTCATCATTATAGACCATTTTGGGATCGTTCGACTGGTCCGGAGTCATCGTTTTTCATCCGAAAATTGATTTTTTAGACTGTACCAAAAATGATTCAAAATGTCAATTGGATCATGCCTCATGTTGAATAACCACTTTTTAAACCCTCACAGTGACCAAAATTGCCATTTATACAGAGTTTTGCTTACTCAAAAGCTTCAATTTTGACCCGTTTCAGGCACAGAAATGACTTTAAACACACTTATTTTAGTTGACAAAGTCACAATTCACATCCAACAGTAATTTAGAGTCAAAAGATTAAATGTTAAAATTTCATCATTATAGACCATTTTGGGATCGTTCGACAGGTCCGGAGTCATCGTTTTTCATCTGAAAATTGATTTTTTGGACTGTACCAAAAATGATTCAAAATGTCAATTGGATCATGCCTCATGTTGAATAACCACTTTTTAAACCCTCACAGTGACCAAAATTGCCATTTTTACAGAGTTTTGCTTACTCAAAAGCTTCAATTTTGACCCGTTTCAGGCACAGAAATGACTTTAAACACACTTATTCTAGTTGAAAAAGTCATAATTCACATCCAACAGTCATTTAGAGTCAAAAGATTAAATGTTAAAATTTCATCATTATAGACCATTTTGGGATCGTTCGACTGGTCCGGAGTCATCGTTTTTCATCCGAAAATTGATTTTTTGGACTGTACCAAAAATGATTCAAAATGTCAATTGGATCATGCCTCATGTTGAATAACCACTTTTTAAACCCTCACAGTGACCAAAATTGCCATTTTTACAGAGTTTTGCTTACTCAAAAGTTTCAATTTTGACCCGTTTCAGGCACAAAAATGACTTTAAACACACTTATTTTAGTTGACAAAGTCACAATTCACATCCAACAGTAATTTAGAGTCAAAAGATTAAATGTTAAAATTTCATCATTATAGACCATTTTGGGATCGTTCGACAGGTCCGGAGTCATTGTTTTTCCATCCGAAAATTGATTTTTGGGACTGTACCAAAAATTATTCAAAATGTCAATTGGATCATGCCTCATGTTGAATAACCACTTTTTAAACCCTCACAGTACCAAAATTGCCATTTTTACAGAGTTTTGCTTACTCAAAAGCTTCAATTTTGACCCGTTTCAGGCACAGAAATGACTTTAAACACACTTATTTTAGTTGACAAAGTCATAATTCACATCCATCAGTAATTTAGTGTCAAAAGATTAAATGTTAAAATTTCATCATTATAGACCATTTTGGGATCGTTCGACTGGTCCGGAGTCATCGTTTTTCACCCGAAAATTGATTTTTTGGACTGTACCAAAAATGATTCAAAATGTCAATTGGATCATGCCTCATGTTGAATAACCACTTTTTAAACCCTCACAGTGACCAAAATTGCCATTTTTACAGAGTTTTGCTTACTCAAAAGCTTCAATTTTGACCCGTTTCAGGCACAGAAATGACTTTAAACACACTTATTTTAGTTGACAAAGTCATAATTCACATCCATCAGTAATTTAGAGTCAAAAGATTAAATGTTAAAATTTCATCATTATAGACAATTTTGGGATCGTTCGACTGGTCCGGAGTCATCGTTTTTTATCCGAAAATTGATTTTTTGGACTGTACCAAAAATGATTCAAAATGTCGATTGGATCATGCCTCATGTTGAATAACCACTTTTTAAACCCTCACAGTGACCAAAATTGCCATTTTTACAGAGTTTTGCTTACTCAAAAGCTTCAATTTTGACCCGTTTCAGGCACAGAAATGACTTTAAACACACTTATTTTAGTTGACAAAGTCATAATTCACATCCATCAGTAATTTAGAGTCAAAAGATTAAATGTTAAAATTTCATCATTATAGACCATTTTGGGATCGTTCGACTGGTCCGGAGTCATCGTTTTTCATCCGAAAATTGATTTTTTGGACTGTACCAAAAATGATTCAAAATGTCAATTGGATCATGCCTCATGTTGAATAAACACTTTTTAAACCCTCACAGTGACCAAAATTGCCATTTTTACAGAGTTTTGCTTACTCAAAAGCTTCCATTTTGACCCGTTTCAGGCACAGAAATGACTTTAAACACACTTATTCTAGTTGACAGTGTCATAATTCACATTCAACAGTCATTTAGAGTCAAAAGATTAAATGTTAAAATTTCATCATTATAGACCATTTTGGGATCGTTCAACAGGTCCGGAGTCATCGTTTTTCATCTGAAAATTGAGTTTTTGGACTGTACCAAAAATGATTCAAAATGTCAATTGGATCATGCCTCATGTTGAATAACCACTTTTTAAACCCTCACAGTGACCAAAATTGCCATTTTTACAGAGTTTTGCTTACTCAAAAGCTTCAATTATGACCCGTTTCAGGCACAGAAATGACTTTAAACACACTTATTCTAGTTGAAAAAGTCATAATTCACATCCAACAGTCATTTAGAGTCAAAAGATTAAATGTTAAAATTTCATCATTATAGACCATTTTGGGATCGTTCGACTGGTCCGGAGTCATCGTTTTTCATCCGAAAATTGATTTTTTGGACTGTACCAAAAATGATTCAAAATGTCAATTGGATCATGCCTCATGTTGAATAACCACTTTTTAAACCCTCACAGTGACCAAAATTGCCATTTTTACAGAGTTTTGCTTACTCAAAAGTTTCAATTTTGACCCGTTTCAGGCACAAAAATGACTTTAAACACACTTATTTTAGTTGACAAAGTCACAATTCACATCCAACAGTAATTTAGAGTCAAAAGATTAAATGTTAAAATTTCATCATTATAGACCATTTTGGGATCGTTCGACAGGTCCGGAGTCATCGTTTTTCATCCGAAAATTGATTTTTTGGACTGTACCAAAAATGATTCAAAATGTCAATTGGATCATGCCTCATGTTGAATAACCACTTTTTCAACCCTCACAGTGACCAAAATTGCCATTTTTACAGAGTTGTGCTTACTCAAAAGCTTCCATTTTGACCCGTTTCAGGCACAGAAATGACTTTAAACACACTTATTCTAGTTGACAAAGTCATAATTCACATCCAACAGTCATTTAGAGTCAAAAGATTAAATGTTAAAATTTCATCATTAAATACCATTTTGGGATCGTTCGACAGGTCCGGAGTCATCGTTTTTCCATCCGAAAATTGATTTTTGGGACTGTACCAAAAATTATTCAAAATGTCAATTGGATCATGCCTCATGTTGAATAACCACTTTTTAAACCCTCACAGTGACCAAAATTGCCATTTTTACAGAGTTTTGCTTACTCAAAAGCTTCAATTTTGACCCGTTTCAGGCACAGAAATGACTTTAAACACACTTATTTTAGTTGACAAAGTCATAATTCACATCCATCAGTAATTTAGAGTCAAAAGATTAAATGTTAAAATTTCATCATTATAGACAATTTTGGGATCGTTCGACTGGTCCGGAGTCATCGTTTTTTATCCGAAAATTGATTTTTTGGACTGTACCAAAAATGATTCAAAATGTCAATTGGATCATGCCTCATGTTGAATAACCACTTTTTAACCCCTCACAGTGACCAAAATTGCCATTTTTACAGAGTTTTGCTTACTCAAAAGCTTCAATTTTGACCCGTTTCAGGCACAGAAATGACTTTAAACACACTTATTTTAGTTGACAAAGTCATAATTCACATCCATCAGTAATTTAGAGTCAAAAGATTAAATGTTAAAATTTCATCATTATAGACCATTTTGGGATCGTTCGACTGGTCCGGAGTCATCGTTTTTCATCCGAAAATTGATTTTTTGGACTGTATCAAAAATGATTCAAAATGTCAATTGGATCATGCCTCATGTTGAATAACCACTTTTTAAACCCTCACAGTGACCAAAATTGCCATTTTTACAGAGTTTTGCTTACTCAAAAGCTTCCATTTTGACCCGTTTCAGGCACAGAAATGACTTTAAACACACTTATTCTAGTTGACAGTGTCATAATTCACATTCAACAGTCATTTAGAGTCAAAAGATTAAATGTTAAAATTTCATCATTATAGACCATTTTGGGATCGTTCGACTGGTCCGGAGTCATCGTTTTTCATCCGAAAATTGATTTTTTAGACTGTACCAAAAATGATTCAAAATGTCAATTGGATCATGCCTCATGTTGAATAACCACTTTTTAAACCCTCACAGTGACCAAAATTGCCATTTATACAGAGTTTTGCTTACTCAAAAGCTTCAATTTTGACCCGTTTCAGGCACAGAAATGACTTTAAACACACTTATTTTAGTTGACAAAGTCACAATTCACATCCAACAGTAATTTAGAGTCAAAAGATTAAATGTTAAAATTTCATCATTATAGACCATTTTGGGATCGTTCGACAGGTCCGGAGTCATCGTTTTTCATCCGAAAATTGATTTTTTGGACTGTACCAAAAATGATTCAAAATGTCAATTGGATCATGCCTCATGTTGAATAACCACTTTTTCAACCCTCACAGTGACCAAAATTGCCATTTTTACAGAGTTGTGCTTACTCAAAAGCTTCCATTTTGACCCGTTTCAGGCACAGAAATGACTTTAAACACACTTATTCTAGTTGACAAAGTCATAATTCACATCCAACAGTCATTTAGAGTCAAAAGATTAAATGTTAAAATTTCATCATTAAATACCATTTTGGGATCGTTCGACAGGTCCGGAGTCATCGTTTTTCCATCCGAAAATTGATTTTTGGGACTGTACCAAAAATTATTCAAAATGTCAATTGGATCATGCCTCATGTTGAATAACCACTTTTTAAACCCTCACAGTGACCAAAATTGCCATTTTTACAGAGTTTTGCTTACTCAAAAGCTTCAATTTTGACCCGTTTCAGGCACAGAAATGACTTTAAACACACTTATTTTAGTTGACAAAGTCATAATTCACATCCATCAGTAATTTAGAGTCAAAAGATTAAATGTTAAAATTTCATCATTATAGACAATTTTGGGATCATTCGACTGGTCCGGAGTCATCGTTTTTTATCCGAAAATTGATTTTTTGGACTGTACCAAAAATGATTCAAAATGTCAATTGGATCATGCCTCATGTTGAATAACCACTTTTTAACCCCTCACAGTGACCAAAATTGCCATTTTTACAGAGTTTTGCTTACTCAAAAGCTTCAATTTTGACCCGTTTCAGGCACAGAAATGACTTTAAACACACTTATTTTAGTTGACAAAGTCATAATTCACATCCATCAGTAATTTAGAGTCAAAAGATTAAATGTTAAAATTTCATCATTATAGACCATTTTGGGATCGTTCGACTGGTCCGGAGTCATCGTTTTTCATCCGAAAATTGATTTTTTGGACTGTATCAAAAATGATTCAAAATGTCAATTGGATCATGCCTCATGTTGAATAACCACTTTTTAAACCCTCACAGTGACCAAAATTGCCATTTTTACAGAGTTTTGCTTACTCAAAAGCTTCCATTTTGACCCGTTTCAGGCACAGAAATGACTTTAAACACACTTATTCTAGTTGACAGTGTCATAATTCACATTCAACAGTCATTTAGAGTCAAAAGATTAAATGTTAAAATTTCATCATTATAGACCATTTTGGGATCGTTCGACTGGTCCGGAGTCATCGTTTTTCATCCGAAAATTGATTTTTTAGACTGTACCAAAAATGATTCAAAATGTCAATTGGATCATGCCTCATGTTGAATAACCACTTTTTAAACCCTCACAGTGACCAAAATTGCCATTTATACAGAGTTTTGCTTACTCAAAAGCTTCAATTTTGACCCGTTTCAGGCACAGAAATGACTTTAAACACACTTATTTTAGTTGACAAAGTCACAATTCACATCCAACAGTAATTTAGAGTCAAAAGATTAAATGTTAAAATTTCATCATTATAGACCATTTTGGGATCGTTCGACAGGTCCGGAGTCATCGTTTTTCATCTGAAAATTGATTTTTTGGACTGTACCAAAAATGATTCAAAATGTCAATTGGATCATGCCTCATGTTGAATAACCACTTTTTAAACCCTCACAGTGACCAAAATTGCCATTTTTACAGAGTTTTGCTTACTCAAAAGCTTCAATTTTGACCCGTTTCAGGCACAGAAATGACTTTAAACACACTTATTCTAGTTGAAAAAGTCATAATTCACATCCAACAGTCATTTAGAGTCAAAAGATTAAATGTTAAAATTTCATCATTATAGACCATTTTGGGATCGTTCGACTGGTCCGGAGTCATCGTTTTTCATCCGAAAATTGATTTTTTGGACTGTACCAAAAATGATTCAAAATGTCAATTGGATCATGCCTCATGTTGAATAACCACTTTTTAAACCCTCACAGTGACCAAAATTGCCATTTTTACAGAGTTTTGCTTACTCAAAAGTTTCAATTTTGACCCGTTTCAGGCACAAAAATGACTTTAAACACACTTATTTTAGTTGACAAAGTCACAATTCACATCCAACAGTAATTTAGAGTCAAAAGATTAAATGTTAAAATTTCATCATTATAGACCATTTTGGGATCGTTCGACAGGTCCGGAGTCATTGTTTTTCCATCCGAAAATTGATTTTTGGGACTGTACCAAAAATTATTCAAAATGTCAATTGGATCATGCCTCATGTTGAATAACCACTTTTTAAACCCTCACAGTACCAAAATTGCCATTTTTACAGAGTTTTGCTTACTCAAAAGCTTCAATTTTGACCCGTTTCAGGCACAGAAATGACTTTAAACACACTTATTTTAGTTGACAAAGTCATAATTCACATCCATCAGTAATTTAGTGTCAAAAGATTAAATGTTAAAATTTCATCATTATAGACCATTTTGGGATCGTTCGACTGGTCCGGAGTCATCGTTTTTCACCCGAAAATTGATTTTTTGGACTGTACCAAAAATGATTCAAAATGTCAATTGGATCATGCCTCATGTTGAATAACCACTTTTTAAACCCTCACAGTGACCAAAATTGCCATTTTTACAGAGTTTTGCTTACTCAAAAGTTTCAATTTTGACCCGTTTCAGGCACAAAAATGACTTTAAACACACTTATTCTAGTTGACAAAGTCACAATTCACATCCAACAGTAATTTAGAGTCAAAAGATTAAATGTTAAAATTTCATCATTATAGACCATTTTGGGATCGTTCGACAGGTCCGGAGTCATAGTTTTTCATCCGAAAATTGATTTTTTGGACTGTACCAAAAATGATTCAAAATGTCAATTGGATCATGCCTCATGTTGAATAACCACTTTTTAAACCCTCACAGTGACCAAAATTGCCATTTTTACAGAGTTTTGCTTACTCAAAAGCTTCCATTTTGACCCGTTTCAGGCACAGAAATGACTTTAAACACACTTATTCTAGTTGACAAAGTCATAATTCACATCCAACAGTCATTTAGAGTCAAAAGATTAAATGTTAAAATTTCATCATTATAGACAATTTTGGGATCGTTCGACTGGTCCGGAGTCATCGTTTTTTATCCGAAAATTGATTTTTTGGACTGTACCAAAAATGATTCAAAATGTCGATTGGATCATGCCTCATGTTGAATAACCACTTTTTAAACCCTCACAGTGACCAAAATTGCCATTTTTACAGAGTTTTGCTTACTCAAAAGCTTCAATTTTGACCCGTTTCAGGCACAAAAATGACTTTAAACACACTTATTCTAGTTGACAAAGTCACAATTCACATCCAACAGTAATTTAGAGTCAAAAGATTAAATGTTAAAATTTCATCATTATAGACCATTTTGGGATCGTTCGACAGGTCCGGAGTCATAGTTTTTCATCCGAAAATTGATTTTTTGGACTGTACCAAAAATGATTCAAAATGTCAATTGGATCATGCCTCATGTTGAATAACCACTTTTTAAACCCTCACAGTGACCAAAACTGCCATTTTTACAGAGTTTTGCTTACTCAAAAGCTTCAATGTTGACCCGTTTCAGGCACAAAAATGACTTTAAACACACTTATTCTAGTTGACAAAGTCACAATTCACATCCAACAGTAATTTAGAGTCAAAAGATTAAATGTTAAAATTTCATCATTATAGACCATTTTGGGATCGTTCGACAGGTCCGGAGTCATCGTTTTTCATCCGAAAATTGATTTTTTGGACTGTACCAAAAATGATTCAAAATGTCAATTGGATCATGCCTCATGTTGAATAAACACTTTTTAAACCCTCACAGTGACCAAAATTGCCATTTTTACAGAGTTTTGCTTACTCAAAAGCTTCCATTTTGACCCGTTTCAGGCACAGAAATGACTTTAAACACACTTATTCTAGTTGACAGTGTCATAATTCACATTCAACAGTCATTTAGAGTCAAAAGATTAAATGTTAAAATTTCATCATTATAGACCATTTTGGGATCGTTCGACAGGTCCGGAGTCATCGTTTTTCATCTGAAAATGGAGTTTTTGGACTGTACCAAAAATGATTCAAAATGTCAATTGGATCATGCCTCATGTTGAATAACCACTTTTTAAACCCTCACAGTGACCAAAATTGCCATTTTTACAGAGTTTTGCTTACTCAAAAGCTTCAATTATGACCCGTTTCAGGCACAGAAATGACTTTAAACACACTTATTCTAGTTGACAAAGTCACAATTCACATCCAACAGTAATTTAGAGTCAAAAGATTAAATGTTAAAATTTCATCATTATAGACCATTTTGGGATCGTTCGACAGGTCCGGAGTCATCGTTTTTCATCCGAAAATTGATTTTTTGGACTGTACCAAAAATGATTCAAAATGTCAATTGGATCATGCCTCATGTTGAATAACCACTTTTTCAACCCTCACAGTGACCAAAATTGCCATTTTTACAGAGTTTTGCTTACTCAAAAGCTTCCATTTTGACCCGTTTCAGGCACAGAAATGACTTTAAACACACTTATTCTAGTTGACAAAGTCATAATTCACATCCAACAGTCATTTAGAGTCAAAAGATTAAATGTTAAAATTTCATCATTAAATACCATTTTGGGATCGTTCGACAGGTCCGGAGTCATCGTTTTTCCATCCGAAAATTGATTTTTGGGACTGTACCAAAAATTATTCAAAATGTCAATTGGATCATGCCTCATGTTGAATAACCACTTTTTAAACCCTCACAGTGACCAAAATTGCCATTTTTACAGAGTTTTGCTTACTCAAAAGCTTCAATTTTGACCCGTTTCAGGCACAGAAATGACTTTAAACACACTTATTTTAGTTGACAAAGTCATAATTCACATCCATCAGTAATTTAGAGTCAAAAGATTAAATGTTAAAATGTCATCATTATAGACAATTTTGGGATCGTTCGACTGGTCCGGAGTCATCGTTTTTTATCCGAAAATTGATTTTTTGGACTGTACCAAAAATGATTCAAAATGTCAATTGGATCATGCCTCATGTTGAATAACCACTTTTTAAACCCTCACAGTGACCAAAATTGCCATTTTTACAGAGTTTTGCTTACTCAAAAGCTTCAATTTTGACCCGTTTCAGGCACAGAAATGACTTTAAACACACTTATTTTAGTTGACAAAGTCATAATTCACATCCATCAGTAATTTAGAGTCAAAAGATTAAATGTTAAAATTTCATCATTATAGACCATTTTGGGATCGTTCGACTGGTCCGGAGTCATCGTTTTTCATCCGAAAATTGATTTTTTGGACTGTATCAAAAATGATTCAAAATGTCAATTGGATCATGCCTCATGTTGAATAACCACTTTTTAAACCCTCACAGTGACCAAAATTGCCATTTTTACAGAGTTTTGCTTACTCAAAAGCTTCCATTTTGACCCGTTTCAGGCACAGAAATGACTTTAAACACACTTATTCTAGTTGACAGTGTCATAATTCACATTCAACAGTCATTTAGAGTCAAAAGATTAAATGTTAAAATTTCATCATTATAGACCATTTTGGGATCGTTCGACTGGTCCGGAGTCATCGTTTTTCATCCGAAAATTGATTTTTTAGACTGTACCAAAAATGATTCAAAATGTCAATTGGATCATGCCTCATGTTGAATAACCACTTTTTAAACCCTCACAGTGACCAAAATTGCCATTTATACAGAGTTTTGCTTACTCAAAAGCTTCAATTTTGACCCGTTTCAGGCACAGAAATGACTTTAAACACACTTATTTTAGTTGACAAAGTCACAATTCACATCCAACAGTAATTTAGAGTCAAAAGATTAAATGTTAAAATGTCATCATTATAGACCATTTTGGGATCGTTCGACAGGTCCGGAGTCATCGTTTTTCATCTGAAAATTGATTTTTTGGACTGTACCAAAAATGATTCAAAATGTCAATTGGATCATGCCTCATGTTGAATAACCACTTTTTAAACCCTCACAGTGACCAAAATTGCCATTTTTACAGAGTTTTGCTTACTCAAAAGCTTCAATTTTGACCCGTTTCAGGCACAGAAATGACTTTAAACACACTTATTCTAGTTGAAAAAGTCATAATTCACATCCAACAGTCATTTAGAGTCAAAAGATTAAATGTTAAAATTTCATCATTATAGACCATTTTGGGATCGTTCGACTGGTCCGGAGTCATCGTTTTTCATCCGAAAATTGATTTTTTGGACTGTACCAAAAATGATTCAAAATGTCAATTGGATCATGCCTCATGTTGAATAACCACTTTTTAAACCCTCACAGTGACCAAAATTGCCATTTTTACAGAGTTTTGCTTACTCAAAAGTTTCAATTTTGACCCGTTTCAGGCACAAAAATGACTTTAAACACACTTATTTTAGTTGACAAAGTCACAATTCACATCCAACAGTAATTTAGAGTCAAAAGATTAAATGTTAAAATTTCATCATTATAGACCATTTTGGGATCGTTCGACAGGTCCGGAGTCATCGTTTTTCCATCCGAAAATTGATTTTTGGGACTGTACCAAAAATTATTCAAAATGTCAATTGGATCATGCCTCATGTTGAATAACCACTTTTTAAACCCTCACAGTGACCAAAATTGCCATTTTTACAGAGTTTTGCTTACTCAAAAGCTTCAATTTTGACCCGTTTCAGGCACAGAAATGACTTTAAACACACTTATTTTAGTTGACAAAGTCATAATTCACATCCATCAGTAATTTAGAGTCAAAAGATTAAATGTTAAAATTTCATCATTATAGACAATTTTGGGATCGTTCGACTTGGTCCGGAGTCATCGTTTTTTATCCGAAAATTGATTTTTTGGACTGTACCAAAAATGATTCAAAATGTCAATTGGATCATGCCTCATGTTGAATAACCACTTTTTAAACCCTCACAGTGACCAAAATTGCCATTTTTACAGAGTTTTGCTTACTCAAAAGCTTCCATTTTGACCCTTTTCAGGCACAGAAATGACTTTAAACACACTTATTCTAGTTGACAAAGTCATAATTCACATCCAACAGTCATTTAGAGTCAAAAGATTAAATGTTAAAATTTCATCATTATAGACCATTTTGGGATCGTTCGACTGGTCCGGAGTCATCGTTTTTCATCCGAAAATTGATTTTTTGGACTGTACCAAAAATGATTCAAAATGTCAATTGGATCATGCCTCATGTTGAATAACCACTTTTTAAACCCTCACAGTGACCAAAATTGCCATTTTTACAGAGTTTTGCTTACTCAAAAGCTTCAATTTTGACCCGTTTCAGGCACAAAAATGACTTTAAACACACTTATTCTAGTTGACAAAGTCACAATTCACATCCAACAGTAATTTAGAGTCAAAAGATTAAATGTTAAAATTTCATCATTATAGACCATTTTGGGATCGTTCGACAGGTCCGGAGTCATCGTTTTTCATTCGAAAATTGATTTTTTGGACTGTACCAAAAATGATTCAAAATGTCAATTGGATCATGCCTCATGTTGAATAACCACTTTTTAAACCCTCACAGTGACCAAAATTGCCATTTTTACAGAGTTTTGCTTACTCAAAAGCTTCCATTTTGACCCTTTTCAGGCACAGAAATGACTTTAAACACACTTATTCTAGTTGACAAAGTCATAATTCACATCCAACAGTCATTTAGAGTCAAAAGATTAAATGTTAAAATTTCATCATTATAGACCATTTTGGGATCGTTCGACTGGTCCGGAGTCATCGTTTTTCATCCGAAAATTGATTTTTTGGACTGTACCAAAAATGATTCAAAATGTCAATTGGATCATGCCTCATGTTGAATAACCACTTTTTAAACCCTCACAGTGACCAAAATTGCCATTTTTACAGAGTTTTGCTTACTCAAAAGCTTCCATTTTGACCCGTTTCAGGCACAGAAATGACTTTAAACACACTTATTCTAGTTGACAAAGTCATAATTCACATCCAACAGTCATTTAGAGTCAAAAGATTAAATGTTAAAATTTCATCATTATAGACAATTTTGGGATCGTTCGACTGGTCCGGAGTCATCGTTTTTTATCCGAAAATTGATTTTTTGGACTGTACCAAAAATGATTCAAAATGTCGATTGGATCATGCCTCATGTTGAATAACCACTTTTTAAACCCTCACAGTGACCAAAATTGCCATTTTTACAGAGTTTTGCTTACTCAAAAGCTTCAATTTTGACCCGTTTCAGGCACAAAAATGACTTTAAACACACTTATTCTAGTTGACAAAGTCACAATTCACATCCAACAGTAATTTAGAGTCAAAAGATTAAATGTTAAAATTTCATCATTATAGACCATTTTGGGATCGTTCGACAGGTCCGGAGTCATAGTTTTTCATCCGAAAATTGATTTTTTGGACTGTACCAAAAATGATTCAAAATGTCAATTGGATCATGCCTCATGTTGAATAACCACTTTTTAAACCCTCACAGTGACCAAAACTGCCATTTTTACAGAGTTTTGCTCACTCAAAAGCTTCAATTTTGACCCGTTTCAGGCACAAAAATGACTTTAAACACACTTATTCTAGTTGACAAAGTCACAATTCACATCCAACAGTAATTTAGAGTCAAAAGATTAAATGTTAAAATTTCATCATTATAGACCATTTTGGGATCGTTCGACAGGTCCGGAGTCATCGTTTTTCATCCGAAAATTGATTTTTGGGACTGTACCAAAAATTATTCAAAATGTCAATTGGATCATGCCTCATGTTGAATAACCACTTTTTAAACCCTCACAGTGACCAAAATTGCCATTTTTACAGAGTTTTGCTTACTCAAAAGCTTCAATTTTGACCCGTTTCAGGCACAGAAATGACTTTAAACACACTTATTTTAGTTGACAAAGTCATAATTCACATCCATCAGTAATTTAGAGTCAAAAGATTAAATGTTAAAATGTCATCATTATAGACCATTTTGGGATCGTTCGACAGGTCCGGAGTCATAGTTTTTCATCCGAAAATTGATTTTTTGGACTGTACCAAAAATGATTCAAAATGTCAATTGGATCATGCCTCATGTTGAATAACCACTTTTTAAACCCTCACAGTGACCAAAACTGCCATTTTTACAGAGTTTTGCTTACTCAAAAGCTTCAATTTTGACCCGTTTCAGGCACAAAAATGACTTTAAACACACTTATTCTAGTTGACAAAGTCACAATTCACATCCAACAGTAATTTAGAGTCAAAAGATTAAATGTTAAAATGTCATCATTATAGACCATTTTGGGATCGTTCGACAGGTCCGGAGTCATAGTTTTTCATCCAAAAATTGATTTTTTGGACTGTACCAAAAATGATTCAAAATGTCAATTGGATCATGCCTCATGTTGAATAACCACTTTTTAAACCCTCACAGTGACCAAAATTGCCTTTTTTACAGAGTTTTGCTTACTCAAAAGCTTCAATTTTGACCCGTTTCAGGCACAGAAATGACTTTAAACACACTTATTTTAGTTGACAAAGTCATCATTCACATCCATCAGTAATTTAGAGTCAAAAGATTAAATGTTAAAATTTCATCATTATAGACCATTTTGGGATCGTTCGACTGGTCCGGAGTCATCGTTTTTCATCCGAAAATTGATTTTTTGGACTGTACCAAAAATGATTCAAAATGTCAATTGGATCATGCCTCATGTTGAATAACCACTTTTTAAACCCTCACAGTGACCAAAATTGCCATTTTTACAGAGTTTTGCTTACTCAAAAGTTTCAATTTTGACCCGTTTCAGGCACAAAAATGACTTTAAACACACTTATTTTAGTTGACAAAGTCACAATTCACATCCAACAGTAATTTAGAGTCAAAAGATTAAATGTTAAAATTTCATCATTATAGACCATTTTGGGATCGTTCGACAGGTCCGGAGTCATCGTTTTTCATCCGAAAATTGATTTTTTGGACTGTACCAAAAATGATTCAAAATGTCAATTGGATCATGCCTCATGTTGAATAACCACTTTTTCAACCCTCACAGTGACCAAAATTGCCATTTTTACAGAGTTTTGCTTACTCAAAAGCTTCCATTTTGACCCGTTTCAGGCACAGAAATGACTTTAAACACACTTATTCTAGTTGACAAAGTCATAATTCACATTCAACAGTCATTTAGAGTCAAAAGATTCAATGTTAAAATTTCATCATTAAATACCATTTTGGGATCGTTCGACAGGTCCGGAGTCATCGTTTTTCCATCCGAAAATTGATTTTTGGGACTGTACCAAAAATTATTCAAAATGTCAATTGGATCATGCCTCATGTTGAATAACCACTTTTTAAACCCTCACAGTGACCAAAATTTCCATTTTTACAGAGTTTTGCTTACTCAAAAGCTTCAATTTTGACCCGTTTCAGGCACAGAAATGACTTTAAACACACTTATTTTAGTTGTCAAAGTCATAATTCACATCCATCAGTAATTTAGAGTCAAAAGATTAAATGTTAAAATTTCATCATTATAGACAATTTTGGGATCGTTCGACTGGTCCGGAGTCATCGTTTTTTATCCGAAAATTGATTTTTTGGACTGTACCAAAAATGATTCAAAATGTCAATTGGATCATGCCTCATGTTGAATAACCACTTTTTAAACCCTCACAGTGACCAAAATTGCCATTTTTACAGAGTTTTGCTTACTCAAAAGCTTCAATTTTGACCCGTTTCAGGCACAGAAATGACTTTAAACACACTTATTTTAGTTGACAAAGTCATAATTCACATCCATCAGTAATTTAGAGTCAAAAGATTAAATGTTAAAATTTCATCATTATAGACCATTTTGGGATCGTTCCACTGGTCCGGAGTCATCGTTTTTCATCCGAAAATTGATTTTTTGGACTGTATCAAAAATGATTCAAAATGTCAATTGGATCATGCCTCATGTTGAATAACCACTTTTTAAACCCTCACAGTGACCAAAATTGCCATTTTTACAGAGTTTTGCTTACTCAAAAGCTTCCATTTTGACCCGTTTCAGGCACAGAAATGACTTTAAACACACTTATTCTAGTTGACAGTGTCATAATTCACATTCAACAGTCATTTAGAGTCAAAAGATTAAATGTTAAAATTTCATCATTATAGACCATTTTGGGATCGTTCGACTGGTCCGGAGTCATCGTTTTTCATCCGAAAATTGATTTTTTAGACTGTACCAAAAATGATTCAAAATGTCAATTGGATCATGCCTCATGTTGAATAACCACTTTTTAAACCCTCACAGTGACCAAAATTGCCATTTATACAGAGTTTTGCTTACTCAAAAGCTTCAATTTTGACCCGTTTCAGGCACAGAAATGACTTTAAACACACTTATTTTAGTTGACAAAGTCACAATTCACATCCAACAGTAATTTAGAGTCAAAAGATTAAATGTTAAAATTTCATCATTATAGACCATTTTGGGATCGTTCGACAGGTCCGGAGTCATCGTTTTTCATCTGAAAATTGATTTTTTGGACTGTACCAAAAATGATTCAAAATGTCAATTGGATCATGCCTCATGTTGAATAACCACTTTTTAAACCCTCACAGTGACCAAAATTGCCATTTTTACAGAGTTTTGCTTACTCAAAAGCTTCAATTTTGACCCGTTTCAGGCACAGAAATGACTTTAAACACACTTATTCTAGTTGAAAAAGTCATAATTCACATCCAACAGTCATTTAGAGTCAAAAGATTAAATGTTAAAATTTCATCATTATAGACCATTTTGGGATCGTTCGACTGGTCCGGAGTCATCGTTTTTCATCCGAAAATTGATTTTTTGGACTGTACCAAAAATGATTCAAAATGTCAATTGGATCATGCCTCATGTTGAATAACCACTTTTTAAACCCTCACAGTGACCAAAATTGCCATTTTTACAGAGTTTTGCTTACTCAAAAGCTTCAATTTTGACCCGTTTCAGGCACAGAAATGACTTTAAACACACTTATTTTAGTTGACAAAGTCATAATTCACATCCATCAGTAATTTAGAGTCAAAAGATTAAATGTTAAAATTTCATCATTATAGACCATTTTGGGATCGTTCGACTGGTCCGGAGTCATCGTTTTTCATCCGAAAATTGATTTTTTGGACTGTACCAAAAATGATTCAAAATGTCAATTGGATCATGCCTCATGTTGAATAAACCCTTTTTAAACCCTCACAGTGACCAAAATTGCCATTTTTACAGAGTTTTGCTTACTCAAAAGCTTCCATTTTGACCCGTTTCAGGCACAGAAATGACTTTAAACACACTTATTCTAGTTGACAGTGTCATAATTCACATTCAACAGTCATTTAGAGTCAAAAGATTAAATGTTAAAATGTCATCATTATAGACCATTTTGGGATCGTTCGACTGGTCCGGAGTCATCGTTTTTCATCCGAAAATTGATTTTTTAGACTGTACCAAAAATGATTCAAAATGTCAATTGGATCATGCCCCATGTTGAATAACCACTTTTTAAACCCTCACAGTGACCAAAATTGCCATTTTTACAGAGTTTTGCTTACTCAAAAGCTTCAATTTTGACCCGTTTCAGGCACAGAAATGACTTTAAACACACTTATTTTAGTTGACAAAGTCACAATTCACATCCAACAGTAATTTAGAGTCAAAAGATTAAATGTTAAAATTTCATCATTATAGACCATTTTGGGATCGTTCGACTGGTCCGGAGTCATCGTTTTTCATCCGAAAATTGATTTTTTGGACTGTACCAAAAATGATTCAAAATGTCAATTGGATCATGCCTCATGTTGAATAACCACTTTTTAAACCCTCACAGTGACCAAAATTGCCATTTTTACAGAGTTTTGCTTACTCAAAAGTTTCAATTTTGACCCGTTTCAGGCACAAAAATGACTTTAAACACACTTATTTTAGTTGACAAAGTCACAATTCACATCCAACAGTAATTTAGAGTCAAAAGATTAAAT
The DNA here is from genome assembly GCF_964263255.1 of Lissotriton vulgaris. Classification (NCBI taxonomy): domain Eukaryota; kingdom Metazoa; phylum Chordata; class Amphibia; order Caudata; family Salamandridae; genus Lissotriton; species Lissotriton vulgaris. The sequence goes on from NW_028247230.1 coordinate 379,700, forward strand.
GTTAAAATTTCATCATTATAGACCATTTTGGGATCGTTCGACAGGTCCGGAGTCATCGTTTTTCATCCGAAAATTGATTTTTTGGACTGTACCAAAAATGATTCAAAATGTCAATTGGATCATGCCTCATGTTGAATAACCACTTTTTCAACCCTCACAGTGACCAAAATTGCCATTTTTACAGAGTTTTGCTTACTAAAAAGCTTCCATTTTGACCCGTTTCAGGCACAGAAATGACTTTAAACACACGTATTCTAGTTGACAAAGTCATAATTCACATCCAACAGTCATTTAGAGTCAAAAGATTAAATGTTAAAATTTCATCATTAAATACCATTTTGGGATCGTTCGACAGGTCCGGAGTCATCGTTTTTCCAACCGAAAATTGATTTTTGGGACTGTACCAAAAATTATTCAAAATGTCAATTGGATCATGCCTCATGTTGAATAACCACTTTTTAAACCCTCACAGTGACCAAAATTGCCATTTTTACAGAGTTTTGCTTACTCAAAAGCTTCAATTTTGACCCGTTTCAGGCACAGAAATGACTTTAAACACACTTATTTTAGTTGACAAAGTCATAATTCACATCCATCAGTAATTTAGAGTCAAAAGATTAAATGTTAAAATTTCATCATTATAGACCATTTTGGGATCGTTCGACTGGTCCGGAGTCATCGTTTTTCATCCGAAAATTGATTTTTTGGACTGTATCAAAAATGATTCAAAATGTCAATTGGATCATGCCTCATGTTGAATAACCACTTTTTAAACCCTCACAGTGACCAAAATTGCCATTTTTACAGAGTTTTGCTTACTCAAAAGCTTCAATTTTGACCCGTTTCAGGCACAGAAATGACTTTAAACACACTTATTTTAGTTGACAAAGTCATAATTCACATCCATCAGTAATTTAGAGTCAAAAGATTAAATGTTAAAATTTCATCATTATAGACCATTTTGGGATCGTTCGACTGGTCCGGAGTCATCGTTTTTCATCCGAAAATTGATTTTTTGGACTGTACCAAAAATGATTCAAAATGTCAATTGGATCATGCCTCATGTTGAATAAACACTTTTTAAACCCTCACAGTGACCAAAATTGCCATTTTTACAGAGTTTTGCTTACTCAAAAGCTTCCATTTTGACCCGTTTCAGGCACAGAAATGACTTTAAACACACTTATTCTAGTTGACAAAGTCACAATTCACATCCAACAGTAATTTAGAGTCAAAAGATTAAATGTTAAAATTTCATCATTATAGACCATTTTGGGATCGTTCGACAGGTCCGGAGTCATCGTTTTTCATCCGAAAATTGATTTTTTGGACTGTACCAAAAATGATTCAAAATGTCAATTGGATCATGCCTCATGTTGAATAACCACTTTTTCAACCCTCACAGTGACCAAAATTGCCATTTTTACAGAGTTTTGCTTACTAAAAAGCTTCCATTTTGACCCGTTTCAGGCACAGAAATGACTTTAAACACACTTATTCTAGTTGACAAAGTCATAATTCACATCCAACAGTCATTTAGAGTCAAAAGATTAAATGTTAAAATTTCATCATTAAATACCATTTTGGGATCGTTCGACAGGTCCGGAGTCATCGTTTTTCCATCCGAAAATTGATTTTTGGGACTGTACCAAAAATTATTCAAAATGTCAATTGGATCATGCCTCATGTTGAATAACCACTTTTTAAACCCTCACAGTGACCAAAATTGCCATTTTTACAGAGTTTTGCTTACTCAAAAGCTTCAATTTTGACCCGTTTCAGGCACAGAAATGACTTTAAACACACTTATTTTAGTTGTCAAAGTCATAATTCACATCCATCAGTAATTTAGAGTCAAAAGATTAAATGTTAAAATTTCATCATTATAGACAATTTTGGGATCGTTCGACTGGTCCGGAGTCATCGTTTTTTATCCGAAAATTGATTTTTTGGACTGTACCAAAAATGATTCAAAATGTCAATTGGATCATGCCTCATGTTGAATAACCACTTTTTAAACCCTCACAGTGACCAAAATTGCCATTTTTACAGAGTTTTGCTTACTCAAAAGCTTCAATTTTGACCCGTTTCAGGCACAGAAATGACTTTAAACACACTTATTTTAGTTGACAAAGTCATAATTCACATCCATCAGTAATTTAGAGTCAAAAGATTAAATGTTAAAATTTCATCATTATAGACCATTTTGGGATCGTTCGACTGGTCCGGAGTCATCGTTTTTCATCCAAAAATGGATTTTTTGGACTGTATCAAAAATGATTCAAAATGTCAATTGGATCATGCCTCATGTTGAATAACCACTTTTTAAACCCTCACAGTGACCAAAATTGCCATTTTTACAGAGTTTTGCTTACTCAAAAGCTTCCATTTTGACCCGTTTCAGGCACAGAAATGACTTTAAACACACTTATTCTAGTTGACAGTGTCATAATTCACATTCAACAGTCATTTAGAGTCAAAAGATTAAATGTTAAAATTTCATCATTATAGACCATTTTGGGATCGTTCGACTGGTCCGGAGTCATCGTTTTTCATCCGAAAATTGATTTTTTAGACTGTACCAAAAATGATTCAAAATGTCAATTGGATCATGCCTCATGTTGAATAACCACTTTTTAAACCCTCACAGTGACCAAAATTGCCATTTATACAGAGTTTTGCTTACTCAAAAGCTTCAATTTTGACCCGTTTCAGGCACAGAAATGACTTTAAACACACTTATTTTAGTTGACAAAGTCATAATTCACATCCAACAGTCATTTAGAGTCAAAAGATTAAATGTTAAAATTTCATCATTATAGACCATTTTGGGATCGTTCGACTGGTCCGGAGTCATCGTTTTTCATCCGAAAATTGATTTTTTGGACTGTACCAAAAATGATTCAAAATGTCAATTGGATCATGCCTCATGTTGAATAACCACTTTTTAAACCCTCACAGTGACCAAAATTGCCATTTTTACAGAGTTTTGCTTACTCAAAAGTTTCAATTTTGACCCGTTTCAGGCACAAAAATGACTTTAAACACACTTATTTTAGTTGACAAAGTCACAATTCACATCCAACAGTAATTTAGAGTCAAAAGATTAAATGTTAAAATTTCATCATTATAGACCATTTTGGGATCGTTCGACAGGTCCGGAGTCATCGTTTTTCCATCCGAAAATTGATTTTTGGGACTGTACCAAAAATTATTCAAAATGTCAATTGGATCATGCCTCATGTTGAATAACCACTTTTTAAACCCTCACAGTGACCAAAATTGCCATTTTTACAGAGTTTTGCTTACTCAAAAGCTTCAATTTTGACCCGTTTCAGGCACAGAAATGACTTTAAACACACTTATTTTAGTTGACAAAGTCATAATTCACATCCATCAGTAATTTAGAGTCAAAAGATTAAATGTTAAAATTTCATCATTATAGACAATTTTGGGATCGTTCGACTGGTCCGGAGTCATCGTTTTTTATCCGAAAATTGATTTTTTGGACTGTACCAAAAATGATTCAAAATGTCAAATGGATCATGCCTCATGTTGAATAACCACTTTTTAAACCCTCACAGTGACCAAAATTGCCATTTTTACAGAGTTTTGCTTACTCAAAAGCTTCAATTTTGACCCGTTTCAGGCACAAAAATGACTTTAAACACACTTATTCTAGTTGACAAAGTCACAATTCACATCCAACAGTAATTTAGAGTCAAAAGATTAAATGTTAAAATTTCATCATTATAGACCATTTTGGGATCGTTCGACAGGTCCGGAGTCATCGTTTTTCATTCGAAAATTGATTTTTTGGACTGTACCAAAAATGATTCAAAATGTCAATTGGATCATGCCTCATGTTGAATAACCACTTTTTAAACCCTCACAGTGACCAAAATTGCCATTTTTACAGAGTTTTGCTTACTCAAAAGCTTCCATTTTGACTCTTTTCAGGCACAGAAATGACTTTAAACACACTTATTCTAGTTGACAAAGTCATAATTCACATCCAACAGTCATTTAGAGTCAAAAGATTAAATGTTAAAATTTCATCATTATAGACCATTTTGGGATCGTTCGACTGGTCCGGAGTCATCGTTTTTCATCCAAAAATTGATTTTTTGGACTGTACCAAAAATGATTCAAAATGTCAATTGGATCATGCCTCATGTTGAATAACCACTTTTTAAACCCTCACAGTGACCAAAATTGCCATTTTTACAGAGTTTTGCTTACTCAAAAGCTTCCATTTTGACCCGTTTCAGGCACAGAAATGACTTTAAACACACTTATTCTAGTTGACAAAGTCATAATGCACATCCAACAGTCATTTAGAGTCAAAAGATTAAATGTTAAAATTTCATCATTATAGACCATTTTGGGATCGTTCGACAGGTCCGGAGTCATCGTTTTTCATCCGAAAATTGATTTTTGGGACTGTACCAAAAATTATTCAAAATGTCAATTGGATCATGCCTCATGTTGAATAACCACTTTTTAAACCCTCACAGTGACCAAAATTGCCATTTTTACAGAGTTTTGCTTACTCAAAAGTTTCAATTTTGACCCGTTTCAGGCACAAAAATGACTTTAAACACACTTATTTTAGTTGACAAAGTCACAATTCACATCCAACAGTAATTTAGAGTCAAAAGATTAAATGTTAAAATTTCATCATTATAGACCATTTTGGGATCGTTCGACAGGTCCGGAGTCATCGTTTTTCATCCGAAAATTGATTTTTTGGACTGTACCAAAAATGATTCAAAATGTCAATTGGATCATGCCTCATGTTGAATAACCACTTTTTCAACCCTCACAGTGACCAAAATTGCCATTTTTACAGAGTTTTGCTTACTCAAAAGCTTCCATTTTGACCCCTTTCAGGCACAGAAATGACTTTAAACACACTTATTCTAGGTGACAAAGTCATAATTCACATCCAACAGTCATTTAGAGTCAAAAGATTAAATGTTAAAATTTCATCATTAAATACCATTTTGGGATCGTTCGACAGGTCCGGAGTCATCGTTTTTCCATCCGAAAATTGATTTTTGGGACTGTACCAAAAATTATTCAAAATGTCAATTGGATCATGCCTCATGTTGAATAACCACTTTTTAAACCCTCACAGTGACCAAAATTGCCATTTTTACAGAGTTTTGCTTACTCAAAAGCTTCAATTTTGACCCGTTTCAGGCACAGAAATGACTTTAAACACACTTATTTTAGTTGTCAAAGTCATAATTCACATCCATCAGTAATTTAGAGTCAAAAGATTAAATGTTAAAATTTCATCATTATAGACAATTTTGGGATCGTTCGACTGGTCCGGAGTCATCGTTTTTTATCCGAAAATTGATTTTTTGGACTGTACCAAAAATGATTCAAAATGTCAATTGGATCATGCCTCATGTTGAATAACCACTTTTTAAACCCTCACAGTGACCAAAATTGCCATTTTTACAGAGTTTTGCTTACTCAAAAGCTTCAATTTTGACCCGTTTCAGGCACAAAAATGACTTTAAACACACTTATTCTAGTTGACAAAGTCACAATTCACATCCAACAGTAATTTAGAGTCAAAAGATTAAATGTTAAAATTTCATCATTATAGACCATTTTGGGATCGTTCGACAGGTCCGGAGTCATCGTTTTTCATTCGAAAATTGATTTTTTGGACTGTACCAAAAATGATTCAAAATGTCAATTGGATCATGCCTCATGTTGAATAACCACTTTTTAAACCCTCACAGTGACCAAAATTGCCATTTTTACAGAGTTTTGCTTACTCAAAAGCTTCCATTTTGACTCTTTTCAGGCACAGAAATGACTTTAAACACACTTATTCTAGTTGACAAAGTCATAATGCACATTCAACAGTCATTTAGAGTCAAAAGATTAAATGTTAAAATTTCATCATTATAGACCATTTTGGGATCGTTCGACAGGTCCGGAGTCATCGTTTTTCATCCGAAAATTGATTTTTGGGACTGTACCAAAAATTATTCAAAATGTCAATTGGATCATGCCTCATGTTGAATAACCACTTTTTAAACCCTCACAGTGACCAAAATTGCCATTTTTACAGAGTTTTGCTTACTCAAAAGTTTCAATTTTGACCCGTTTCAGGCACAAAAATGACTTTAAACACACTTATTTTAGTTGACAAAGTCACAATTCACATCCAACAGTAATTTAGAGTCAAAAGATTAAATGTTAAAATTTCATCATTATAGACCATTTTGGGATCGTTCGACAGGTCCGGAGTCATCGTTTTTCATCCGAAAATTGATTTTTTGGACTGTACCAAAAATGATTCAAAATGTCAATTGGATCATGCCTCATGTTGAATAACCACTTTTTCAACCCTCACAGTGACCAAAATTGCCATTTTTACAGAGTTTTGCTTACTCAAAAGCTTCCATTGTGACCCCTTTCAGGCACAGAAATGACTTTAAACACACTTATTCTAGGTGACAAAGTCATAATTCACATCCAACAGTCATTTAGAGTCAAAAGATTAAATGTTAAAATTTCATCATTAAATACCATTTTGGGATCGTTCGACAGGTCCGGAGTCATCGTTTTTCCATCCGAAAATTGATTTTTGGGACTGTACCAAAAATTATTCAAAATGTCAATTGGATCATGCCTCATGTTGAATAACCACTTTTTAAACCCTCACAGTGACCAAAATTGCCATTTTTACAGAGGTTTGCTTACTCAAAAGCTTCAATTTTGACCCGTTTCAGGCACAGAAATGACTTTAAACACACTTATTTTAGTTGTCAAAGTCATAATTCACATCCATCAGTAATTTAGAGTCAAAAGATTAAATGTTAAAATTTCATCATTATAGACAATTTTGGGATCGTTCGACTGGTCCGGAGTCATCGTTTTTTATCCGGAAATTGATTTTTTGGACTGTACCAAAAATGATTCAAAATGTCAACTGGATCATGCCTCATGTTGAATAACCACTTTTTAAACCCTCACAGTGACCAAAATTGCCATTTTTACAGAGTTTTGCTTACTCAAAAGCTTCAATTTTGACCCGTTTCAGGCACAGAAATGACTTTAAACACACTTATTTTAGTTGACAAAGTCATAATTCACATCCATCAGTAATTTAGAGTCAAAAGATTAAATGTTAAAATTTCATCATTATAGACCATTTTGGGATCGTTCGACTGGTCCGGAGTCATCGTTTTTCATCCGAAAATTGATTTTTTGGACTGTATCAAAAATGATTCAAAATGTCAATTGGATCATGCCTCATGTTGAATAACCACTTTTTAAACCCTCACAGTGACCAAAATTGCCATTTTTACAGAGTTTTGCTTACTCAAAAGCTTCCATTTTGACCCGTTTCAGGCACAGAAATGACTTTAAACACACTTATTCTAGTTGACAGTGTCATAATTCACATTCAACAGTCATTTAGAGTCAAAAGATTAAATGTTAAAATTTCATCATTATAGACCATTTTGGGATCGTTCGACTGGTCCGGAGTCATCGTTTTTCATCCGAAAATTGATTTTTTAGACTGTACCAAAAATGATTCAAAATGTCAATTGGATCATGCCTCATGTTGAATAACCACTTTTTAAACCCTCACAGTGACCAAAATTGCCATTTATACAGAGTTTTGCTTACTCAAAAGCTTCAATTTTGACCCGTTTCAGGCACAGAAATGACTTTAAACACACTTATTTTAGTTGACAAAGTCATAATTCACATCCAACAGTCATTTAGAGTCAAAAGATTAAATGTTAAAATTTCATCATTATAGACCATTTTGGGATCGTTCGACAGGTCCGGAGTCATCGTTTTTCCATCCGAAAATTGATTTTTGGGACTGTACCAAAAATTATTCAAAATGTCAATTGGATCATGCCTCATGTTGAATAACCACTTTTTAAACCCTCACAGTGACCAAAATTGCCATTTTTACAGAGTTTTGCTTACTCAAAAGCTTCAATTTTGACCCGTTTCAGGCACAGAAATGACTTTAAACACACTTATTTTAGTTGACAAAGTCATAATTCACATCCATCAGTAATTTAGAGTCAAAAGATTAAATGTTAAAATTTCATCATTATAGACAATTTTGGGATCGTTCGACTGGTCCGGAGTCATCGTTTTTTATCCGAAAATTGATTTTTTGGACTGTACCAAAAATGATTCAAAATGTCAATTGGATCATGCCTCATGTTGAATAACCACTTTTTAAACCCTCACAGTGACCAAAATTGCCATTTTTACAGAGTTTTGCTTACTCAAAAGCTTCCATTTTGACCCGTTTCAGGCACAGAAATGACTTTAAACACACTTATTCTAGTTGACAAAGTCATAATGCACATCCAACAGTCATTTAGAGTCAAAAGATTAAATGTTAAAATTTCATCATTATAGACCATTTTGGGATCGTTCGACAGGTCCGGAGTCATCGTTTTTCATCCGAAAATTGATTTTTGGGACTGTACCAAAAATTATTCAAAATGTCAATTGGATCATGCCTCATGTTGAATAACCACTTTTTAAACCCTCACAGTGACCAAAATTGCCATTTTTACAGAGTTTTGCTTACTCAAAAGTTTCAATTTTGACCCGTTTCAGGCACAAAAATGACTTTAAACACACTTATTTTAGTTGACGAAGTCACAATTCACATCCAACAGTAATTTAGAGTCAAAAGATTAAATGTTAAAATTTCATCATTATAGACCATTTTGGGATCGTTCGACAGGTCCGGAGTCATCGTTTTTCATCCGAAAATTGATTTTTTGGACTGTACCAAAAATGATTCAAAATGTCAATTGGATCATGCCTCATGTTGAATAACCACTTTTTCAACCCTCACAGTGACCAAAATTGCCATTTTTACAGAGTTTTGCTTACTCAAAAGCTTCCATTTTGACCCCTTTCAGGCACAGAAATGACTTTAAACACACTTATTCTAGGTGACAAAGTCATAATTCACATCCAACAGTCATTTAGAGTCAAAAGATTAAATGTTAAAATTTCATCATTAAATACCATTTTGGGATCGTTCGACAGGTCCGGAGTCATCGTTTTTCCATCCGAAAATTGATTTTTGGGACTGTACCAAAAATTATTCAAAATGTCAATTGGATCATGCCTCATGTTGAATAACCACTTTTTAAACCCTCACAGTGACCAAAATTGCCATTTTTACAGAGTTTTGCTTACTCAAAAGCTTCAATTTTGACCCGTTTCAGGCACAGAAATGACTTTAAACACACTTATTTTAGTTGTCAAAGTCATAATTCACATCCATCAGTAATTTAGAGTCAAAAGATTAAATGTTAAAATTTCATCATTATAGACAATTTTGGGATCGTTCGACTGGTCCGGAGTCATCGTTTTTTATCCGAAAATTGATTTTTTGGACTGTACCAAAAATGATTCAAAATGTCAATTGGATCATGCCTCATGTTGAATAACCACTTTTTAAACCCTCACAGTGACCAAAATTGCCATTTTTACAGAGTTTTGCTTACTCAAAAGCTTCAATTTTGACCCGTTTCAGGCACAAAAATGACTTTAAACACACTTATTCTAGTTGACAAAGTCACAATTCACATCCAACAGTAATTTAGAGTCAAAAGATTAAATGTTAAAATTTCATCATTATAGACCATTTTGGGATCGTTCGACAGGTCCGGAGTCATCGTTTTTCATTCGAAAATTGATTTTTTGGACTGTACCAAAAATGATTCAAAATGTCAATTGGATCATGCCTCATGTTGAATAACCACTTTTTAAACCCTCACAGTGACCAAAATTGCCATTTTTACAGAGTTTTGCTTACTCAAAAGCTTCCATTTTGACTCTTTTCAGGCACAGAAATGACTTTAAACACACTTATTCTAGTTGACAAAGTCATAATTCACATCCAACAGTCATTTAGAGTCAAAAGATTAAATGTTAAAATTTCATCATTATAGACCATTTTGGGATCGTTCGACTGGTCCGGAGTCATCGTTTTTCATCCGAAAATTGATTTTTTGGACTGTACCAAAAATGATTCAAAATGTCAATTGGATCATGCCTCATGTTGAATAACCACTTTTTAAACCCTCACAGTGACCAAAATTGCCATTTTTACAGAGTTTTGCTTACTCAAAAGCTTCCATTTTGACTCTTTTCAGGCACAGAAATGACTTTAAACACACTTATTCTAGTTGACAAAGTCATAATTCACATCCAACAGTCATTTAGAGTCAAAAGATTAAATGTTAAAATTTCATCATTATAGACCATTTTGGGATCGTTCGACAGGTCCGGAGTCATCGTTTTTCATCCGAAAATTGATTTTTGGGACTGTACCAAAAATTATTCAAAATGTCAATTGGATCATGCCTCATGTTGAATAACCACTTTTTAAACCCTCACAGTGACCAAAATTGCCATTTTTACAGAGTTTTGCTTACTCAAAAGTTTCAATTTTGACCCGTTTCAGGCACAAAAATGACTTTAAACACACTTATTTTAGTTGACAAAGTCACAATTCACATCCAACAGTAATTTAGAGTCAAAAGATTAAATGTTAAAATTTCATCATTATAGACCATTTTGGGATCGTTCGACAGGTCCGGAGTCATCGTTTTTCATCCGAAAATTGATTTTTTGGACTGTACCAAAAATGATTCAAAATGTCAATTGGATCATGCCTCATGTTGAATAACCACTTTTTCAACCCTCACAGTGACCAAAATTGCCATTTTTACAGAGTTTTGCTTACTCAAAAGCTTCCATTGTGACCCCTTTCAGGCACAGAAATGACTTTAAACACACTTATTCTAGGTGACAAAGTCATAATTCACATCCAACAGTCATTTAGAGTCAAAAGATTAAATGTTAAAATTTCATCATTAAATACCATTTTGGGATCGTTCGACAGGTCCGGAGTCATCGTTTTTCCATCCGAAAATTGATTTTTGGGACTGTACCAAAAATTATTCAAAATGTCAATTGGATCATGCCTCATGTTGAATAACCACTTTTTAAACCCTCACAGTGACCAAAATTGCCATTTTTACAGAGGTTTGCTTACTCAAAAGCTTCAATTTTGACCCGTTTCAGGCACAGAAATGACTTTAAACACACTTATTTTAGTTGTCAAAGTCATAATTCACATCCATCAGTAATTTAGAGTCAAAAGATTAAATGTTAAAATTTCATCATTATAGACAATTTTGGGATCGTTCGACTGGTCCGGAGTCATCGTTTTTTATCCGGAAATTGATTTTTTGGACTGTACCAAAAATGATTCAAAATGTCAACTGGATCATGCCTCATGTTGAATAACCACTTTTTAAACCCTCACAGTGACCAAAATTGCCATTTTTACAGAGTTTTGCTTACTCAAAAGCTTCAATTTTGACCCGTTTCAGGCACAGAAATGACTTTAAACACACTTATTTTAGTTGACAAAGTCATAATTCACATCCATCAGTAATTTAGAGTCAAAAGATTAAATGTTAAAATTTCATCATTATAGACCATTTTGGGATCGTTCGACTGGTCCGGAGTCATCGTTTTTCATCCGAAAATTGATTTTTTGGACTGTATCAAAAATGATTCAAAATGTCAATTGGATCATGCCTCATGTTGAATAACCACTTTTTAAACCCTCACAGTGACCAAAATTGCCATTTTTACAGAGTTTTGCTTACTCAAAAGCTTCCATTTTGACCCGTTTCAGGCACAGAAATGACTTTAAACACACTTATTCTAGTTGACAGTGTCATAATTCACATTCAACAGTCATTTAGAGTCAAAAGATTAAATGTTAAAATTTCATCATTATAGACCATTTTGGGATCGTTCGACTGGTCCGGAGTCATCGTTTTTCATCCGAAAATTGATTTTTTAGACTGTACCAAAAATGATTCAAAATGTCAATTGGATCATGCCTCATGTTGAATAACCACTTTTTAAACCCTCACAGTGACCAAAATTGCCATTTATACAGAGTTTTGCTTACTCAAAAGCTTCAATTTTGACCCGTTTCAGGCACAGAAATGACTTTAAACACACTTATTTTAGTTGACAAAGTCATAATTCACATCCAACAGTCATTTAGAGTCAAAAGATTAAATGTTAAAATTTCATCATTATAGACCATTTTGGGATCGTTCGACAGGTCCGGAGTCATCGTTTTTCCATCCGAAAATTGATTTTTGGGACTGTACCAAAAATTATTCAAAATGTCAATTGGATCATGCCTCATGTTGAATAACCACTTTTTAAACCCTCACAGTGACCAAAATTGCCATTTTTACAGAGTTTTGCTTACTCAAAAGCTTCAATTTTGACCCGTTTCAGGCACAGAAATGACTTTAAACACACTTATTTTAGTTGACAAAGTCATAATTCACATCCATCAGTAATTTAGAGTCAAAAGATTAAATGTTAAAATTTCATCATTATAGACAATTTTGGGATCGTTCGACTGGTCCGGAGTCATCGTTTTTTATCCGAAAATTGATTTTTTGGACTGTACCAAAAATGATTCAAAATGTCAATTGGATCATGCCTCATGTTGAATAACCACTTTTTAAACCCTCACAGTGACCAAAATTGCCATTTTTACAGAGTTTTGCTTACTCAAAAGCTTCCATTTTGACCCGTTTCAGGCACAGAAATGACTTTAAACACACTTATTCTAGTTGACAAAGTCATAATGCACATCCAACAGTCATTTAGAGTCAAAAGATTAAATGTTAAAATTTCATCATTATAGACCATTTTGGGATCGTTCGACAGGTCCGGAGTCATCGTTTTTCATCCGAAAATTGATTTTTGGGACTGTACCAAAAATTATTCAAAATGTCAATTGGATCATGCCTCATGTTGAATAACCACTTTTTAAACCCTCACAGTGACCAAAATTGCCATTTTTACAGAGTTTTGCTTACTCAAAAGTTTCAATTTTGACCCGTTTCAGGCACAAAAATGACTTTAAACACACTTATTTTAGTTGACGAAGTCACAATTCACATCCAACAGTAATTTAGAGTCAAAAGATTAAATGTTAAAATTTCATCATTATAGACCATTTTGGGATCGTTCGACAGGTCCGGAGTCATCGTTTTTCATCCGAAAATTGATTTTTTGGACTGTACCAAAAATGATTCAAAATGTCAATTGGATCATGCCTCATGTTGAATAACCACTTTTTCAACCCTCACAGTGACCAAAATTGCCATTTTTACAGAGTTTTGCTTACTCAAAAGCTTCCATTTTGACCCCTTTCAGGCACAGAAATGACTTTAAACACACTTATTCTAGGTGACAAAGTCATAATTCACATCCAACAGTCATTTAGAGTCAAAAGATTAAATGTTAAAATTTCATCATTAAATACCATTTTGGGATCGTTCGACAGGTCCGGAGTCATCGTTTTTCCATCCGAAAATTGATTTTTGGGACTGTACCAAAAATTATTCAAAATGTCAATTGGATCATGCCTCATGTTGAATAACCACTTTTTAAACCCTCACAGTGACCAAAATTGCCATTTTTACAGAGTTTTGCTTACTCAAAAGCTTCAATTTTGACCCGTTTCAGGCACAGAAATGACTTTAAACACACTTATTTTAGTTGTCAAAGTCATAATTCACATCCATCAGTAATTTAGAGTCAAAAGATTAAATGTTAAAATTTCATCATTATAGACAATTTTGGGATCGTTCGACTGGTCCGGAGTCATCGTTTTTTATCCGAAAATTGATTTTTTGGACTGTACCAAAAATGATTCAAAATGTCAATTGGATCATGCCTCATGTTGAATAACCACTTTTTAAACCCTCACAGTGACCAAAATTGCCATTTTTACAGAGTTTTGCTTACTCAAAAGCTTCAATTTTGACCCGTTTCAGGCACAAAAATGACTTTAAACACACTTATTCTAGTTGACAAAGTCACAATTCACATCCAACAGTAATTTAGAGTCAAAAGATTAAATGTTAAAATTTCATCATTATAGACCATTTTGGGATCGTTCGACAGGTCCGGAGTCATCGTTTTTCATTCGAAAATTGATTTTTTGGACTGTACCAAAAATGATTCAAAATGTCAATTGGATCATGCCTCATGTTGAATAACCACTTTTTAAACCCTCACAGTGACCAAAATTGCCATTTTTACAGAGTTTTGCTTACTCAAAAGCTTCCATTTTGACTCTTTTCAGGCACAGAAATGACTTTAAACACACTTATTCTAGTTGACAAAGTCATAATTCACATCCAACAGTCATTTAGAGTCAAAAGATTAAATGTTAAAATTTCATCATTATAGACCATTTTGGGATCGTTCGACTGGTCCGGAGTCATCGTTTTTCATCCGAAAATTGATTTTTTGGACTGTACCAAAAATGATTCAAAATGTCAATTGGATCATGCCTCATGTTGAATAACCACTTTTTAAACCCTCACAGTGACCAAAATTGCCATTTTTACAGAGTTTTGCTTACTCAAAAGCTTCCATTTTGACCCGTTTCAGGCACAGAAATGACTTTAAACACACTTATTCTAGTTGACAAAGTCATAATGCACATTCAACAGTCATTTAGAGTCAAAAGATTAAATGTTAAAATTTCATCATTATAGACCATTTTGGGATCGTTCGACAGGTCCGGAGTCATCGTTTTTCATCCGAAAATTGATTTTTGGGACTGTACCAAAAATTATTCAAAATGTCAATTGGATCATGCCTCATGTTGAATAACCACTTTTTAAACCCTCACAGTGACCAAAATTGCCATTTTTACAGAGTTTTGCTTACTCAAAAGTTTCAATTTTGACCCGTTTCAGGCACAAAAATGACTTTAAACACACTTATTTTAGTTGACAAAGTCACAATTCACATCCAACAGTAATTTAGAGTCAAAAGATTAAATGTTAAAATTTCATCATTATAGACCATTTTGGGATCGTTCGACAGGTCCGGAGTCATCGTTTTTCATCCGAAAATTGATTTTTTGGACTGTACCAAAAATGATTCAAAATGTCAATTGGATCATGCCTCATGTTGAATAACCACTTTTTCAACCCTCACAGTGACCAAAATTGCCATTTTTACAGAGTTTTGCTTACTCAAAAGCTTCCATTGTGACCCCTTTCAGGCACAGAAATGACTTTAAACACACTTATTCTAGGTGACAAAGTCATAATTCACATCCAACAGTCATTTAGAGTCAAAAGATTAAATGTTAAAATTTCATCATTAAATACCATTTTGGGATCGTTCGACAGGTCCGGAGTCATCGTTTTTCCATCCGAAAATTGATTTTTGGGACTGTACCAAAAATTATTCAAAATGTCAATTGGATCATGCCTCATGTTGAATAACCACTTTTTAAACCCTCACAGTGACCAAAATTGCCATTTTTACAGAGGTTTGCTTACTCAAAAGCTTCAATTTTGACCCGTTTCAGGCACAGAAATGACTTTAAACACACTTATTTTAGTTGTCAAAGTCATAATTCACATCCATCAGTAATTTAGAGTCAAAAGATTAAATGTTAAAATTTCATCATTATAGACAATTTTGGGATCGTTCGACTGGTCCGGAGTCATCGTTTTTTATCCGGAAATTGATTTTTTGGACTGTACCAAAAATGATTCAAAATGTCAACTGGATCATGCCTCATGTTGAATAACCACTTTTTAAACCCTCACAGTGACCAAAATTGCCATTTTTACAGAGTTTTGCTTACTCAAAAGCTTCAATTTTGACCCGTTTCAGGCACAGAAATGACTTTAAACACACTTATTTTAGTTGACAAAGTCATAATTCACATCCATCAGTAATTTAGAGTCAAAAGATTAAATGTTAAAATGTCATCATTATAGACCATTTTGGGATCGTTCGACTGGTCCGGAGTCATCGTTTTTCATCCGAAAATTGATTTTTTGGACTGTATCAAAAATGATTCAAAATGTCAATTGGATCATGCCTCATGTTGAATAACCACTTTTTAAACCCTCACAGTGACCAAAATTGCCATTTTTACAGAGTTTTGCTTACTCAAAAGCTTCCATTTTGACCCGTTTCAGGCACAGAAATGACTTTAAACACACTTATTTTAGTTGACAAAGTCATAATTCACATCCATCAGTAATTTAGAGTCAAAAGATTAAATGTTAAAATTTCATCATTATAGACAATTTTGGGATCGTTCGACTGGTCCGGAGTCATCGTTTTTTATCCGAAAATTGATTTTTTGGACTGTACCAAAAATGATTCAAAATGTCAATTGGATCATGCCTCATGTTGAATAACCACTTTTTAAACCCTCACAGTGACCAAAATTGCCATTTTTACAGAGTTTTGCTTACTCAAAAGCTTCCATTTTGACCCGTTTCAGGCACAGAAATGACTTTAAACACACTTATTCTAGTTGACAAAGTCATAATGCACATCCAACAGTCATTTAGAGTCAAAAGATTAAATGTTAAAATTTCATCATTATAGACCATTTTGGGATCGTTCGACAGGTCCGGAGTCATCGTTTTTCATCCGAAAATTGATTTTTGGGACTGTACCAAAAATTATTCAAAATGTCAATTGGATCATGCCTCATGTTGAATAACCACTTTTTAAACCCTCACAGTGACCAAAATTGCCATTTTTACAGAGTTTTGCTTACTCAAAAGTTTCAATTTTGACCCGTTTCAGGCACAAAAATGACTTTAAACACACTTATTTTAGTTGACAAAGTCACAATTCACATCCAACAGTAATTTAGAGTCAAAAGATTAAATGTTAAAATTTCATCATTATAGACCATTTTGGGATCGTTCGACAGGTCCGGAGTCATCGTTTTTCATCCGAAAATTGATTTTTTGGACTGTACCAAAAATGATTCAAAATGTCAATTGGATCATGCCTCATGTTGAATAACCACTTTTTCAACCCTCACAGTGACCAAAATTGCCATTTTTACAGAGTTTTGCTTACTCAAAAGCTTCCATTTTGACCCCTTTCAGGCACAGAAATGACTTTAAACACACTTATTCTAGTTGACAAAGTCATAATTCACATCCAACAGTCATTTAGAGTCAAAAGATTAAATGTTAAAATTTCATCATTATAGACCATTTTGGGATCGTTCGACTGGTCCGGAGTCATCGTTTTTCATCCGAAAATTGATTTTTTGGACTGTACCAAAAATGATTCAAAATGTCAATTGGATCATGCCTCATGTTGAATAACCACTTTTTAAACCCTCACAGTGACCAAAATTGCCATTTTTACAGAGTTTTGCTTACTCAAAAGCTTCCATTTTGACCCGTTTCAGGCACAGAAATGACTTTAAACACACTTATTCTAGTTGACAAAGTCATAATGCACATTCAACAGTCATTTAGAGTCAAAAGATTAAATGTTAAAATTTCATCATTATAGACCATTTTGGGATCGTTCGACAGGTCCGGAGTCATCGTTTTTCATCCGAAAATTGATTTTTGGGACTGTACCAAAAATTATTCAAAATGTCAATTGGATCATGCCTCATGTTGAATAACCACTTTTTAAACCCTCACAGTGACCAAAATTGCCATTTTTACAGAGTTTTGCTTACTCAAAAGTTTCAATTTTGACCCGTTTCAGGCACAAAAATGACTTTAAACACACTTATTTTAGTTGACAAAGTCACAATTCACATCCAACAGTAATTTAGAGTCAAAAGATTAAATGTTAAAATTTCATCATTATAGACCATTTTGGGATCGTTCGACAGGTCCGGAGTCATCGTTTTTCATCCGAAAATTGATTTTTTGGACTGTACCAAAAATGATTCAAAATGTCAATTGGATCATGCCTCATGTTGAATAACCACTTTTTCAACCCTCACAGTGACCAAAATTGCCATTTTTACAGAGTTTTGCTTACTCAAAAGCTTCCATTGTGACCCCTTTCAGGCACAGAAATGACTTTAAACACACTTATTCTAGGTGACAAAGTCATAATTCACATCCAACAGTCATTTAGAGTCAAAAGATTAAATGTTAAAATTTCATCATTAAATACCATTTTGGGATCGTTCGACAGGTCCGGAGTCATCGTTTTTCCATCCGAAAATTGATTTTTGGGACTGTACCAAAAATTATTCAAAATGTCAATTGGATCATGCCTCATGTTGAATAACCACTTTTTAAACCCTCACAGTGACCAAAATTGCCATTTTTACAGAGGTTTGCTTACTCAAAAGCTTCAATTTTGACCCGTTTCAGGCACAGAAATGACTTTAAACACACTTATTTTAGTTGTCAAAGTCATAATTCACATCCATCAGTAATTTAGAGTCAAAAGATTAAATGTTAAAATTTCATCATTATAGACAATTTTGGGATCGTTCGACTGGTCCGGAGTCATCGTTTTTTATCCGGAAATTGATTTTTTGGACTGTACCAAAAATGATTCAAAATGTCAACTGGATCATGCCTCATGTTGAATAACCACTTTTTAAACCCTCACAGTGACCAAAATTGCCATTTTTACAGAGTTTTGCTTACTCAAAAGCTTCAATTTTGACCCGTTTCAGGCACAGAAATGACTTTAAACACACTTATTTTAGTTGACAAAGTCATAATTCACATCCATCAGTAATTTAGAGTCAAAAGATTAAATGTTAAAATTTCATCATTATAGACCATTTTGGGATCGTTCGACTGGTCCGGAGTCATCGTTTTTCATCCGAAAATTGATTTTTTGGACTGTATCAAAAATGATTCAAAATGTCAATTGGATCATGCCTCATGTTGAATAACCACTTTTTAAACCCTCACAGTGACCAAAATTGCCATTTTTACAGAGTTTTGCTTACTCAAAAGCTTCCATTTTGACCCGTTTCAGGCACAGAAATGACTTTAAACACACTTATTCTAGTTGACAGTGTCATAATTCACATTCAACAGTCATTTAGAGTCAAAAGATTAAATGTTAAAATTTCATCATTATAGACCATTTTGGGATCGTTCGACTGGTCCGGAGTCATCGTTTTTCATCCGAAAATTGATTTTTTAGACTGTACCAAAAATGATTCAAAATGTCAATTGGATCATGCCTCATGTTGAATAACCACTTTTTAAACCCTCACAGTGACCAAAATTGCCATTTATACAGAGTTTTGCTTACTCAAAAGCTTCAATTTTGACCCGTTTCAGGCACAGAAATGACTTTAAACACACTTATTTTAGTTGACAAAGTCATAATTCACATCCAACAGTCATTTAGAGTCAAAAGATTAAATGTTAAAATTTCATCATTATAGACCATTTTGGGATCGTTCGACAGGTCCGGAGTCATCGTTTTTCCATCCGAAAATTGATTTTTGGGACTGTACCAAAAATTATTCAAAATGTCAATTGGATCATGCCTCATGTTGAATAACCACTTTTTAAACCCTCACAGTGACCAAAATTGCCATTTTTACAGAGTTTTGCTTACTCAAAAGCTTCAATTTTGACCCGTTTCAGGCACAGAAATGACTTTAAACACACTTATTTTAGTTGACAAAGTCATAATTCACATCCATCAGTAATTTAGAGTCAAAAGATTAAATGTTAAAATTTCATCATTATAGACAATTTTGGGATCGTTCGACTGGTCCGGAGTCATCGTTTTTTATCCGAAAATTGATTTTTTGGACTGTACCAAAAATGATTCAAAATGTCAATTGGATCATGCCTCATGTTGAATAACCACTTTTTAAACCCTCACAGTGACCAAAATTGCCATTTTTACAGAGTTTTGCTTACTCAAAAGCTTCCATTTTGACCCGTTTCAGGCACAGAAATGACTTTAAACACACTTATTCTAGTTGACAAAGTCATAATGCACATCCAACAGTCATTTAGAGTCAAAAGATTAAATGTTAAAATTTCATCATTATAGACCATTTTGGGATCGTTCGACAGGTCCGGAGTCATCGTTTTTCATCCGAAAATTGATTTTTGGGACTGTACCAAAAATTATTCAAAATGTCAATTGGATCATGCCTCATGTTGAATAACCACTTTTTAAACCCTCACAGTGACCAAAATTGCCATTTTTACAGAGTTTTGCTTACTCAAAAGTTTCAATTTTGACCCGTTTCAGGCACAAAAATGACTTTAAACACACTTATTTTAGTTGACGAAGTCACAATTCACATCCAACAGTAATTTAGAGTCAAAAGATTAAATGTTAAAATTTCATCATTATAGACCATTTTGGGATCGTTCGACAGGTCCGGAGTCATCGTTTTTCATCCGAAAATTGATTTTTTGGACTGTACCAAAAATGATTCAAAATGTCAATTGGATCATGCCTCATGTTGAATAACCACTTTTTCAACCCTCACAGTGACCAAAATTGCCATTTTTACAGAGTTTTGCTTACTCAAAAGCTTCCATTTTGACCCCTTTCAGGCACAGAAATGACTTTAAACACACTTATTCTAGGTGACAAAGTCATAATTCACATCCAACAGTCATTTAGAGTCAAAAGATTAAATGTTAAAATTTCATCATTAAATACCATTTTGGGATCGTTCGACAGGTCCGGAGTCATCGTTTTTCCATCCGAAAATTGATTTTTGGGACTGTACCAAAAATTATTCAAAATGTCAATTGGATCATGCCTCATGTTGAATAACCACTTTTTAAACCCTCACAGTGACCAAAATTGCCATTTTTACAGAGTTTTGCTTACTCAAAAGCTTCAATTTTGACCCGTTTCAGGCACAGAAATGACTTTAAACACACTTATTTTAGTTGTCAAAGTCATAATTCACATCCATCAGTAATTTAGAGTCAAAAGATTAAATGTTAAAATTTCATCATTATAGACAATTTTGGGATCGTTCGACTGGTCCGGAGTCATCGTTTTTTATCCGAAAATTGATTTTTTGGACTGTACCAAAAATGATTCAAAATGTCAATTGGATCATGCCTCATGTTGAATAACCACTTTTTAAACCCTCACAGTGACCAAAATTGCCATTTTTACAGAGTTTTGCTTACTCAAAAGCTTCAATTTTGACCCGTTTCAGGCACAAAAATGACTTTAAACACACTTATTCTAGTTGACAAAGTCACAATTCACATCCAACAGTAATTTAGAGTCAAAAGATTAAATGTTAAAATTTCATCATTATAGACCATTTTGGGATCGTTCGACAGGTCCGGAGTCATCGTTTTTCATTCGAAAATTGATTTTTTGGACTGTACCAAAAATGATTCAAAATGTCAATTGGATCATGCCTCATGTTGAATAACCACTTTTTAAACCCTCACAGTGACCAAAATTGCCATTTTTACAGAGTTTTGCTTACTCAAAAGCTTCCATTTTGACTCTTTTCAGGCACAGAAATGACTTTAAACACACTTATTCTAGTTGACAAAGTCATAATTCACATCCAACAGTCATTTAGAGTCAAAAGATTAAATGTTAAAATTTCATCATTATAGACCATTTTGGGATCGTTCGACTGGTCCGGAGTCATCGTTTTTCATCCGAAAATTGATTTTTTGGACTGTACCAAAAATGATTCAAAATGTCAATTGGATCATGCCTCATGTTGAATAACCACTTTTTAAACCCTCACAGTGACCAAAATTGCCATTTTTACAGAGTTTTGCTTACTCAAAAGCTTCCATTTTGACCCGTTTCAGGCACAGAAATGACTTTAAACACACTTATTCTAGTTGACAAAGTCATAATGCACATTCAACAGTCATTTAGAGTCAAAAGATTAAATGTTAAAATTTCATCATTATAGACCATTTTGGGATCGTTCGACAGGTCCGGAGTCATCGTTTTTCATCCGAAAATTGATTTTTGGGACTGTACCAAAAATTATTCAAAATGTCAATTGGATCATGCCTCATGTTGAATAACCACTTTTTAAACCCTCACAGTGACCAAAATTGCCATTTTTACAGAGTTTTGCTTACTCAAAAGTTTCAATTTTGACCCGTTTCAGGCACAAAAATGACTTTAAACACACTTATTTTAGTTGACAAAGTCACAATTCACATCCAACAGTAATTTAGAGTCAAAAGATTAAATGTTAAAATTTCATCATTATAGACCATTTTGGGATCGTTCGACAGGTCCGGAGTCATCGTTTTTCATCCGAAAATTGATTTTTTGGACTGTACCAAAAATGATTCAAAATGTCAATTGGATCATGCCTCATGTTGAATAACCACTTTTTCAACCCTCACAGTGACCAAAATTGCCATTTTTACAGAGTTTTGCTTACTCAAAAGCTTCCATTTTGACCCCTTTCAGGCACAGAAATGACTTTAAACACACTTATTCTAGTTGACAAAGTCATAATTCACATCCAACAGTCATTTAGAGTCAAAAGATTAAATGTTAAAATTTCATCATTATAGACCATTTTGGGATCGTTCGACTGGTCCGGAGTCATCGTTTTTCATCCGAAAATTGATTTTTTGGACTGTACCAAAAATGATTCAAAATGTCAATTGGATCATGCCTCATGTTGAATAACCACTTTTTAAACCCTCACAGTGACCAAAATTGCCATTTTTACAGAGTTTTGCTTACTCAAAAGCTTCCATTTTGACCCGTTTCAGGCACAGAAATGACTTTAAACACACTTATTCTAGTTGACAAAGTCATAATGCACATTCAACAGTCATTTAGAGTCAAAAGATTAAATGTTAAAATTTCATCATTATAGACCATTTTGGGATCGTTCGACAGGTCCGGAGTCATCGTTTTTCATCCGAAAATTGATTTTTGGGACTGTACCAAAAATTATTCAAAATGTCAATTGGATCATGCCTCATGTTGAATAACCACTTTTTAAACCCTCACAGTGACCAAAATTGCCATTTTTACAGAGTTTTGCTTACTCAAAAGTTTCAATT
Source organism: Lissotriton vulgaris (assembly GCF_964263255.1). NCBI lineage: Eukaryota > Metazoa > Chordata > Amphibia > Caudata > Salamandridae > Lissotriton > Lissotriton vulgaris. The sequence goes on from NW_028247230.1 coordinate 402,628, forward strand.
TTGACCCGTTTCAGGCACAAAAATGACTTTAAACACACTTATTTTAGTTGACAAAGTCACAATTCACATCCAACAGTAATTTAGAGTCAAAAGATTAAATGTTAAAATTTCATCATTATAGACCATTTTGGGATCGTTCGACAGGTCCGGAGTCATCGTTTTTCATCCGAAAATTGATTTTTTGGACTGTACCAAAAATGATTCAAAATGTCAATTGGATCATGCCTCATGTTGAATAACCACTTTTTCAACCCTCACAGTGACCAAAATTGCCATTTTTACAGAGTTTTGCTTACTCAAAAGCTTCCATTGTGACCCCTTTCAGGCACAGAAATGACTTTAAACACACTTATTCTAGGTGACAAAGTCATAATTCACATCCAACAGTCATTTAGAGTCAAAAGATTAAATGTTAAAATTTCATCATTAAATACCATTTTGGGATCGTTCGACAGGTCCGGAGTCATCGTTTTTCCATCCGAAAATTGATTTTTGGGACTGTACCAAAAATTATTCAAAATGTCAATTGGATCATGCCTCATGTTGAATAACCACTTTTTAAACCCTCACAGTGACCAAAATTGCCATTTTTACAGAGGTTTGCTTACTCAAAAGCTTCAATTTTGACCCGTTTCAGGCACAGAAATGACTTTAAACACACTTATTTTAGTTGTCAAAGTCATAATTCACATCCATCAGTAATTTAGAGTCAAAAGATTAAATGTTAAAATTTCATCATTATAGACAATTTTGGGATCGTTCGACTGGTCCGGAGTCATCGTTTTTTATCCGGAAATTGATTTTTTGGACTGTACCAAAAATGATTCAAAATGTCAACTGGATCATGCCTCATGTTGAATAACCACTTTTTAAACCCTCACAGTGACCAAAATTGCCATTTTTACAGAGTTTTGCTTACTCAAAAGCTTCAATTTTGACCCGTTTCAGGCACAGAAATGACTTTAAACACACTTATTTTAGTTGACAAAGTCATAATTCACATCCATCAGTAATTTAGAGTCAAAAGATTAAATGTTAAAATTTCATCATTATAGACCATTTTGGGATCGTTCGACTGGTCCGGAGTCATCGTTTTTCATCCGAAAATTGATTTTTTGGACTGTATCAAAAATGATTCAAAATGTCAATTGGATCATGCCTCATGTTGAATAACCACTTTTTAAACCCTCACAGTGACCAAAATTGCCATTTTTACAGAGTTTTGCTTACTCAAAAGCTTCCATTTTGACCCGTTTCAGGCACAGAAATGACTTTAAACACACTTATTCTAGTTGACAGTGTCATAATTCACATTCAACAGTCATTTAGAGTCAAAAGATTAAATGTTAAAATTTCATCATTATAGACCATTTTGGGATCGTTCGACTGGTCCGGAGTCATCGTTTTTCATCCGAAAATTGATTTTTTAGACTGTACCAAAAATGATTCAAAATGTCAATTGGATCATGCCTCATGTTGAATAACCACTTTTTAAACCCTCACAGTGACCAAAATTGCCATTTATACAGAGTTTTGCTTACTCAAAAGCTTCAATTTTGACCCGTTTCAGGCACAGAAATGACTTTAAACACACTTATTTTAGTTGACAAAGTCATAATTCACATCCAACAGTCATTTAGAGTCAAAAGATTAAATGTTAAAATTTCATCATTATAGACCATTTTGGGATCGTTCGACAGGTCCGGAGTCATCGTTTTTCCATCCGAAAATTGATTTTTGGGACTGTACCAAAAATTATTCAAAATGTCAATTGGATCATGCCTCATGTTGAATAACCACTTTTTAAACCCTCACAGTGACCAAAATTGCCATTTTTACAGAGTTTTGCTTACTCAAAAGCTTCAATTTTGACCCGTTTCAGGCACAGAAATGACTTTAAACACACTTATTTTAGTTGACAAAGTCATAATTCACATCCATCAGTAATTTAGAGTCAAAAGATTAAATGTTAAAATTTCATCATTATAGACAATTTTGGGATCGTTCGACTGGTCCGGAGTCATCGTTTTTTATCCGAAAATTGATTTTTTGGACTGTACCAAAAATGATTCAAAATGTCAATTGGATCATGCCTCATGTTGAATAACCACTTTTTAAACCCTCACAGTGACCAAAATTGCCATTTTTACAGAGTTTTGCTTACTCAAAAGCTTCCATTTTGACCCGTTTCAGGCACAGAAATGACTTTAAACACACTTATTCTAGTTGACAAAGTCATAATGCACATCCAACAGTCATTTAGAGTCAAAAGATTAAATGTTAAAATTTCATCATTATAGACCATTTTGGGATCGTTCGACAGGTCCGGAGTCATCGTTTTTCATCCGAAAATTGATTTTTGGGACTGTACCAAAAATTATTCAAAATGTCAATTGGATCATGCCTCATGTTGAATAACCACTTTTTAAACCCTCACAGTGACCAAAATTGCCATTTTTACAGAGTTTTGCTTACTCAAAAGTTTCAATTTTGACCCGTTTCAGGCACAAAAATGACTTTAAACACACTTATTTTAGTTGACGAAGTCACAATTCACATCCAACAGTAATTTAGAGTCAAAAGATTAAATGTTAAAATTTCATCATTATAGACCATTTTGGGATCGTTCGACAGGTCCGGAGTCATCGTTTTTCATCCGAAAATTGATTTTTTGGACTGTACCAAAAATGATTCAAAATGTCAATTGGATCATGCCTCATGTTGAATAACCACTTTTTCAACCCTCACAGTGACCAAAATTGCCATTTTTACAGAGTTTTGCTTACTCAAAAGCTTCCATTTTGACCCCTTTCAGGCACAGAAATGACTTTAAACACACTTATTCTAGGTGACAAAGTCATAATTCACATCCAACAGTCATTTAGAGTCAAAAGATTAAATGTTAAAATTTCATCATTAAATACCATTTTGGGATCGTTCGACAGGTCCGGAGTCATCGTTTTTCCATCCGAAAATTGATTTTTGGGACTGTACCAAAAATTATTCAAAATGTCAATTGGATCATGCCTCATGTTGAATAACCACTTTTTAAACCCTCACAGTGACCAAAATTGCCATTTTTACAGAGTTTTGCTTACTCAAAAGCTTCAATTTTGACCCGTTTCAGGCACAGAAATGACTTTAAACACACTTATTTTAGTTGTCAAAGTCATAATTCACATCCATCAGTAATTTAGAGTCAAAAGATTAAATGTTAAAATTTCATCATTATAGACAATTTTGGGATCGTTCGACTGGTCCGGAGTCATCGTTTTTTATCCGAAAATTGATTTTTTGGACTGTACCAAAAATGATTCAAAATGTCAATTGGATCATGCCTCATGTTGAATAACCACTTTTTAAACCCTCACAGTGACCAAAATTGCCATTTTTACAGAGTTTTGCTTACTCAAAAGCTTCAATTTTGACCCGTTTCAGGCACAAAAATGACTTTAAACACACTTATTCTAGTTGACAAAGTCACAATTCACATCCAACAGTAATTTAGAGTCAAAAGATTAAATGTTAAAATTTCATCATTATAGACCATTTTGGGATCGTTCGACAGGTCCGGAGTCATCGTTTTTCATTCGAAAATTGATTTTTTGGACTGTACCAAAAATGATTCAAAATGTCAATTGGATCATGCCTCATGTTGAATAACCACTTTTTAAACCCTCACAGTGACCAAAATTGCCATTTTTACAGAGTTTTGCTTACTCAAAAGCTTCCATTTTGACTCTTTTCAGGCACAGAAATGACTTTAAACACACTTATTCTAGTTGACAAAGTCATAATTCACATCCAACAGTCATTTAGAGTCAAAAGATTAAATGTTAAAATTTCATCATTATAGACCATTTTGGGATCGTTCGACTGGTCCGGAGTCATCGTTTTTCATCCGAAAATTGATTTTTTGGACTGTACCAAAAATGATTCAAAATGTCAATTGGATCATGCCTCATGTTGAATAACCACTTTTTAAACCCTCACAGTGACCAAAATTGCCATTTTTACAGAGTTTTGCTTACTCAAAAGCTTCCATTTTGACCCGTTTCAGGCACAGAAATGACTTTAAACACACTTATTCTAGTTGACAAAGTCATAATGCACATTCAACAGTCATTTAGAGTCAAAAGATTAAATGTTAAAATTTCATCATTATAGACCATTTTGGGATCGTTCGACAGGTCCGGAGTCATCGTTTTTCATCCGAAAATTGATTTTTGGGACTGTACCAAAAATTATTCAAAATGTCAATTGGATCATGCCTCATGTTGAATAACCACTTTTTAAACCCTCACAGTGACCAAAATTGCCATTTTTACAGAGTTTTGCTTACTCAAAAGTTTCAATTTTGACCCGTTTCAGGCACAAAAATGACTTTAAACACACTTATTTTAGTTGACAAAGTCACAATTCACATCCAACAGTAATTTAGAGTCAAAAGATTAAATGTTAAAATTTCATCATTATAGACCATTTTGGGATCGTTCGACAGGTCCGGAGTCATCGTTTTTCATCCGAAAATTGATTTTTTGGACTGTACCAAAAATGATTCAAAATGTCAATTGGATCATGCCTCATGTTGAATAACCACTTTTTCAACCCTCACAGTGACCAAAATTGCCATTTTTACAGAGTTTTGCTTACTCAAAAGCTTCCATTGTGACCCCTTTCAGGCACAGAAATGACTTTAAACACACTTATTCTAGGTGACAAAGTCATAATTCACATCCAACAGTCATTTAGAGTCAAAAGATTAAATGTTAAAATTTCATCATTAAATACCATTTTGGGATCGTTCGACAGGTCCGGAGTCATCGTTTTTCCATCCGAAAATTGATTTTTGGGACTGTACCAAAAATTATTCAAAATGTCAATTGGATCATGCCTCATGTTGAATAACCACTTTTTAAACCCTCACAGTGACCAAAATTGCCATTTTTACAGAGGTTTGCTTACTCAAAAGCTTCAATTTTGACCCGTTTCAGGCACAGAAATGACTTTAAACACACTTATTTTAGTTGTCAAAGTCATAATTCACATCCATCAGTAATTTAGAGTCAAAAGATTAAATGTTAAAATTTCATCATTATAGACAATTTTGGGATCGTTCGACTGGTCCGGAGTCATCGTTTTTTATCCGGAAATTGATTTTTTGGACTGTACCAAAAATGATTCAAAATGTCAACTGGATCATGCCTCATGTTGAATAACCACTTTTTAAACCCTCACAGTGACCAAAATTGCCATTTTTACAGAGTTTTGCTTACTCAAAAGCTTCAATTTTGACCCGTTTCAGGCACAGAAATGACTTTAAACACACTTATTTTAGTTGACAAAGTCATAATTCACATCCATCAGTAATTTAGAGTCAAAAGATTAAATGTTAAAATGTCATCATTATAGACCATTTTGGGATCGTTCGACTGGTCCGGAGTCATCGTTTTTCATCCGAAAATTGATTTTTTGGACTGTATCAAAAATGATTCAAAATGTCAATTGGATCATGCCTCATGTTGAATAACCACTTTTTAAACCCTCACAGTGACCAAAATTGCCATTTTTACAGAGTTTTGCTTACTCAAAAGCTTCCATTTTGACCCGTTTCAGGCACAGAAATGACTTTAAACACACTTATTTTAGTTGACAAAGTCATAATTCACATCCATCAGTAATTTAGAGTCAAAAGATTAAATGTTAAAATTTCATCATTATAGACAATTTTGGGATCGTTCGACTGGTCCGGAGTCATCGTTTTTTATCCGAAAATTGATTTTTTGGACTGTACCAAAAATGATTCAAAATGTCAATTGGATCATGCCTCATGTTGAATAACCACTTTTTAAACCCTCACAGTGACCAAAATTGCCATTTTTACAGAGTTTTGCTTACTCAAAAGCTTCCATTTTGACCCGTTTCAGGCACAGAAATGACTTTAAACACACTTATTCTAGTTGACAAAGTCATAATGCACATCCAACAGTCATTTAGAGTCAAAAGATTAAATGTTAAAATTTCATCATTATAGACCATTTTGGGATCGTTCGACAGGTCCGGAGTCATCGTTTTTCATCCGAAAATTGATTTTTGGGACTGTACCAAAAATTATTCAAAATGTCAATTGGATCATGCCTCATGTTGAATAACCACTTTTTAAACCCTCACAGTGACCAAAATTGCCATTTTTACAGAGTTTTGCTTACTCAAAAGTTTCAATTTTGACCCGTTTCAGGCACAAAAATGACTTTAAACACACTTATTTTAGTTGACAAAGTCACAATTCACATCCAACAGTAATTTAGAGTCAAAAGATTAAATGTTAAAATTTCATCATTATAGACCATTTTGGGATCGTTCGACAGGTCCGGAGTCATCGTTTTTCATCCGAAAATTGATTTTTTGGACTGTACCAAAAATGATTCAAAATGTCAATTGGATCATGCCTCATGTTGAATAACCACTTTTTCAACCCTCACAGTGACCAAAATTGCCATTTTTACAGAGTTTTGCTTACTCAAAAGCTTCCATTTTGACCCCTTTCAGGCACAGAAATGACTTTAAACACACTTATTCTAGGTGACAAAGTCATAATTCACATCCAACAGTCATTTAGAGTCAAAAGATTAAATGTTAAAATTTCATCATTAAATACCATTTTGGGATCGTTCGACAGGTCCGGAGTCATCGTTTTTCCATCCGAAAATTGATTTTTGGGACTGTACCAAAAATTATTCAAAATGTCAATTGGATCATGCCTCATGTTGAATAACCACTTTTTAAACCCTCACAGTGACCAAAATTGCCATTTTTACAGAGTTTTGCTTACTCAAAAGCTTCAATTTTGACCCGTTTCAGGCACAGAAATGACTTTAAACACACTTATTTTAGTTGTCAAAGTCATAATTCACATCCATCAGTAATTTAGAGTCAAAAGATTAAATGTTAAAATTTCATCATTATAGACAATTTTGGGATCGTTCGACTGGTCCGGAGTCATCGTTTTTTATCCGAAAATTGATTTTTTGGACTGTACCAAAAATGATTCAAAATGTCAATTGGATCATGCCTCATGTTGAATAACCACTTTTTAAACCCTCACAGTGACCAAAATTGCCATTTTTACAGAGTTTTGCTTACTCAAAAGCTTCAATTTTGACCCGTTTCAGGCACAAAAATGACTTTAAACACACTTATTCTAGTTGACAAAGTCACAATTCACATCCAACAGTAATTTAGAGTCAAAAGATTAAATGTTAAAATTTCATCATTATAGACCATTTTGGGATCGTTCGACAGGTCCGGAGTCATCGTTTTTCATTCGAAAATTGATTTTTTGGACTGTACCAAAAATGATTCAAAATGTCAATTGGATCATGCCTCATGTTGAATAACCACTTTTTAAACCCTCACAGTGACCAAAATTGCCATTTTTACAGAGTTTTGCTTACTCAAAAGCTTCCATTTTGACTCTTTTCAGGCACAGAAATGACTTTAAACACACTTATTCTAGTTGACAAAGTCATAATTCACATCCAACAGTCATTTAGAGTCAAAAGATTAAATGTTAAAATTTCATCATTATAGACCATTTTGGGATCGTTCGACTGGTCCGGAGTCATCGTTTTTCATCCGAAAATTGATTTTTTGGACTGTACCAAAAATGATTCAAAATGTCAATTGGATCATGCCTCATGTTGAATAACCACTTTTTAAACCCTCACAGTGACCAAAATTGCCATTTTTACAGAGTTTTGCTTACTCAAAAGCTTCCATTTTGACCCGTTTCAGGCACAGAAATGACTTTAAACACACTTATTCTAGTTGACAAAGTCATAATGCACATTCAACAGTCATTTAGAGTCAAAAGATTAAATGTTAAAATTTCATCATTATAGACCATTTTGGGATCGTTCGACAGGTCCGGAGTCATCGTTTTTCATCCGAAAATTGATTTTTGGGACTGTACCAAAAATTATTCAAAATGTCAATTGGATCATGCCTCATGTTGAATAACCACTTTTTAAACCCTCACAGTGACCAAAATTGCCATTTTTACAGAGTTTTGCTTACTCAAAAGTTTCAATTTTGACCCGTTTCAGGCACAAAAATGACTTTAAACACACTTATTTTAGTTGACAAAGTCACAATTCACATCCAACAGTAATTTAGAGTCAAAAGATTAAATGTTAAAATTTCATCATTATAGACCATTTTGGGATCGTTCGACAGGTCCGGAGTCATCGTTTTTCATCCGAAAATTGATTTTTTGGACTGTACCAAAAATGATTCAAAATGTCAATTGGATCATGCCTCATGTTGAATAACCACTTTTTCAACCCTCACAGTGACCAAAATTGCCATTTTTACAGAGTTTTGCTTACTCAAAAGCTTCCATTGTGACCCCTTTCAGGCACAGAAATGACTTTAAACACACTTATTCTAGGTGACAAAGTCATAATTCACATCCAACAGTCATTTAGAGTCAAAAGATTAAATGTTAAAATTTCATCATTAAATACCATTTTGGGATCGTTCGACAGGTCCGGAGTCATCGTTTTTCCATCCGAAAATTGATTTTTGGGACTGTACCAAAAATTATTCAAAATGTCAATTGGATCATGCCTCATGTTGAATAACCACTTTTTAAACCCTCACAGTGACCAAAATTGCCATTTTTACAGAGGTTTGCTTACTCAAAAGCTTCAATTTTGACCCGTTTCAGGCACAGAAATGACTTTAAACACACTTATTTTAGTTGTCAAAGTCATAATTCACATCCATCAGTAATTTAGAGTCAAAAGATTAAATGTTAAAATTTCATCATTATAGACAATTTTGGGATCGTTCGACTGGTCCGGAGTCATCGTTTTTTATCCGGAAATTGATTTTTTGGACTGTACCAAAAATGATTCAAAATGTCAACTGGATCATGCCTCATGTTGAATAACCACTTTTTAAACCCTCACAGTGACCAAAATTGCCATTTTTACAGAGTTTTGCTTACTCAAAAGCTTCAATTTTGACCCGTTTCAGGCACAGAAATGACTTTAAACACACTTATTTTAGTTGACAAAGTCATAATTCACATCCATCAGTAATTTAGAGTCAAAAGATTAAATGTTAAAATTTCATCATTATAGACCATTTTGGGATCGTTCGACTGGTCCGGAGTCATCGTTTTTCATCCGAAAATTGATTTTTTGGACTGTATCAAAAATGATTCAAAATGTCAATTGGATCATGCCTCATGTTGAATAACCACTTTTTAAACCCTCACAGTGACCAAAATTGCCATTTTTACAGAGTTTTGCTTACTCAAAAGCTTCCATTTTGACCCGTTTCAGGCACAGAAATGACTTTAAACACACTTATTCTAGTTGACAGTGTCATAATTCACATTCAACAGTCATTTAGAGTCAAAAGATTAAATGTTAAAATTTCATCATTATAGACCATTTTGGGATCGTTCGACTGGTCCGGAGTCATCGTTTTTCATCCGAAAATTGATTTTTTAGACTGTACCAAAAATGATTCAAAATGTCAATTGGATCATGCCTCATGTTGAATAACCACTTTTTAAACCCTCACAGTGACCAAAATTGCCATTTATACAGAGTTTTGCTTACTCAAAAGCTTCAATTTTGACCCGTTTCAGGCACAGAAATGACTTTAAACACACTTATTTTAGTTGACAAAGTCATAATTCACATCCAACAGTCATTTAGAGTCAAAAGATTAAATGTTAAAATTTCATCATTATAGACCATTTTGGGATCGTTCGACAGGTCCGGAGTCATCGTTTTTCCATCCGAAAATTGATTTTTGGGACTGTACCAAAAATTATTCAAAATGTCAATTAGATCATGCCTCATGTTGAATAACCACTTTTTAAACCCTCACAGTGACCAAAATTGCCATTTTTACAGAGTTTTGCTTACTCAAAAGCTTCAATTTTGACCCGTTTCAGGCACAGAAATGACTTTAAACACACTTATTTTAGTTGACAAAGTCATAATTCACCATCATCAGTAATTTAGAGTCAAAAGATTAAATGTTAAAATTTCATCATTATAGACAATTTTGGGATCGTTCGACTGGTCCGGAGTCATCGTTTTTTATCCGAAAATTGATTTTTTGGACTGTACCAAAAATGATTCAAAATGTCAATTGGATCATGCCTCATGTTGAATAACCACTTTTTAAACCCTCACAGTGACCAAAATTGCCATTTTTACAGAGTTTTGCTTACTCAAAAGCTTCAATTTTGACCCGTTTCAGGCACAAAAATGACTTTAAACACACTTATTCTAGTTGACAAAGTCACAATTCACATCCAACAGTAATTTAGAGTCAAAAGATTAAATGTTAAAATTTCATCATTATAGACCATTTTGGGATCGTTCGACAGGTCCGGAGTCATCGTTTTTCATTCGAAAATTGATTTTTTGGACTGTACCAAAAATGATTCAAAATGTCAATTGGATCATGCCTCATGTTGAATAACCACTTTTTAAACCCTCACAGTGACCAAAATTGCCATTTTTACAGAGTTTTGCTTACTCAAAAGCTTCCATTTTGACTCTTTTCAGGCACAGAAATGACTTTAAACACACTTATTCTAGTTGACAAAGTCATAATTCACATCCAACAGTCATTTAGAGTCAAAAGATTAAATGTTAAAATTTCATCATTATAGACCATTTTGGGATCGTTCGACTGGTCCGGAGTCATCGTTTTTCATCCGAAAATAGATTTTTTGGACTGTACCAAAAATGATTCAAAATGTCAATTGGATCATGCCTCATGTTGAATAACCACTTTTTAAACCCTCACAGTGACCAAAATTGCCATTTTTACAGAGTTTTGCTTACTCAAAAGCTTCCATTTTGACCCGTTTCAGGCACAGAAATGACTTTAAACACACTTATTCTAGTTGACAAAGTCATAATGCACATCCAACAGTCATTTAGAGTCAAAAGATTAAATGTTAAAATTTCATCATTATAGACCATTTTGGGATCGTTCGACAGGTCCGGAGTCATCGTTTTTCATCCGAAAATTGATTTTTGGGACTGTACCAAAAATTATTCAAAATGTCAATTGGATCATGCCTCATGTTGAATAACCACTTTTTAAACCCTCACAGTGACCAAAATTGCCATTTTTACAGAGTTTTGCTTACTCAAAAGCTTCAATTTTGACCCGTTTCAGGCACAGAAATGACTTTAAACACACTTATTTTAGTTGACAAAGTCATAATTCAAATCCATCAGTAATTTAGAGTCAAAAGATTAAATGTTAAAATTTCATCATTATAGACAATTTTGGGATCGTTCGACTGGTCCGGAGTCATCGTTTTTTATCCGAAAATTGATTTTTTGGACTGTACCAAAAATGATTCAAAATGTCGATTGGATCATGCCTCATGTTGAATAACCACTTTTTAAACCCTCACAGTGACCAAAATTGCCATTTTTACAGAGTTTTGCTTACTCAAAAGCTTCAATTTTGACCCGTTTCAGGCACAAAAATGACTTTAAACACACTTATTCTAGTTGACAAAGTCACAATTCACATCCAACAGTAATTTAGAGTCAAAAGATTAAATGTTAAAATTTCATCATTATAGACCATTTTGGGATCGTTCGACAGGTCCGGAGTCATAGTTTTTCATGCGAAAATTGATTTTTTGGACTGTACCAAAAATGATTCAAAATGTCGATTGGATCATGCCTCATGTTGAATAACCACTTTTTAAACCCTCACAGTGACCAAAATTGCCATTTTTACAGAGTTTTGCTTACTCAAAAGCTTCAATTTTGACCCGTTTCAGGCACAAAAATGACTTTAAACACACTTATTCTAGTTGACAAAGTCACAATTCACATCCAACAGTAATTTAGAGTCAAAAGATTAAATGTTAAAATTTCATCATTATAGACCATTTTGGGATCGTTCGACAGGTCCGGAGTCATAGTTTTTCATCCGAAAATTGATTTTTTGGACTGTACCAAAAATGATTCAAAATGTCAATTGGATCATGCCTCATGTTGAATAACCACTTTTTAAATCCTCACAGTGACCAAAACTGCCATTTTTACAGAGTTTTGCTTACTCAAAAGCTTCAATTTTGACCCGTTTCAGGCACAACAATGACTTTAAACACACTTATTCTAGTTGACAAAGTCACAATTCACATCCAACAGTAATTTAGAGTCAAAAGATTAAATGTTAAAATTTCATCATTATAGACCATTTTGGGATCGTTCGACAGGTCCGGAGTCATAGTTTTTCATCCGAAAATTGATTTTTTGGACTGTACCAAAAATGATTCAAAATGTCAATTGGATCATGCCTCATGTTGAATAACCACTTTTTAAACCCTCACAGTGACCAAAATTGCCATTTTTACAGAGTTTTGCTTACTCAAAAGCTTCAATTTTGACCCGTTTCAGGCACAGAAATGACTTTAAACACACTTATTTTAGTTGACAAAGTCATAATTCACATCCATCAGTAATTTAGAGTCAAAAGATTAAATGTTAAAATTTCATCATTATAGACCATTTTGGGATCGTTCGACTGGTCCGGAGTCATCGTTTTTCATCCGAAAATTGATTTTTTGGACTGTACCAAAAATGATTCAAAATGTCAATTGGATCATGCCTCATGTTGAATAAACACTTTTTAAACCCTCACAGTGACCAAAATTGCCATTTTTACAGAGTTTTGCTTACTCAAAAGCTTCCATTTTGACCCGTTTCAGGCACAGAAATGACTTTAAACACACTTATTCTAGTTGACAGTGTCATAATTCACATTCAACAGTCATTTAGAGTCAAAAGATTAAATGTTAAAATTTCATCATTATAGACCATTTTGGGATCGTTCGACTGGTCCGGAGTCATCGTTTTTCATCCGAAAATTGATTTTTTAGACTGTACCAAAAATGATTCAAAATGTCAATTGGATCATGCCTCATGTTGAATAACCACTTTTTAAACCCTCACAGTGACCAAAATTGCCATTTTTACAGAGTTTTGCTTACTCAAAAGCTTCAATTTTGACCCGTTTCAGGCACAGAAATGACTTTAAACACACTTATTTTAGTTGACAAAGTCACAATTCACATCCAACAGTCATTTAGAGTCAAAAGATTAAATGTTAAAATTTCATCATTATAGACCATTTTGGGATCGTTCGACAGGTCCGGAGTCATCGTTTTTCATCTGAAAATTGATTTTTTGGACTGTACCAAAAATGATTCAAAATGTCAATTGGATCATGCCTCATGTTGAATAACCACTTTTTAAACCCTCACAGTGACCAAAATTGCCATTTTTACAGAGTTTTGCTTACTCAAAAGCTTCCATTTTGACCCGTTTCAGGCACAGAAATGACTTTAAACACACTTATTCTAGTTGACAAAGTCATAATTCACATCCAACAGTCATTTAGAGTCAAAAGATTAAATGTTAAAATTTCATCATTAAATACCATTTTGGGATCGTTCGACAGGTCCGGAGTCATCGTTTTTCCATCCGAAAATTGATTTTTGGGACTGTACCAAAAATTATTCAAAATGTCAATTGGATCATGCCTCATGTTGAATAACCACTTTTTAAACCCTCACAGTGACCAAAATTGCCATTTTTACAGAGTTTTGCTTACTAAAAAGCTTCCATTTTGACCCGTTTCAGGCACAGAAATGACTTTAAACACACTTATTCTAGTTGACAAAGTCATAATTCACATCCAACAGTCATTTAGAGTCAAAAGATTAAATGTTAAAATTTCATCATTAAATACCATTTTGGGATCGTTCGACAGGTCTGGAGTCATCGTTTTTCCATCCGAAAATTGATTTTTGGGACTGTACCAAAAATTATTCAAAATGTCAATTGGATCATGCCTCATGTTGAATAACCACTTTTTAAACCCTCACAGTGACCAAAATTGCCATTTTTACAGAGTTTTGCTTACTCAAAAGCTTCAATTTTGACCCGATTCAGGCACAGAAATGACTTTAAACACACTTATTTTAGTTGTCAAAGTCATAATTCACATCCATCAGTAATTTAGAGTCAAAAGATTAAATGTTAAAATTTCATCATTATAGACAATTTTGGGATCGTTCGACTGGTCCGGAGTCATCGTTTTTTATCCGAAAATTGATTTTTTGGACTGTACCAAAAATGATTCAAAATGTCAATTGGGTCATGCCTCATGTTGAATAACCACTTTTTAAACCCTCACAGTGACCAAAATTGCCATTTTTACAGAGTTTTGCTTACTCAAAAGCTTCAATTTTGACCCGTTTCAGGCACAGAAATGACTTTAAACACACTTATTTTAGTTGACAAAGTCATAATTCACATCCATCAGTAATTTAGAGTCAAAAGATTAAATGTTAAAATTTCATCATTATAGACAATTTTGGGATCGTTCGACTGGTCCGGAGTCATCGTTTTTTATCCGAAAATTGATTTTTTGGACTGTACCAAAAATGATTCAAAATGTCAATTGGATCATGCCTCATGTTGAATAACCACTTTTTAAACCCTCACAGTGACCAAAATTGCCATTTTTACAGAGTTTTGCTTACTCAAAAGCTTCAATTTTGACCCGTTTCAGGCACAAAAATGACTTTAAACACACTTATTCTAGTTGACAAAGTCACAATTCACATCCAACAGTAATTTAGAGTCAAAAGATTAAATGTTAAAATTTCATCATTATAGACCATTTTGGGATCGTTCGACAGGTCCGGAGTCATCGTTTTTCATTCGAAAATTGATTTTTTGGACTGTACCAAAAATGATTCAAAATGTCAATTGGATCATGCCTCATGTTGAATAACCACTTTTTAAACCCTCACAGTGACCAAAATTGCCATTTTTACAGAGTTTTGCTTACTCAAAAGCTTCCATTTTGACTCTTTTCAGGCACAGAAATGACTTTAAACACACTTATTCTAGTTGACAAAGTCATAATTCACATCCAACAGTCATTTAGAGTCAAAAGATTAAATGTTAAAATTTCATCATTATAGACCATTTTGGGATCGTTCGACTGGTCCGGAGTCATCGTTTTTCATCCGAAAATTGATTTTTTGGACTGTACCAAAAATGATTCAAAATGTCAATTGGATCATGCCTCATGTTGAATAACCACTTTTTAAACCCTCACAGTGACCAAAATTGCCATTTTTACAGAGTTTTGCTTACTCAAAAGCTTCCATTTTGACCCGTTTCAGGCACAGAAATGACTTTAAACACACTTATTCTAGTTGACAAAGTCATAATGCACATCCAACAGTCATTTAGAGTCAAAAGATTAAATGTTAAAATTTCATCATTATAGACCATTTTGGGATCGTTCGACAGGTCCGGAGTCATCGTTTTTCATCCGAAAATTGATTTTTGGGACTGTACCAAAAATTATTCAAAATGTCAATTGGATCATGCCTCATGTTGAATAACCACTTTTTAAACCCTCACAGTGACCAAAATTGCCATTTTTACAGAGTTTTGCTTACTCAAAAGCTTCAATTTTGACCCGTTTCAGGCACAGAAATGACTTTAAACACACTTATTTTAGTTGACAAAGTCATAATTCAAATCCATCAGTAATTTAGAGTCAAAAGATTAAATGTTAAAATTTCATCATTATAGACAATTTTGGGATCGTTCGACTGGTCCGGAGTCATCGTTTTTTATCCGAAAATTGATTTTTTGGACTGTACCAAAAATGATTCAAAATGTCGATTGGATCATGCCTCATGTTGAATAACCACTTTTTAAACCCTCACAGTGACCAAAATTGCCATTTTTACAGAGTTTTGCTTACTCAAAAGCTTCAATTTTGACCCGTTTCAGGCACAAAAATGACTTTAAACACACTTATTCTAGTTGACAAAGTCACAATTCACATCCAACAGTAATTTAGAGTCAAAAGATTAAATGTTAAAATTTCATCATTATAGACCATTTTGGGATCGTTCGACAGGTCCGGAGTCATAGTTTTTCATCCGAAAATTGATTTTTTGGACTGTACCAAAAATGATTCAAAATGTCGATTGGATCATGCCTCATGTTGAATAACCACTTTTTAAACCCTCACAGTGACCAAAATTGCCATTTTTACAGAGTTTTGCTTACTCAAAAGCTTCAATTTTGACCCGTTTCAGGCACAAAAATGACTTTAAACACACTTATTCTAGTTGACAAAGTCACAATTCACATCCAACAGTAATTTAGAGTCAAAAGATTAAATGTTAAAATTTCATCATTATAGACCATTTTGGGATCGTTCGACAGGTCCGGAGTCATAGTTTTTCATCCGAAAATTGATTTTTTGGACTGTACCAAAAATGATTCAAAATGTCAATTGGATCATGCCTCATGTTGAATAACCACTTTTTAAATCCTCACAGTGACCAAAACTGCCATTTTTACAGAGTTTTGCTTACTCAAAAGCTTCAATTTTGACCCGTTTCAGGCACAACAATGACTTTAAACACACTTATTCTAGTTGACAAAGTCACAATTCACATCCAACAGTAATTTAGAGTCAAAAGATTAAATGTTAAAATTTCATCATTATAGACCATTTTGGGATCGTTCGACAGGTCCGGAGTCATAGTTTTTCATCCGAAAATTGATTTTTTGGACTGTACCAAAAATGATTCAAAATGTCAATTGGATCATGCCTCATGTTGAATAACCACTTTTTAAACCCTCACAGTGACCAAAATTGCCATTTTTACAGAGTTTTGCTTACTCAAAAGCTTCAATTTTGACCCGTTTCAGGCACAGAAATGACTTTAAACACACTTATTTTAGTTGACAAAGTCATAATTCACATCCATCAGTAATTTAGAGTCAAAAGATTAAATGTTAAAATTTCATCATTATAGACCATTTTGGGATCGTTCGACTGGTCCGGAGTCATCGTTTTTCATCCGAAAATTGATTTTTTGGACTGTACCAAAAATGATTCAAAATGTCAATTGGATCATGCCTCATGTTGAATAAACACTTTTTAAACCCTCACAGTGACCAAAATTGCCATTTTTACAGAGTTTTGCTTACTCAAAAGCTTCCATTTTGACCCGTTTCAGGCACAGAAATGACTTTAAACACACTTATTCTAGTTGACAGTGTCATAATTCACATTCAACAGTCATTTAGAGTCAAAAGATTAAATGTTAAAATTTCATCATTATAGACCATTTTGGGATCGTTCGACTGGTCCGGAGTCATCGTTTTTCATCCGAAAATTGATTTTTTAGACTGTACCAAAAATGATTCAAAATGTCAATTGGATCATGCCTCATGTTGAATAACCACTTTTTAAACCCTCACAGTGACCAAAATTGCCATTTTTACAGAGTTTTGCTTACTCAAAAGCTTCCATTTTGACCCGTTTCAGGCACAGAAATGACTTTAAACACACTTATTCTAGTTGACAGTGTCATAATTCACATTCAACAGTCATTTAGAGTCAAAAGATTAAATGTTAAAATTTCATCATTATAGACCATTTTGGGATCGTTCGACTGGTCCGGAGTCATCGTTTTTCATCCGAAAATTGATTTTTTAGACTGTACCAAAAATGATTCAAAATGTCAATTGGATCATGCCTCATGTTGAATAACCACTTTTTAAACCCTCACAGTGACCAAAATTGCCATTTATACAGAGTTTTGCTTACTCAAAAGCTTCAATTTTGACCCGTTTCAGGCACAGAAATGACTTTAAACACACTTATTTTAGTTGACAAAGTCATAATTCACATCCAACAGTCATTTAGAGTCAAAAGATTAAATGTTAAAATTTCATCATTATAGACCATTTTGGGATCGTTCGACAGGTCCGGAGTCATCGTTTTTCCATCCGAAAATTGATTTTTGGGACTGTACCAAAAATTATTCAAAATGTCAATTGGATCATGCCTCATGTTGAATAACCACTTTTTAAACCCTCACAGTGACCAAAATTGCCATTTTTACAGAGTTTTGCTTACTCAAAAGCTTCAATTTTGACCCGTTTCAGGCACAGAAATGACTTTAAACACACTTATTTTAGTTGACAAAGTCATAATTCACATCCATCAGTAATTTAGAGTCAAAAGATTAAATGTTAAAATTTCATCATTATAGACAATTTTGGGATCGTTCGACTGGTCCGGAGTCATCGTTTTTTATCCGAAAATTGATTTTTTGGACTGTACCAAAAATGATTCAAAATGTCAATTGGATCATGCCTCATGTTGAATAACCACTTTTTAAACCCTCACAGTGACCAAAATTGCCATTTTTACAGAGTTTTGCTTACTCAAAAGCTTCAATTTTGACCCGTTTCAGGCACAAAAATGACTTTAAACACACTTATTCTAGTTGACAAAGTCACAATTCACATCCAACAGTAATTTAGAGTCAAAAGATTAAATGTTAAAATTTCATCATTATAGACCATTTTGGGATCGTTCGACAGGTCCGGAGTCATCGTTTTTCATTCGAAAATTGATTTTTTGGACTGTACCAAAAATGATTCAAAATGTCAATTGGATCATGCCTCATGTTGAATAACCACTTTTTAAACCCTCACAGTGACCAAAATTGCCATTTTTACAGAGTTTTGCTTACTCAAAAGCTTCCATTTTGACTCTTTTCAGGCACAGAAATGACTTTAAACACACTTATTCTAGTTGACAAAGTCATAATTCACATCCAACAGTCATTTAGAGTCAAAAGATTAAATGTTAAAATTTCATCATTATAGACCATTTTGGGATCGTTCGACTGGTCCGGAGTCATCGTTTTTCATCCGAAAATAGATTTTTTGGACTGTACCAAAAATGATTCAAAATGTCAATTGGATCATGCCTCATGTTGAATAACCACTTTTTAAACCCTCACAGTGACCAAAATTGCCATTTTTACAGAGTTTTGCTTACTCAAAAGCTTCCATTTTGACCCGTTTCAGGCACAGAAATGACTTTAAACACACTTATTCTAGTTGACAAAGTCATAATGCACATCCAACAGTCATTTAGAGTCAAAAGATTAAATGTTAAAATTTCATCATTATAGACCATTTTGGGATCGTTCGACAGGTCCGGAGTCATCGTTTTTCATCCGAAAATTGATTTTTGGGACTGTACCAAAAATTATTCAAAATGTCAATTGGATCATGCCTCATGTTGAATAACCACTTTTTAAACCCTCACAGTGACCAAAATTGCCATTTTTACAGAGTTTTGCTTACTCAAAAGCTTCAATTTTGACCCGTTTCAGGCACAGAAATGACTTTAAACACACTTATTTTAGTTGACAAAGTCATAATTCAAATCCATCAGTAATTTAGAGTCAAAAGATTAAATGTTAAAATTTCATCATTATAGACAATTTTGGGATCGTTCGACTGGTCCGGAGTCATCGTTTTTTATCCGAAAATTGATTTTTTGGACTGTACCAAAAATGATTCAAAATGTCGATTGGATCATGCCTCATGTTGAATAACCACTTTTTAAACCCTCACAGTGACCAAAATTGCCATTTTTACAGAGTTTTGCTTACTCAAAAGCTTCAATTTTGACCCGTTTCAGGCACAAAAATGACTTTAAACACACTTATTCTAGTTGACAAAGTCACAATTCACATCCAACAGTAATTTAGAGTCAAAAGATTAAATGTTAAAATTTCATCATTATAGACCATTTTGGGATCGTTCGACAGGTCCGGAGTCATAGTTTTTCATCCGAAAATTGATTTTTTGGACTGTACCAAAAATGATTCAAAATGTCGATTGGATCATGCCTCATGTTGAATAACCACTTTTTAAACCCTCACAGTGACCAAAATTGCCATTTTTACAGAGTTTTGCTTACTCAAAAGCTTCAATTTTGACCCGTTTCAGGCACAAAAATGACTTTAAACACACTTATTCTAGTTGACAAAGTCACAATTCACATCCAACAGTAATTTAGAGTCAAAAGATTAAATGTTAAAATTTCATCATTATAGACCATTTTGGGATCGTTCGACAGGTCCGGAGTCATAGTTTTTCATCCGAAAATTGATTTTTTGGACTGTACCAAAAATGATTCAAAATGTCAATTGGATCATGCCTCATGTTGAATAACCACTTTTTAAATCCTCACAGTGACCAAAACTGCCATTTTTACAGAGTTTTGCTTACTCAAAAGCTTCAATTTTGACCCGTTTCAGGCACAACAATGACTTTAAACACACTTATTCTAGTTGACAAAGTCACAATTCACATCCAACAGTAATTTAGAGTCAAAAGATTAAATGTTAAAATTTCATCATTATAGACCATTTTGGGATCGTTCGACAGGTCCGGAGTCATAGTTTTTCATCCGAAAATTGATTTTTTGGACTGTACCAAAAATGATTCAAAATGTCAATTGGATCATGCCTCATGTTGAATAACCACTTTTTAAACCCTCACAGTGACCAAAATTGCCATTTTTACAGAGTTTTGCTTACTCAAAAGCTTCAATTTTGACCCGTTTCAGGCACAGAAATGACTTTAAACACACTTATTTTAGTTGACAAAGTCATAATTCACATCCATCAGTAATTTAGAGTCAAAAGATTAAATGTTAAAATTTCATCATTATAGACCATTTTGGGATCGTTCGACTGGTCCGGAGTCATCGTTTTTCATCCGAAAATTGATTTTTTGGACTGTACCAAAAATGATTCAAAATGTCAATTGGATCATGCCTCATGTTGAATAAACACTTTTTAAACCCTCACAGTGACCAAAATTGCCATTTTTACAGAGTTTTGCTTACTCAAAAGCTTCCATTTTGACCCGTTTCAGGCACAGAAATGACTTTAAACACACTTATTCTAGTTGACAGTGTCATAATTCACATTCAACAGTCATTTAGAGTCAAAAGATTAAATGTTAAAATTTCATCATTATAGACCATTTTGGGATCGTTCGACTGGTCCGGAGTCATCGTTTTTCATCCGAAAATTGATTTTTTAGACTGTACCAAAAATGATTCAAAATGTCAATTGGATCATGCCTCATGTTGAATAACCACTTTTTAAACCCTCACAGTGACCAAAATTGCCATTTTTACAGAGTTTTGCTTACTCAAAAGCTTCAATTTTGACCCGTTTCAGGCACAGAAATGACTTTAAACACACTTATTTTAGTTGACAAAGTCACAATTCACATCCAACAGTCATTTAGAGTCAAAAGATTAAATGTTAAAATTTCATCATTATAGACCATTTTGGGATCGTTCGACAGGTCCGGAGTCATCGTTTTTCATCTGAAAATTGATTTTTTGGACTGTACCAAAAATGATTCAAAATGTCAATTGGATCATGCCTCATGTTGAATAACCACTTTTTAAACCCTCACAGTGACCAAAATTGCCATTTTTACAGAGTTTTGCTTACTCAAAAGCTTCCATTTTGACCCGTTTCAGGCACAGAAATGACTTTAAACACACTTATTCTAGTTGACAAAGTCATAATTCACATCCAACAGTCATTTAGAGTCAAAAGATTAAATGTTAAAATTTCATCATTAAATACCATTTTGGGATCGTTCGACAGGTCCGGAGTCATCGTTTTTCCATCCGAAAATTGATTTTTGGGACTGTACCAAAAATTATTCAAAATGTCAATTGGATCATGCCTCATGTTGAATAACCACTTTTTAAACCCTCACAGTGACCAAAATTGCCATTTTTACAGAGTTTTGCTTACTAAAAAGCTTCCATTTTGACCCGTTTCAGGCACAGAAATGACTTTAAACACACTTATTCTAGTTGACAAAGTCATAATTCACATCCAACAGTCATTTAGAGTCAAAAGATTAAATGTTAAAATTTCATCATTAAATACCATTTTGGGATCGTTCGACAGGTCCGGAGTCATCGTTTTTCCATCCGAAAATTGATTTTTGGGACTGTACCAAAAATTATTCAAAATGTCAATTGGATCATGCCTCATGTTGAATAACCACTTTTTAAACCCTCACAGTGACCAAAATTGCCATTTTTACAGAGTTTTGCTTACTCAAAAGCTTCAATTTTGACCCGTTTCAGGCACAGAAATGACTTTAAACACACTTATTTTAGTTGTCAAAGTCATAATTCACATCCATCAGTAATTTAGAGTCAAAAGATTAAATGTTAAAATTTCATCATTATAGACAATTTTGGGATCGTTCGACTGGTCCGGAGTCATCGTTTTTTATCCGAAAATTGATTTTTTGGACTGTACCAAAAATGATTCAAAATGTCAATTGGGTCATGCCTCATGTTGAATAACCACTTTTTAAACCCTCACAGTGACCAAAATTGCCATTTTTACAGAGTTTTGCTTACTCAAAAGCTTCAATTTTGACCCGTTTCAGGCACAGAAATGACTTTAAACACACTTATTTTAGTTGACAAAGTCATAATTCACATCCATCAGTAATTTAGAGTCAAAAGATTAAATGTTAAAATTTCATCATTATAGACAATTTTGGGATCGTTCGACTGGTCCGGAGTCATCGTTTTTTATCCGAAAATTGATTTTTTGGACTGTACCAAAAATGATTCAAAATGTCAATTGGATCATGCCTCATGTTGAATAACCACTTTTTAAACCCTCACAGTGACCAAAATTGCCATTTTTACAGAGTTTTGCTTACTCAAAAGCTTCAATTTTGACCCGTTTCAGGCACAAAAATGACTTTAAACACACTTATTCTAGTTGACAAAGTCACAATTCACATCCAACAGTAATTTAGAGTCAAAAGATTAAATGTTAAAATTTCATCATTATAGACCATTTTGGGATCGTTCGACAGGTCCGGAGTCATCGTTTTTCATTCGAAAATTGATTTTTTGGACTGTACCAAAAATGATTCAAAATGTCAATTGGATCATGCCTCATGTTGAATAACCACTTTTTAAACCCTCACAGTGACCAAAATTGCCATTTTTACAGAGTTTTGCTTACTCAAAAGCTTCCATTTTGACTCTTTTCAGGCACAGAAATGACTTTAAACACACTTATTCTAGTTGACAAAGTCATAATTCACATCCAACAGTCATTTAGAGTCAAAAGATTAAATGTTAAAATTTCATCATTATAGACCATTTTGGGATCGTTCGACTGGTCCGGAGTCATCGTTTTTCATCCGAAAATTGATTTTTTGGACTGTACCAAAAATGATTCAAAATGTCAATTGGATCATGCCTCATGTTGAATAACCACTTTTTAAACCCTCACAGTGACCAAAATTGCCATTTTTACAGAGTTTTGCTTACTCAAAAGCTTCCATTTTGACCCGTTTCAGGCACAGAAATGACTTTAAACACACTTATTCTAGTTGACAAAGTCATAATGCACATCCAACAGTCATTTAGAGTCAAAAGATTAAATGTTAAAATTTCATCATTATAGACCATTTTGGGATCGTTCGACAGGTCCGGAGTCATCGTTTTTCATCCGAAAATTGATTTTTGGGACTGTACCAAAAATTATTCAAAATGTCAATTGGATCATGCCTCATGTTGAATAACCACTTTTTAAACCCTCACAGTGACCAAAATTGCCATTTTTACAGAGTTTTGCTTACTCAAAAGCTTCAATTTTGACCCGTTTCAGGCACAGAAATGACTTTAAACACACTTATTTTAGTTGACAAAGTCATAATTCAAATCCATCAGTAATTTAGAGTCAAAAGATTAAATGTTAAAATTTCATCATTATAGACAATTTTGGGATCGTTCGACTGGTCCGGAGTCATCGTTTTTTATCCGAAAATTGATTTTTTGGACTGTACCAAAAATGATTCAAAATGTCGATTGGATCATGCCTCATGTTGAATAACCACTTTTTAAACCCTCACAGTGACCAAAATTGCCATTTTTACAGAGTTTTGCTTACTCAAAAGCTTCAATTTTGACCCGTTTCAGGCACAAAAATGACTTTAAACACACTTATTCTAGTTGACAAAGTCACAATTCACATCCAACAGTAATTTAGAGTCAAAAGATTAAATGTTAAAATTTCATCATTATAGACCATTTTGGGATCGTTCGACAGGTCCGGAGTCATAGTTTTTCATCCGAAAATTGATTTTTTGGACTGTACCAAAAATGATTCAAAATGTCGATTGGATCATGCCTCATGTTGAATAACCACTTTTTAAACCCTCACAGTGACCAAAATTGCCATTTTTACAGAGTTTTGCTTACTCAAAAGCTTCAATTTTGACCCGTTTCAGGCACAAAAATGACTTTAAACACACTTATTCTAGTTGACAAAGTCACAATTCACATCCAACAGTAATTTAGAGTCAAAAGATTAAATGTTAAAATTTCATCATTATAGACCATTTTGGGATCGTTCGACAGGTCCGGAGTCATAGTTTTTCATCCGAAAATTGATTTTTTGGACTGTACCAAAAATGATTCAAAATGTCAATTGGATCATGCCTCATGTTGAATAACCACTTTTTAAATCCTCACAGTGACCAAAACTGCCATTTTTACAGAGTTTTGCTTACTCAAAAGCTTCAATTTTGACCCGTTTCAGGCACAACAATGACTTTAAACACACTTATTCTAGTTGACAAAGTCACAATTCACATCCAACAGTAATTTAGAGTCAAAAGATTAAATGTTAAAATTTCATCATTATAGACCATTTTGGGATCGTTCGACAGGTCCGGAGTCATAGTTTTTCATCCGAAAATTGATTTTTTGGACTGTACCAAAAATGATTCAAAATGTCAATTGGATCATGCCTCATGTTGAATAACCACTTTTTAAACCCTCACAGTGACCAAAATTGCCATTTTTACAGAGTTTTGCTTACTCAAAAGCTTCAATTTTGACCCGTTTCAGGCACAGAAATGACTTTAAACACACTTATTTTAGTTGACAAAGTCATAATTCACATCCATCAGTAATTTAGAGTCAAAAGATTAAATGTTAAAATTTCATCATTATAGACCATTTTGGGATCGTTCGACTGGTCCGGAGTCATCGTTTTTCATCCGAAAATTGATTTTTTGGACTGTACCAAAAATGATTCAAAATGTCAATTGGATCATGCCTCATGTTGAATAAACACTTTTTAAACCCTCACAGTGACCAAAATTGCCATTTTTACAGAGTTTTGCTTACTCAAAAGCTTCCATTTTGACCCGTTTCAGGCACAGAAATGACTTTAAACACACTTATTCTAGTTGACAGTGTCATAATTCACATTCAACAGTCATTTAGAGTCAAAAGATTAAATGTTAAAATTTCATCATTATAGACCATTTTGGGATCGTTCGACTGGTCCGGAGTCATCGTTTTTCATCCGAAAATTGATTTTTTAGACTGTACCAAAAATGATTCAAAATGTCAATTGGATCATGCCTCATGTTGAATAACCACTTTTTAAACCCTCACAGTGACCAAAATTGCCATTTTTACAGAGTTTTGCTTACTCAAAAGCTTCAATTTTGACCCGTTTCAGGCACAGAAATGACTTTAAACACACTTATTTTAGTTGACAAAGTCACAATTCACATCCAACAGTCATTTAGAGTCAAAAGATTAAATGTTAAAATTTCATCATTATAGACCATTTTGGGATCGTTCGACAGGTCCGGAGTCATCGTTTTTCATCTGAAAATTGATTTTTTGGACTGTACCAAAAATGATTCAAAATGTCAATTGGATCATGCCTCATGTTGAATAACCACTTTTTAAACCCTCACAGTGACCAAAATTGCCATTTTTACAGAGTTTTGCTTACTCAAAAGCTTCCATTTTGACCCGTTTCAGGCACAGAAATGACTTTAAACACACTTATTCTAGTTGACAAAGTCATAATTCACATCCAACAGTCATTTAGAGTCAAAAGATTAAATGTTAAAATTTCATCATTAAATACCATTTTGGGATCGTTCGACAGGTCCGGAGTCATCGTTTTTCCATCCGAAAATTGATTTTTGGGACTGTACCAAAAATTATTCAAAATGTCAATTGGATCATGCCTCATGTTGAATAACCACTTTTTAAACCCTCACAGTGACCAAAATTGCCATTTTTACAGAGTTTTGCTTACTAAAAAGCTTCCATTTTGACCCGTTTCAGGCACAGAAATGACTTTAAACACACTTATTCTAGTTGACAAAGTCATAATTCACATCCAACAGTCATTTAGAGTCAAAAGATTAAATGTTAAAATTTCATCATTAAATACCATTTTGGGATCGTTCGACAGGTCCGGAGTCATCGTTTTTCCATCCGAAAATTGATTTTTGGGACTGTACCAAAAATTATTCAAAATGTCAATTGGATCATGCCTCATGTTGAATAACCACTTTTTAAACCCTCACAGTGACCAAAATTGCCATTTTTACAGAGTTTTGCTTACTCAAAAGCTTCAATTTTGACCCGTTTCAGGCACAGAAATGACTTTAAACACACTTATTTTAGTTGTCAAAGTCATAATTCACATCCATCAGTAATTTAGAGTCAAAAGATTAAATGTTAAAATTTCATCATTATAGACAATTTTGGGATCGTTCGACTGGTCCGGAGTCATCGTTTTTTATCCGAAAATTGATTTTTTGGACTGTACCAAAAATGATTCAAAATGTCAATTGGGTCATGCCTCATGTTGAATAACCACTTTTTAAACCCTCACAGTGACCAAAATTGCCATTTTTACAGAGTTTTGCTTACTCAAAAGCTTCAATTTTGACCCGTTTCAGGCACAGAAATGACTTTAAACACACTTATTTTAGTTGACAAAGTCATAATTCACATCCATCAGTAATTTAGAGTCAAAAGATTAAATGTTAAAATTTCATCATTATAGACCATTTTGGGATCGTTCGACTGGTCCGGAGTCATCGTTTTTCATCCGAAAATTGATTTTTTGGACTGTATCAAAAATGATTCAAAATGTCAATTGGATCATGCCTCATGTTGAATAACCACTTTTTAAACCCTCACAGTGACCAAAATTGCCATTTTTACAGAGTTTTGCTTACTCAAAAGCTTCCATTTTGACCCGTTTCAGGCACAGAAATGACTTTAAACACACTTATTCTAGTTGACAGTGTCATAATTCACATTCAACAGTCATTTAGAGTCAAAAGATTAAATGTTAAAATTTCATCATTATAGACCATTTTGGGATCGTTCGACTGGTCCGGAGTCATCGTTTTTCATCCGAAAATTGATTTTTTAGACTGTACCAAAAATGATTCAAAATGTCAATTGGATCATGCCTCATGTTGAATAACCACTTTTTAAACCCTCACAGTGACCAAAATTGCCATTTATACAGAGTTTTGCTTACTCAAAAGCTTCAATTTTGACCCGTTTCAGGCACAGAAATGACTTTAAACACACTTATTTTAGTTGACAAAGTCATAATTCACATCCAACAGTCATTTAGAGTCAAAAGATTAAATGTTAAAATTTCATCATTATAGACCATTTTGGGATCGTTCGACTGGTCCGGAGTCATCGTTTTTCATCCGAAAATTGATTTTTTGGACTGTACCAAAAATGATTCAAAATGTCAATTGGATCATGCCTCATGTTGAATAACCACTTTTTAAACCCTCACAGTGACCAAAATTGCCATTTTTACAGAGTTTTGCTTACTCAAAAGTTTCAATTTTGACCCGTTTCAGGCACAAAAATGACTTTAAACACACTTATTTTAGTTGACAAAGTCACAATTCACATCCAACAGTAATTTAGAGTCAAAAGATTAAATGTTAAAATTTCATCATTATAGACCATTTTGGGATCGTTCGACAGGTCCGGAGTCATCGTTTTTCCATCCGAAAATTGATTTTTGGGACTGTACCAAAAATTATTCAAAATGTCAATTGGATCATGCCTCATGTTGAATAACCACTTTTTAAACCCTCACAGTGACCAAAATTGCCATTTTTACAGAGTTTTGCTTACTCAAAAGCTTCAATTTTGACCCGTTTCAGGCACAGAAATGACTTTAAACACACTTATTTTAGTTGACAAAGTCATAATTCACATCCATCAGTAATTTAGAGTCAAAAGATTAAATGTTAAAATTTCATCATTATAGACAATTTTGGGATCGTTCGACTGGTCCGGAGTCATCGTTTTTTATCCGAAAATTGATTTTTTGGACTGTACCAAAAATGATTCAAAATGTCAATTGGATCATGCCTCATGTTGAATAACCACTTTTTAAACCCTCACAGTGACCAAAATTGCCATTTTTACAGAGTTTTGCTTACTCAAAAGCTTCAATTTTGACCCGTTTCAGGCACAAAAATGACTTTAAACACACTTATTCTAGTTGACAAAGTCACAATTCACATCCAACAGTAATTTAGAGTCAAAAGATTAAATGTTAAAATTTCATCATTATAGACCATTTTGGGATCGTTCGACAGGTCCGGAGTCATCGTTTTTCATTCGAAAATTGATTTTTTGGACTGTACCAAAAATGATTCAAAATGTCAATTGGATCATGCCTCATGTTGAATAACCACTTTTTAAACCCTCACAGTGACCAAAATTGCCATTTTTACAGAGTTTTGCTTACTCAAAAGCTTCCATTTTGACTCTTTTCAGGCACAGAAATGACTTTAAACACACTTATTCTAGTTGACAAAGTCATAATTCACATCCAACAGTCATTTAGAGTCAAAAGATTAAATGTTAAAATTTCATCATTATAGACCATTTTGGGATCATTCGACTGGTCCGGAGTCATCGTTTTTCATCCGAAAATTGATTTTTTGGACTGTACCAAAAATGATTCAAAATGTCAATTGGATCATGCCTCATGTTGAATAACCACTTTTTAAACCCTCACAGTGACCAAAATTGCCATTTTTACAGAGTTTTGCTTACTCAAAAGCTTCCATTTTGACCCGTTTCAGGCACAGAAATGACTTTAAACACACTTATTCTAGTTGACAAAGTCATAATGCACATTCAACAGTCATTTAGAGTCAAAAGATTAAATGTTAAAATTTCATCATTATAGACCATTTTGGGATCGTTCGACAGGTCCGGAGTCATCGTTTTTCATCCGAAAATTGATTTTTGGGACTGTACCAAAAATTATTCAAAATGTCAATTGGATCATGCCTCATGTTGAATAACCACTTTTTAAACCCTCACAGTGACCAAAATTGCCATTTTTACAGAGTTTTGCTTACTCAAAAGTTTCAATTTTGACCCGTTTCAGGCACAAAAATGACTTTAAACACACTTATTTTAGTTGACAAAGTCACAATTCACATCCAACAGTAATTTAGAGTCAAAAGATTAAATGTTAAAATGTCATCATTATAGACCATTTTGGGATCGTTCGACAGGTCCGGAGTCATCGTTTTTCATCCGAAAATTGATTTTTTGGACTGTACCAAAAATGATTCAAAATGTCAATTGGATCATGCCTCATGTTGAATAACCACTTTTTCAACCCTCACAGTGACCAAAATTGCCATTTTTACAGAGTTTTGCTTACTCAAAAGCTTCCATTTTGACCCCTTTCAGGCACAGAAATGACTTTAAACACACTTATTCTAGGTGACAAAGTCATAATTCACATCCAACAGTCATTTAGAGTCAAAAGATTAAATGTTAAAATTTCATCATTAAATACCATTTTGGGATCGTTCGACAGGTCCGGAGTCATCGTTTTTCCATCCGAAAATTGATTTTTGGGACTGTACCAAAAATTATTCAAAATGTCAATTGGATCATGCCTCATGTTGAATAACCACTTTTTAAACCCTCACAGTGACCAAAATTGCCATTTTTACAGAGGTTTGCTTACTCAAAAGCTTCAATTTTGACCCGTTTCAGGCACAGAAATGACTTTAAACACACTTATTTTAGTTGTCAAAGTCATAATTCACATCCATCAGTAATTTAGAGTCAAAAGATTAAATGTTAAAATTTCATCATTATAGACAATTTTGGGATCGTTCGACTGGTCCGGAGTCATCGTTTTTTATCCGGAAATTGATTTTTTGGACTGTACCAAAAATGATTCAAAATGTCAACTGGATCATGCCTCATGTTGAATAACCACTTTTTAAACCCTCACAGTGACCAAAATTGCCATTTTTACAGAGTTTTGCTTACTCAAAAGCTTCAATTTTGACCCGTTTCAGGCACAGAAATGACTTTAAACACACTTATTTTAGTTGACAAAGTCATAATTCACATCCATCAGTAATTTAGAGTCAAAAGATTAAATGTTAAAATTTCATCATTATAGACCATTTTGGGATCGTTCGACTGGTCCGGAGTCATCGTTTTTCATCCGAAAATTGATTTTTTGGACTGTATCAAAAATGATTCAAAATGTCAATTGGATCATGCCTCATGTTGAATAACCACTTTTTAAACCCTCACAGTGACCAAAATTGCCATTTTTACAGAGTTTTGCTTACTCAAAAGCTTCCATTTTGACCCGTTTCAGGCACAGAAATGACTTTAAACACACTTATTCTAGTTGACAGTGTCATAATTCACATTCAACAGTCATTTAGAGTCAAAAGATTAAATGTTAAAATTTCATCATTATAGACCATTTTGGGATCGTTCGACTGGTCCGGAGTCATCGTTTTTCATCCGAAAATTGATTTTTTAGACTGTACCAAAAATGATTCAAAATGTCAATTGGATCATGCCTCATGTTGAATAACCACTTTTTAAACCCTCACAGTGACCAAAATTGCCATTTATACAGAGTTTTGCTTACTCAAAAGCTTCAATTTTGACCCGTTTCAGGCACAGAAATGACTTTAAACACACTTATTTTAGTTGACAAAGTCATAATTCACATCCAACAGTCATTTAGAGTCAAAAGATTAAATGTTAAAATTTCATCATTATAGACCATTTTGGGATCGTTCGACAGGTCCGGAGTCATCGTTTTTCCATCCGAAAATTGATTTTTGGGACTGTACCAAAAATTATTCAAAATGTCAATTGGATCATGCCTCATGTTGAATAACCACTTTTTAAACCCTCACAGTGACCAAAATTGCCATTTTTACAGAGTTTTGCTTACTCAAAAGCTTCAATTTTGACCCGTTTCAGGCACAGAAATGACTTTAAACACACTTATTTTAGTTGACAAAGTCATAATTCACATCCATCAGTAATTTAGAGTCAAAAGATTAAATGTTAAAATTTCATCATTATAGACAATTTTGGGATCGTTCGACTGGTCCGGAGTCATCGTTTTTTATCCGAAAATTGATTTTTTGGACTGTACCAAAAATGATTCAAAATGTCAATTGGATCATGCCTCATGTTGAATAACCACTTTTTAAACCCTCACAGTGACCAAAATTGCCATTTTTACAGAGTTTTGCTTACTCAAAAGCTTCAATTTTGACCCGTTTCAGGCACAAAAATGACTTTAAACACACTTATTCTAGTTGACAAAGTCACAATTCACATCCAACAGTAATTTAGAGTCAAAAGATTAAATGTTAAAATTTCATCATTATAGACCATTTTGGGATCGTTCGACAGGTCCGGAGTCATCGTTTTTCATTCGAAAATTGATTTTTTGGACTGTACCAAAAATGATTCAAAATGTCAATTGGATCATGCCTCATGTTGAATAACCACTTTTTAAACCCTCACAGTGACCAAAATTGCCATTTTTACAGAGTTTTGCTTACTCAAAAGCTTCCATTTTGACTCTTTTCAGGCACAGAAATGACTTTAAACACACTTATTCTAGTTGACAAAGTCATAATTCACATCCAACAGTCATTTAGAGTCAAAAGATTAAATGTTAAAATTTCATCATTATAGACCATTTTGGGATCGTTCGACTGGTCCGGAGTCATCGTTTTTCATCCGAAAATTGATTTTTTGGACTGTACCAAAAATGATTCAAAATGTCAATTGGATCATGCCTCATGTTGAATAACCACTTTTTAAACCCTCACAGTGACCAAAATTGCCATTTTTACAGAGTTTTGCTTACTCAAAAGCTTCCATTTTGACCCGTTTCAGGCACAGAAATGACTTTAAACACACTTATTCTAGTTGACAAAGTCATAATGCACATCCAACAGTCATTTAGAGTCAAAAGATTAAATGTTAAAATTTCATCATTATAGACCATTTTGGGATCGTTCGACAGGTCCGGAGTCATCGTTTTTCATCCGAAAATTGATTTTTGGGACTGTACCAAAAATTATTCAAAATGTCAATTGGATCATGCCTCATGTTGAATAACCACTTTTTAAACCCTCACAGTGACCAAAATTGCCATTTTTACAGAGTTTTGCTTACTCAAAAGCTTCAATTTTGACCCGTTTCAGGCACAGAAATGACTTTAAACACACTTATTTTAGTTGACAAAGTCATAATTCAAATCCATCAGTAATTTAGAGTCAAAAGATTAAATGTTAAAATTTCATCATTATAGACAATTTTGGGATCGTTCGACTGGTCCGGAGTCATCGTTTTTTATCCGAAAATTGATTTTTTGGACTGTACCAAAAATGATTCAAAATGTCGATTGGATCATGCCTCATGTTGAATAACCACTTTTTAAACCCTCACAGTGACCAAAATTGCCATTTTTACAGAGTTTTGCTTACTCAAAAGCTTCAATTTTGACCCGTTTCAGGCACAAAAATGACTTTAAACACACTTATTCTAGTTGACAAAGTCACAATTCACATCCAACAGTAATTTAGAGTCAAAAGATTAAATGTTAAAATTTCATCATTATAGACCATTTTGGGATCGTTCGACAGGTCCGGAGTCATAGTTTTTCATCCGAAAATTGATTTTTTGGACTGTACCAAAAATGATTCAAAATGTCGATTGGATCATGCCTCATGTTGAATAACCACTTTTTAAACCCTCACAGTGACCAAAATTGCCATTTTTACAGAGTTTTGCTTACTCAAAAGCTTCAATTTTGACCCGTTTCAGGCACAAAAATGACTTTAAACACACTTATTCTAGTTGACAAAGTCACAATTCACATCCAACAGTAATTTAGAGTCAAAAGATTAAATGTTAAAATTTCATCATTATAGACCATTTTGGGATCGTTCGACAGGTCCGGAGTCATAGTTTTTCATCCGAAAATTGATTTTTTGGACTGTACCAAAAATGATTCAAAATGTCAATTGGATCATGCCTCATGTTGAATAACCACTTTTTAAATCCTCACAGTGACCAAAACTGCCATTTTTACAGAGTTTTGCTTACTCAAAAGCTTCAATTTTGACCCGTTTCAGGCACAACAATGACTTTAAACACACTTATTCTAGTTGACAAAGTCACAATTCACATCCAACAGTAATTTAGAGTCAAAAGATTAAATGTTAAAATTTCATCATTATAGACCATTTTGGGATCGTTCGACAGGTCCGGAGTCATAGTTTTTCATCCGAAAATTGATTTTTTGGACTGTACCAAAAATGATTCAAAATGTCAATTGGATCATGCCTCATGTTGAATAACCACTTTTTAAACCCTCACAGTGACCAAAATTGCCATTTTTACAGAGTTTTGCTTACTCAAAAGCTTCAATTTTGACCCGTTTCAGGCACAGAAATGACTTTAAACACACTTATTTTAGTTGACAAAGTCATAATTCACATCCATCAGTAATTTAGAGTCAAAAGATTAAATGTTAAAATTTCATCATTATAGACCATTTTGGGATCGTTCGACTGGTCCGGAGTCATCGTTTTTCATCCGAAAATTGATTTTTTGGACTGTACCAAAAATGATTCAAAATGTCAATTGGATCATGCCTCATGTTGAATAAACACTTTTTAAACCCTCACAGTGACCAAAATTGCCATTTTTACAGAGTTTTGCTTACTCAAAAGCTTCCATTTTGACCCGTTTCAGGCACAGAAATGACTTTAAACACACTTATTCTAGTTGACAGTGTCATAATTCACATTCAACAGTCATTTAGAGTCAAAAGATTAAATGTTAAAATTTCATCATTATAGACCATTTTGGGATCGTTCGACTGGTCCGGAGTCATCGTTTTTCATCCGAAAATTGATTTTTTAGACTGTACCAAAAATGATTCAAAATGTCAATTGGATCATGCCTCATGTTGAATAACCACTTTTTAAACCCTCACAGTGACCAAAATTGCCATTTATACAGAGTTTTGCTTACTCAAAAGCTTCAATTTTGACCCGTTTCAGGCACAGAAATGACTTTAAACACACTTATTTTAGTTGACAAAGTCATAATTCACATCCAACAGTCATTTAGAGTCAAAAGATTAAATGTTAAAATTTCATCATTATAGACCATTTTGGGATCGTTCGACTGGTCCGGAGTCATCGTTTTTCATCCGAAAATTGATTTTTTGGACTGTACCAAAAATGATTCAAAATGTCAATTGGATCATGCCTCATGTTGAATAACCACTTTTTAAACCCTCACAGTGACCAAAATTGCCATTTTTACAGAGTTTTGCTTACTCAAAAGTTTCAATTTTGACCCGTTTCAGGCACAAAAATGACTTTAAACACACTTATTTTAGTTGACAAAGTCACAATTCACATCCAACAGTAATTTAGAGTCAAAAGATTAAATGTTAAAATTTCATCATTATAGACCATTTTGGGATCGTTCGACAGGTCCGGAGTCATCGTTTTTCCATCCGAAAATTGATTTTTGGGACTGTACCAAAAATTATTCAAAATGTCAATTGGATCATGCCTCATGTTGAATAACCACTTTTTAAACCCTCACAGTGACCAAAATTGCCATTTTTACAGAGTTTTGCTTACTCAAAAGCTTCAATTTTGACCCGTTTCAGGCACAGAAATGACTTTAAACACACTTATTTTAGTTGACAAAGTCATAATTCACATCCATCAGTAATTTAGAGTCAAAAGATTAAATGTTAAAATTTCATCATTATAGACAATTTTGGGATCGTTCGACTGGTCCGGAGTCATCGTTTTTTATCCGAAAATTGATTTTTTGGACTGTACCAAAAATGATTCAAAATGTCAATTGGATCATGCCTCATGTTGAATAACCACTTTTTAAACCCTCACAGTGACCAAAATTGCCATTTTTACAGAGTTTTGCTTACTCAAAAGCTTCAATTTTGACCCGTTTCAGGCACAAAAATGACTTTAAACACACTTATTCTAGTTGACAAAGTCACAATTCACATCCAACAGTAATTTAGAGTCAAAAGATTAAATGTTAAAATTTCATCATTATAGACCATTTTGGGATCGTTCGACAGGTCCGGAGTCATCGTTTTTCATTCGAAAATTGATTTTTTGGACTGTACCAAAAATGATTCAAAATGTCAATTGGATCATGCCTCATGTTGAATAACCACTTTTTAAACCCTCACAGTGACCAAAATTGCCATTTTTACAGAGTTTTGCTTACTCAAAAGCTTCCATTTTGACTCTTTTCAGGCACAGAAATGACTTTAAACACACTTATTCTAGTTGACAAAGTCATAATTCACATCCAACAGTCATTTAGAGTCAAAAGATTAAATGTTAAAATTTCATCATTATAGACCATTTTGGGATCATTCGACTGGTCCGGAGTCATCGTTTTTCATCCGAAAATTGATTTTTTGGACTGTACCAAAAATGATTCAAAATGTCAATTGGATCATGCCTCATGTTGAATAACCACTTTTTAAACCCTCACAGTGACCAAAATTGCCATTTTTACAGAGTTTTGCTTACTCAAAAGCTTCCATTTTGACCCGTTTCAGGCACAGAAATGACTTTAAACACACTTATTCTAGTTGACAAAGTCATAATGCACATTCAACAGTCATTTAGAGTCAAAAGATTAAATGTTAAAATTTCATCATTATAGACCATTTTGGGATCGTTCGACAGGTCCGGAGTCATCGTTTTTCATCCGAAAATTGATTTTTGGGACTGTACCAAAAATTATTCAAAATGTCAATTGGATCATGCCTCATGTTGAATAACCACTTTTTAAACCCTCACAGTGACCAAAATTGCCATTTTTACAGAGTTTTGCTTACTCAAAAGTTTCAATTTTGACCCGTTTCAGGCACAAAAATGACTTTAAACACACTTATTTTAGTTGACAAAGTCACAATTCACATCCAACAGTAATTTAGAGTCAAAAGATTAAATGTTAAAATGTCATCATTATAGACCATTTTGGGATCGTTCGACAGGTCCGGAGTCATCGTTTTTCATCCGAAAATTGATTTTTTGGACTGTACCAAAAATGATTCAAAATGTCAATTGGATCATGCCTCATGTTGAATAACCACTTTTTCAACCCTCACAGTGACCAAAATTGCCATTTTTACAGAGTTTTGCTTACTCAAAAGCTTCCATTTTGACCCCTTTCAGGCACAGAAATGACTTTAAACACACTTATTCTAGGTGACAAAGTCATAATTCACATCCAACAGTCATTTAGAGTCAAAAGATTAAATGTTAAAATTTCATCATTAAATACCATTTTGGGATCGTTCGACAGGTCCGGAGTCATCGTTTTTCCATCCGAAAATTGATTTTTGGGACTGTACCAAAAATTATTCAAAATGTCAATTGGATCATGCCTCATGTTGAATAACCACTTTTTAAACCCTCACAGTGACCAAAATTGCCATTTTTACAGAGGTTTGCTTACTCAAAAGCTTCAATTTTGACCCGTTTCAGGCACAGAAATGACTTTAAACACACTTATTTTAGTTGTCAAAGTCATAATTCACATCCATCAGTAATTTAGAGTCAAAAGATTAAATGTTAAAATTTCATCATTATAGACAATTTTGGGATCGTTCGACTGGTCCGGAGTCATCGTTTTTTATCCGGAAATTGATTTTTTGGACTGTACCAAAAATGATTCAAAATGTCAACTGGATCATGCCTCATGTTGAATAACCACTTTTTAAACCCTCACAGTGACCAAAATTGCCATTTTTACAGAGTTTTGCTTACTCAAAAGCTTCAATTTTGACCCGTTTCAGGCACAGAAATGACTTTAAACACACTTATTTTAGTTGACAAAGTCATAATTCACATCCATCAGTAATTTAGAGTCAAAAGATTAAATGTTAAAATTTCATCATTATAGACCATTTTGGGATCGTTCGACTGGTCCGGAGTCATCGTTTTTCATCCGAAAATTGATTTTTTGGACTGTATCAAAAATGATTCAAAATGTCAATTGGATCATGCCTCATGTTGAATAACCACTTTTTAAACCCTCACAGTGACCAAAATTGCCATTTTTACAGAGTTTTGCTTACTCAAAAGCTTCCATTTTGACCCGTTTCAGGCACAGAAATGACTTTAAACACACTTATTCTAGTTGACAGTGTCATAATTCACATTCAACAGTCATTTAGAGTCAAAAGATTAAATGTTAAAATTTCATCATTATAGACCATTTTGGGATCGTTCGACTGGTCCGGAGTCATCGTTTTTCATCCGAAAATTGATTTTTTAGACTGTACCAAAAATGATTCAAAATGTCAATTGGATCATGCCTCATGTTGAATAACCACTTTTTAAACCCTCACAGTGACCAAAATTGCCATTTATACAGAGTTTTGCTTACTCAAAAGCTTCAATTTTGACCCGTTTCAGGCACAGAAATGACTTTAAACACACTTATTTTAGTTGACAAAGTCATAATTCACATCCAACAGTCATTTAGAGTCAAAAGATTAAATGTTAAAATTTCATCATTATAGACCATTTTGGGATCGTTCGACAGGTCCGGAGTCATCGTTTTTCCATCCGAAAATTGATTTTTGGGACTGTACCAAAAATTATTCAAAATGTCAATTGGATCATGCCTCATGTTGAATAACCACTTTTTAAACCCTCACAGTGACCAAAATTGCCATTTTTACAGAGTTTTGCTTACTCAAAAGCTTCAATTTTGACCCGTTTCAGGCACAGAAATGACTTTAAACACACTTATTTTAGTTGACAAAGTCATAATTCACATCCATCAGTAATTTAGAGTCAAAAGATTAAATGTTAAAATTTCATCATTATAGACAATTTTGGGATCGTTCGACTGGTCCGGAGTCATCGTTTTTTATCCGAAAATTGATTTTTTGGACTGTACCAAAAATGATTCAAAATGTCAATTGGATCATGCCTCATGTTGAATAACCACTTTTTAAACCCTCACAGTGACCAAAATTGCCATTTTTACAGAGTTTTGCTTACTCAAAAGCTTCAATTTTGACCCGTTTCAGGCACAAAAATGACTTTAAACACACTTATTCTAGTTGACAAAGTCACAATTCACATCCAACAGTAATTTAGAGTCAAAAGATTAAATGTTAAAATTTCATCATTATAGACCATTTTGGGATCGTTCGACAGGTCCGGAGTCATCGTTTTTCATTCGAAAATTGATTTTTTGGACTGTACCAAAAATGATTCAAAATGTCAATTGGATCATGCCTCATGTTGAATAACCACTTTTTAAACCCTCACAGTGACCAAAATTGCCATTTTTACAGAGTTTTGCTTACTCAAAAGCTTCCATTTTGACTCTTTTCAGGCACAGAAATGACTTTAAACACACTTATTCTAGTTGACAAAGTCATAATTCACATCCAACAGTCATTTAGAGTCAAAAGATTAAATGTTAAAATTTCATCATTATAGACCATTTTGGGATCGTTCGACTGGTCCGGAGTCATCGTTTTTCATCCGAAAATTGATTTTTTGGACTGTACCAAAAATGATTCAAAATGTCAATTGGATCATGCCTCATGTTGAATAACCACTTTTTAAACCCTCACAGTGACCAAAATTGCCATTTTTACAGAGTTTTGCTTACTCAAAAGCTTCCATTTTGACCCGTTTCAGGCACAGAAATGACTTTAAACACACTTATTCTAGTTGACAAAGTCATAATGCACATCCAACAGTCATTTAGAGTCAAAAGATTAAATGTTAAAATTTCATCATTATAGACCATTTTGGGATCGTTCGACAGGTCCGGAGTCATCGTTTTTCATCCGAAAATTGATTTTTGGGACTGTACCAAAAATTATTCAAAATGTCAATTGGATCATGCCTCATGTTGAATAACCACTTTTTAAACCCTCACAGTGACCAAAATTGCCATTTTTACAGAGTTTTGCTTACTCAAAAGCTTCAATTTTGACCCGTTTCAGGCACAGAAATGACTTTAAACACACTTATTTTAGTTGACAAAGTCATAATTCAAATCCATCAGTAATTTAGAGTCAAAAGATTAAATGTTAAAATTTCATCATTATAGACAATTTTGGGATCGTTCGACTGGTCCGGAGTCATCGTTTTTTATCCGAAAATTGATTTTTTGGACTGTACCAAAAATGATTCAAAATGTCGATTGGATCATGCCTCATGTTGAATAACCACTTTTTAAACCCTCACAGTGACCAAAATTGCCATTTTTACAGAGTTTTGCTTACTCAAAAGCTTCAATTTTGACCCGTTTCAGGCACAAAAATGACTTTAAACACACTTATTCTAGTTGACAAAGTCACAATTCACATCCAACAGTAATTTAGAGTCAAAAGATTAAATGTTAAAATTTCATCATTATAGACCATTTTGGGATCGTTCGACAGGTCCGGAGTCATAGTTTTTCATCCGAAAATTGATTTTTTGGACTGTACCAAAAATGATTCAAAATGTCGATTGGATCATGCCTCATGTTGAATAACCACTTTTTAAACCCTCACAGTGACCAAAATTGCCATTTTTACAGAGTTTTGCTTACTCAAAAGCTTCAATTTTGACCCGTTTCAGGCACAAAAATGACTTTAAACACACTTATTCTAGTTGACAAAGTCACAATTCACATCCAACAGTAATTTAGAGTCAAAAGATTAAATGTTAAAATTTCATCATTATAGACCATTTTGGGATCGTTCGACAGGTCCGGAGTCATAGTTTTTCATCCGAAAATTGATTTTTTGGACTGTACCAAAAATGATTCAAAATGTCAATTGGATCATGCCTCATGTTGAATAACCACTTTTTAAATCCTCACAGTGACCAAAACTGCCATTTTTACAGAGTTTTGCTTACTCAAAAGCTTCAATTTTGACCCGTTTCAGGCACAACAATGACTTTAAACACACTTATTCTAGTTGACAAAGTCACAATTCACATCCAACAGTAATTTAGAGTCAAAAGATTAAATGTTAAAATTTCATCATTATAGACCATTTTGGGATCGTTCGACAGGTCCGGAGTCATAGTTTTTCATCCGAAAATTGATTTTTTGGACTGTACCAAAAATGATTCAAAATGTCAATTGGATCATGCCTCATGTTGAATAACCACTTTTTAAACCCTCACAGTGACCAAAATTGCCATTTTTACAGAGTTTTGCTTACTCAAAAGCTTCAATTTTGACCCGTTTCAGGCACAGAAATGACTTTAAACACACTTATTTTAGTTGACAAAGTCATAATTCACATCCATCAGTAATTTAGAGTCAAAAGATTAAATGTTAAAATTTCATCATTATAGACCATTTTGGGATCGTTCGACTGGTCCGGAGTCATCGTTTTTCATCCGAAAATTGATTTTTTGGACTGTACCAAAAATGATTCAAAATGTCAATTGGATCATGCCTCATGTTGAATAAACACTTTTTAAACCCTCACAGTGACCAAAATTGCCATTTTTACAGAGTTTTGCTTACTCAAAAGCTTCCATTTTGACCCGTTTCAGGCACAGAAATGACTTTAAACACACTTATTCTAGTTGACAGTGTCATAATTCACATTCAACAGTCATTTAGAGTCAAAAGATTAAATGTTAAAATTTCATCATTATAGACCATTTTGGGATCGTTCGACTGGTCCGGAGTCATCGTTTTTCATCCGAAAATTGATTTTTTAGACTGTACCAAAAATGATTCAAAATGTCAATTGGATCATGCCTCATGTTGAATAACCACTTTTTAAACCCTCACAGTGACCAAAATTGCCATTTTTACAGAGTTTTGCTTACTCAAAAGCTTCAATTTTGACCCGTTTCAGGCACAGAAATGACTTTAAACACACTTATTTTAGTTGACAAAGTCACAATTCACATCCAACAGTCATTTAGAGTCAAAAGATTAAATGTTAAAATTTCATCATTATAGACCATTTTGGGATCGTTCGACAGGTCCGGAGTCATCGTTTTTCATCTGAAAATTGATTTTTTGGACTGTACCAAAAATGATTCAAAATGTCAATTGGATCATGCCTCATGTTGAATAACCACTTTTTAAACCCTCACAGTGACCAAAATTGCCATTTTTACAGAGTTTTGCTTACTCAAAAGCTTCCATTTTGACCCGTTTCAGGCACAGAAATGACTTTAAACACACTTATTCTAGTTGACAAAGTCATAATTCACATCCAACAGTCATTTAGAGTCAAAAGATTAAATGTTAAAATTTCATCATTAAATACCATTTTGGGATCGTTCGACAGGTCCGGAGTCATCGTTTTTCCATCCGAAAATTGATTTTTGGGACTGTACCAAAAATTATTCAAAATGTCAATTGGATCATGCCTCATGTTGAATAACCACTTTTTAAACCCTCACAGTGACCAAAATTGCCATTTATACAGAGTTTTGCTTACTCAAAAGCTTCAATTTTGACCCGTTTCAGGCACAGAAATGACTTTAAACACACTTATTTTAGTTGACAAAGTCATAATTCACATCCAACAGTCATTTAGAGTCAAAA
Source organism: Lissotriton vulgaris (assembly GCF_964263255.1). Lineage (NCBI taxonomy): Eukaryota > Metazoa > Chordata > Amphibia > Caudata > Salamandridae > Lissotriton > Lissotriton vulgaris. The sequence continues at coordinate 444,415 of NW_028247230.1, forward strand.
GATTAAATGTTAAAATTTCATCATTATAGACCATTTTGGGATCGTTCGACTGGTCCGGAGTCATCGTTTTTCATCCGAAAATTGATTTTTTAGACTGTACCAAAAATGATTCAAAATGTCAATTGGATCATGCCTCATGTTGAATAACCACTTTTTAAACCCTCACAGTGACCAAAATTGCCATTTATACAGAGTTTTGCTTACTCAAAAGCTTCAATTTTGACCCGTTTCAGGCACAGAAATGACTTTAAACACACTTATTTTAGTTGACAAAGTCATAATTCACATCCAACAGTCATTTAGAGTCAAAAGATTAAATGTTAAAATTTCATCATTATAGACCATTTTGGGATCGTTCGACTGGTCCGGAGTCATCGTTTTTTATCCGAAAATTGATTTTTTGGACTGTACCAAAAATGATTCAAAATGTCGATTGGATCATGCCTCATGTTGAATAACCACTTTTTAAACCCTCACAGTGACCAAAATTGCCATTTTTACAGAGTTTTGCTTACTCAAAAGCTTCAATTTTGACCCGTTTCAGGCACAAAAATGACTTTAAACACACTTATTCTAGTTGACAAAGTCACAATTCACATCCAACAGTAATTTAGAGTCAAAAGATTAAATGTTAAAATTTCATCATTATAGACCATTTTGGGATCGTTCGACAGGTCCGGAGTTATAGTTTTTCATCCGAAAATTGATTTTTTGGACTGTACCAAAAATGATTCAAAATGTCGATTGGATCATGCCTCATGTTGAATAACCACTTTTTAAACCCTCACAGTGACCAAAATTGCCATTTTTACAGAGTTTTGCTTACTCAAAAGCTTCAATTTTGACCCGTTTCAGGCACAAAAATGACTTTAAACACACTTATTCTAGTTGACAAAGTCACAATTCACATCCAACAGTAATTTAGAGTCAAAAGATTAAATGTTAAAATTTCATCATTATAGACCATTTTGGGATCGTTCGACAGGTCCGGAGTCATAGTTTTTCATCCGAAAATTGATTTTTTGGACTGTACCAAAAATGATTCAAAATGTCAATTGGATCATGCCTCATGTTGAATAACCACTTTTTAAATCCTCACAGTGACCAAAACTGCCATTTTTACAGAGTTTTGCTTACTCAAAAGCTTCAATTTTGACCCGTTTCAGGCACAACAATGACTTTAAACACACTTATTCTAGTTGACAAAGTCACAATTCACATCCAACAGTAATTTAGAGTCAAAAGATTAAATGTTAAAATTTCATCATTATAGACCATTTTGGGATCGTTCGACAGGTCCGGAGTCATAGTTTTTCATCCGAAAATTGATTTTTTGGACTGTACCAAAAATGATTCAAAATGTCAATTGGATCATGCCTCATGTTGAATAACCACTTTTTAAACCCTCACAGTGACCAAAATTGCCATTTTTACAGAGTTTTGCTTACTCAAAAGCTTCAATTTTGACCCGTTTCAGGCACAGAAATGACTTTAAACACACTTATTTTAGTTGACAAAGTCATAATTCACATCCATCAGTAATTTAGAGTCAAAAGATTAAATGTTAAAATTTCATCATTATAGACCATTTTGGGATCGTTCGACTGGTCCGGAGTCATCGTTTTTCATCCGAAAATTGATTTTTTGGACTGTACCAAAAATGATTCAAAATGTCAATTGGATCATGCCTCATGTTGAATAAACACTTTTTAAACCCTCACAGTGACCAAAATTGCCATTTTTACAGAGTTTTGCTTACTCAAAAGCTTCCATTTTGACCCGTTTCAGGCACAGAAATGACTTTAAACACACTTATTCTAGTTGACAGTGTCATAATTCACATTCAACAGTCATTTAGAGTCAAAAGATTAAATGTTAAAATTTCATCATTATAGACCATTTTGGGATCGTTCGACTGGTCCGGAGTCATCGTTTTTCATCCGAAAATTGATTTTTTAGACTGTACCAAAAATGATTCAAAATGTCAATTGGATCATGCCTCATGTTGAATAACCACTTTTTAAACCCTCACAGTGACCAAAATTGCCATTTTTACAGAGTTTTGCTTACTCAAAAGCTTCAATTTTGACCCGTTTCAGGCACAGAAATGAATTTAAACACACTTATTTTAGTTGACAAAGTCACAATTCACATCCAACAGTCATTTAGAGTCAAAAGATTAAATGTTAAAATTTCATCATTATAGACCATTTTGGGATCGTTCGACAGGTACGGAGTCATCGTTTTTCATCTGAAAATTGATTTTTTGGACTGTACCAAAAATGATTCAAAATGTCAATTGGATCATGCCTCATGTTGAATAACCACTTTTTAAACCCTCACAGTGACCAAAATTGCCATTTTTACAGAGTTTTGCTTACTCAAAAGCTTCCATTTTGACCCGTTTCAGGCACAGAAATGACTTTAAACACACTTATTCTAGTTGACAAAGTCATAATTCACATCCAACAGTCATTTAGAGTCAAAAGATTAAATGTTAAAATTTCATCATTAAATACCATTTTGGGATCGTTCGACAGGTCCGGAGTCATCGTTTTTCCATCCGAAAATTGATTTTTGGGACTGTACCAAAAATTATTCAAAATGTCAATTGGATCATGCCTCATGTTGAATAACCACTTTTTAAACCCTCACAGTGACCAAAATTGCCATTTTTACAGAGTTTTGCTTACTAAAAAGCTTCCATTTTGACCCGTTTCAGGCACAGAAATGACTTTAAACACACTTATTCTAGTTGACAAAGTCATAATTCACATCCAACAGTCATTTAGAGTCAAAAGATTAAATGTTAAAATTTCATCATTAAATACCATTTTGGGATCGTTCGACAGGTCCGGAGTCATCGTTTTTCCATCCGAAAATTGATTTTTGGGACTGTACCAAAAATTATTCAAAATGTCAATTGGATCATGCCTCATGTTGAATAACCACTTTTTAAACCCTCACAGTGACCAAAATTGCCATTTTTACAGAGTTTTGCTTACTCAAAAGCTTCAATTTTGACCCGTTTCAGGCACAGAAATGACTTTAAACACACTTATTTTAGTTGTCAAAGTCATAATTCACATCCATCAGTAATTTAGAGTCAAAAGATTAAATGTTAAAATTTCATCATTATAGACAATTTTGGGATCGTTCGACTGGTCCGGAGTCATCGTTTTTTATCCGAAAATTGATTTTTTGGACTGTACCAAAAATGATTCAAAATGTCAATTGGGTCATGCCTCATGTTGAATAACCACTTTTTAAACCCTCACAGTGACCAAAATTGCCATTTTTACAGAGTTTTGCTTACTCAAAAGCTTCAATTTTGACCCGTTTCAGGCACAGAAATGACTTTAAACACACTTATTTTAGTTGACAAAGTCATAATTCACATCCATCAGTAATTTAGAGTCAAAAGATTAAATGTTAAAATTTCATCATTATAGACCATTTTGGGATCGTTCGACTGGTCCGGAGTCATCGTTTTTCATCCGAAAATTGATTTTTTGGACTGTATCAAAAATGATTCAAAATGTCAATTGGATCATGCCTCATGTTGAATAACCACTTTTTAAACCCTCACAGTGACCAAAATTGCCATTTTTACAGAGTTTTGCTTACTCAAAAGCTTCCATTTTGACCCGTTTCAGGCACAGAAATGACTTTAAACACACTTATTCTAGTTGACAGTGTCATAATTCACATTCAACAGTCATTTAGAGTCAAAAGATTAAATGTTAAAATTTCATCATTATAGACCATTTTGGGATCGTTCGACTGGTCCGGAGTCATCGTTTTTCATCCGAAAATTGATTTTTTAGACTGTACCAAAAATGATTCAAAATGTCAATTGGATCATGCCTCATGTTGAATAACCACTTTTTAAACCCTCACAGTGACCAAAATTGCCATTTATACAGAGTTTTGCTTACTCAAAAGCTTCAATTTTGACCCGTTTCAGGCACAGAAATGACTTTAAACACACTTATTTTAGTTGACAAAGTCATAATTCACATCCAACAGTCATTTAGAGTCAAAAGATTAAATGTTAAAATTTCATCATTATAGACCATTTTGGGATCGTTCGACTGGTCCGGAGTCATCGTTTTTCATCCGAAAATTGATTTTTTGGACTGTACCAAAAATGATTCAAAATGTCAATTGGATCATGCCTCATGTTGAATAACCACTTTTTAAACCCTCACAGTGACCAAAATTGCCATTTTTACAGAGTTTTGCTTACTCAAAAGTTTCAATTTTGACCCGTTTCAGGCACAAAAATGACTTTAAACACACTTATTTTAGTTGACAAAGTCACAATTCACATCCAACAGTAATTTAGAGTCAAAAGATTAAATGTTAAAATTTCATCATTATAGACCATTTTGGGATCGTTCGACAGGTCCGGAGTCATCGTTTTTCCATCCGAAAATTGATTTTTGGGACTGTACCAAAAATTATTCAAAATGTCAATTGGATCATGCCTCATGTTGAATAACCACTTTTTAAACCCTCACAGTGACCAAAATTGCCATTTTTACAGAGTTTTGCTTACTCAAAAGCTTCAATTTTGACCCGTTTCAGGCACAGAAATGACTTTAAACACACTTATTTTAGTTGACAAAGTCATAATTCACATCCATCAGTAATTTAGAGTCAAAAGATTAAATGTTAAAATTTCATCATTATAGACAATTTTGGGATCGTTCGACTGGTCCGGAGTCATCGTTTTTTATCCGAAAATTGATTTTTTGGACTGTACCAAAAATGATTCAAAATGTCAATTGGATCATGCCTCATGTTGAATAACCACTTTTTAAACCCTCACAGTGACCAAAATTGCCATTTTTACAGAGTTTTGCTTACTCAAAAGCTTCAATTTTGACCCGTTTCAGGCACAAAAATGACTTTAAACACACTTATTCTAGTTGACAAAGTCACAATTCACATCCAACAGTAATTTAGAGTCAAAAGATTAAATGTTAAAATTTCATCATTATAGACCATTTTGGGATCGTTCGACAGGTCCGGAGTCATCGTTTTTCATTCGAAAATTGATTTTTTGGACTGTACCAAAAATGATTCAAAATGTCAATTGGATCATGCCTCATGTTGAATAACCACTTTTTAAACCCTCACAGTGACCAAAATTGCCATTTTTACAGAGTTTTGCTTACTCAAAAGCTTCCATTTTGACTCTTTTCAGGCACAGAAATGACTTTAAACACACTTATTCTAGTTGACAAAGTCATAATTCACATCCAACAGTCATTTAGAGTCAAAAGATTAAATGTTAAAATTTCATCATTATAGACCATTTTGGGATCGTTCGACTGGTCCGGAGTCATCGTTTTTCATCCGAAAATTGATTTTTTGGACTGTACCAAAAATGATTCAAAATGTCAATTGGATCATGCCTCATGTTGAATAACCACTTTTTAAACCCTCACAGTGACCAAAATTGCCATTTTTACAGAGTTTTGCTTACTCAAAAGCTTCCATTTTGACCCGTTTCAGGCACAGAAATGACTTTAAACACACTTATTCTAGTTGACAAAGTCATAATGCACATTCAACAGTCATTTAGAGTCAAAAGATTAAATGTTAAAATTTCATCATTATAGACCATTTTGGGATCGTTCGACAGGTCCGGAGTCATCGTTTTTCATCCGAAAATTGATTTTTGGGACTGTACCAAAAATTATTCAAAATGTCAATTGGATCATGCCTCATGTTGAATAACCACTTTTTAAACCCTCACAGTGACCAAAATTGCCATTTTTACAGAGTTTTGCTTACTCAAAAGTTTCAATTTTGACCCGTTTCAGGCACAAAAATGACTTTAAACACACTTATTTTAGTTGACAAAGTCACAATTCACATCCAACAGTAATTTAGAGTCAAAAGATTAAATGTTAAAATTTCATCATTATAGACCATTTTGGGATCGTTCGACAGGTCCGGAGTCATCGTTTTTCATCCGAAAATTGATTTTTTGGACTGTACCAAAAATGATTCAAAATGTCAATTGGATCATGCCTCATGTTGAATAACCACTTTTTCAACCCTCACAGTGACCAAAATTGCCATTTTTACAGAGTTTTGCTTACTCAAAAGCTTCCATTTTGACCCCTTTCAGGCACAGAAATGACTTTAAACACACTTATTCTAGGTGACAAAGTCATAATTCACATCCAACAGTCATTTAGAGTCAAAAGATTAAATGTTAAAATTTCATCATTAAATACCATTTTGGGATCGTTCGACAGGTCCGGAGTCATCGTTTTTCCATCCGAAAATTGATTTTTGGGACTGTACCAAAAATTATTCAAAATGTCAATTGGATCATGCCTCATGTTGAATAACCACTTTTTAAACCCTCACAGTGACCAAAATTGCCATTTTTACAGAGGTTTGCTTACTCAAAAGCTTCAATTTTGACCCGTTTCAGGCACAGAAATGACTTTAAACACACTTATTTTAGTTGTCAAAGTCATAATTCACATCCATCAGTAATTTAGAGTCAAAAGATTAAATGTTAAAATGTCATCATTATAGACAATTTTGGGATCGTTCGACTGGTCCGGAGTCATCGTTTTTTATCCGGAAATTGATTTTTTGGACTGTACCAAAAATGATTCAAAATGTCAACTGGATCATGCCTCATGTTGAATAACCACTTTTTAAACCCTCACAGTGACCAAAATTGCCATTTTTACAGAGTTTTGCTTACTCAAAAGCTTCAATTTTGACCCGTTTCAGGCACAGAAATGACTTTAAACACACTTATTTTAGTTGACAAAGTCATAATTCACATCCATCAGTAATTTAGAATCAAAAGATTAAATGTTAAAATTTCATCATTATAGACCATTTTGGGATCGTTCGACTGGTCCGGAGTCATCGTTTTTCATCCGAAAATTGATTTTTTGGACTGTATCAAAAATGATTCAAAATGTCAATTGGATCATGCCTCATGTTGAATAACCACTTTTTAAACCCTCACAGTGACCAAAATTGCCATTTTTACAGAGTTTTGCTTACTCAAAAGCTTCCATTTTGACCCGTTTCAGGCACAGAAATGACTTTAAACACACTTATTCTAGTTGACAGTGTCATAATTCACATTCAACAGTCATTTAGAGTCAAAAGATTAAATGTTAAAATTTCATCATTATAGACCATTTTGGGATCGTTCGACTGGTCCGGAGTCATCGTTTTTCATCCGAAAATTGATTTTTTAGACTGTACCAAAAATGATTCAAAATGTCAATTGGATCATGCCTCATGTTGAATAACCACTTTTTAAACCCTCACAGTGACCAAAATTGCCATTTATACAGAGTTTTGCTTACTCAAAAGCTTCAATTTTGACCCGTTTCAGGCACAGAAATGACTTTAAACACACTTATTTTAGTTGACAAAGTCATAATTCACATCCAACAGTCATTTAGAGTCAAAAGATTAAATGTTAAAATTTCATCATTATAGACCATTTTGGGATCGTTCGACAGGTCCGGAGTCATCGTTTTTCCATCCGAAAATTGATTTTTGGGACTGTACCAAAAATTATTCAAAATGTCAATTGGATCATGCCTCATGTTGAATAACCACTTTTTAAACCCTCACAGTGACCAAAATTGCCATTTTTACAGAGTTTTGCTTACTCAAAAGCTTCAATTTTGACCCGTTTCAGGCACAGAAATGACTTTAAACACACTTATTTTAGTTGACAAAGTCATAATTCACATCCATCAGTAATTTAGAGTCAAAAGATTAAATGTTAAAATTTCATCATTATAGACAATTTTGGGATCGTTCGACTGGTCCGGAGTCATCGTTTTTTATCCGAAAATTGATTTTTTGGACTGTACCAAAAATGATTCAAAATGTCAATTGGATCATGCCTCATGTTGAATAACCACTTTTTAAACCCTCACAGTGACCAAAATTGCCATTTTTACAGAGTTTTGCTTACTCAAAAGCTTCAATTTTGACCCGTTTCAGGCACAAAAATGACTTTAAACACACTTATTCTAGTTGACAAAGTCACAATTCACATCCAACAGTAATTTAGAGTCAAAAGATTAAATGTTAAAATTTCATCATTATAGACCATTTTGGGATCGTTCGACAGGTCCGGAGTCATCGTTTTTCATTCGAAAATTGATTTTTTGGACTGTACCAAAAATGATTCAAAATGTCAATTGGATCATGCCTCATGTTGAATAACCACTTTTTAAACCCTCACAGTGACCAAAATTGCCATTTTTACAGAGTTTTGCTTACTCAAAAGCTTCCATTTTGACTCTTTTCAGGCACAGAAATGACTTTAAACACACTTATTCTAGTTGACAAAGTCATAATTCACATCCAACAGTCATTTAGAGTCAAAAGATTAAATGTTAAAATTTCATCATTATAGACCATTTTGGGATCGTTCGACTGGTCCGGAGTCATCGTTTTTCATCCGAAAATTGATTTTTTGGACTGTACCAAAAATGATTCAAAATGTCAATTGGATCATGCCTCATGTTGAATAACCACTTTTTAAACCCTCACAGTGACCAAAATTGCCATTTTTACAGAGTTTTGCTTACTCAAAAGCTTCCATTTTGACCCGTTTCAGGCACAGAAATGACTTTAAACACACTTATTCTAGTTGACAAAGTCATAATGCACATCCAACAGTCATTTAGAGTCAAAAGATTAAATGTTAAAATTTCATCATTATAGACCATTTTGGGATCGTTCGACAGGTCCGGAGTCATCGTTTTTCATCCGAAAATTGATTTTTGGGACTGTACCAAAAATTATTCAAAATGTCAATTGGATCATGCCTCATGTTGAATAACCACTTTTTAAACCCTCACAGTGACCAAAATTGCCATTTTTACAGAGTTTTGCTTACTCAAAAGCTTCAATTTTGACCCGTTTCAGGCACAGAAATGACTTTAAACACACTTATTTTAGTTGACAAAGTCATAATTCAAATCCATCAGTAATTTAGAGTCAAAAGATTAAATGTTAAAATTTCATCATTATAGACAATTTTGGGATCGTTCGACTGGTCCGGAGTCATCGTTTTTTATCCGAAAATTGATTTTTTGGACTGTACCAAAAATGATTCAAAATGTCGATTGGATCATGCCTCATGTTGAATAACCACTTTTTAAACCCTCACAGTGACCAAAATTGCCATTTTTACAGAGTTTTGCTTACTCAAAAGCTTCAATTTTGACCCGTTTCAGGCACAAAAATGACTTTAAACACACTTATTCTAGTTGACAAAGTCACAATTCACATCCAACAGTAATTTAGAGTCAAAAGATTAAATGTTAAAATTTCATCATTATAGACCATTTTGGGATCGTTCGACAGGTCCGGAGTCATAGTTTTTCATCCGAAAATTGATTTTTTGGACTGTACCAAAAATGATTCAAAATGTCGATTGGATCATGCCTCATGTTGAATAACCACTTTTTAAACCCTCACAGTGACCAAAATTGCCATTTTTACAGAGTTTTGCTTACTCAAAAGCTTCAATTTTGACCCGTTTCAGGCACAAAAATGACTTTAAACACACTTATTCTAGTTGACAAAGTCACAATTCACATCCAACAGTAATTTAGAGTCAAAAGATTAAATGTTAAAATTTCATCATTATAGACCATTTTGGGATCGTTCGACAGGTCCGGAGTCATAGTTTTTCATCCGAAAATTGATTTTTTGGACTGTACCAAAAATGATTCAAAATGTCAATTGGATCATGCCTCATGTTGAATAACCACTTTTTAAATCCTCACAGTGACCAAAACTGCCATTTTTACAGAGTTTTGCTTACTCAAAAGCTTCAATTTTGACCCGTTTCAGGCACAACAATGACTTTAAACACACTTATTCTAGTTGACAAAGTCACAATTCACATCCAACAGTAATTTAGAGTCAAAAGATTAAATGTTAAAATTTCATCATTATAGACCATTTTGGGATCGTTCGACAGGTCCGGAGTCATAGTTTTTCATCCGAAAATTGATTTTTTGGACTGTACCAAAAATGATTCAAAATGTCAATTGGATCATGCCTCATGTTGAATAACCACTTTTTAAACCCTCACAGTGACCAAAATTGCCATTTTTACAGAGTTTTGCTTACTCAAAAGCTTCAATTTTGACCTGTTTCAGGCACAGAAATGACTTTAAACACACTTATTTTAGTTGACAAAGTCATAATTCACATCCATCAGTAATTTAGAGTCAAAAGATTAAATGTTAAAATTTCATCATTATAGACCATTTTGGGATCGTTCGACTGGTCCGGAGTCATCGTTTTTCATCCGAAAATTGATTTTTTAGACTGTACCAAAAATGATTCAAAATGTCAATTGGATCATGCCTCATGTTGAATAACCACTTTTTAAACCCTCACAGTGACCAAAATTGCCATTTTTACAGAGTTTTGCTTACTCAAAAGCTTCAATTTTGACCCGTTTCAGGCACAGAAATGACTTTAAACACACTTATTTTAGTTGACAAAGTCACAATTCACATCCAACAGTCATTTAGAGTCAAAAGATTAAATGTTAAAATTTCATCATTATAGACCATTTTGGGATCGTTCGACAGGTCCGGAGTCATCGTTTTTCATCTGAAAATTGATTTTTTGGACTGTACCAAAAATGATTCAAAATGTCAATTGGATCATGCCTCATGTTGAATAACCACTTTTTAAACCCTCACAGTGACCAAAATTGCCATTTTTACAGAGTTTTGCTTACTCAAAAGCTTCCATTTTGACCCGTTTCAGGCACAGAAATGACTTTAAACACACTTATTCTAGTTGACAAAGTCATAATTCACATCCAACAGTCATTTAGAGTCAAAAGATTAAATGTTAAAATTTCATCATTAAATACCATTTTGGGATCGTTCGACAGGTCCGGAGTCATCGTTTTTCCATCCGAAAATTGATTTTTGGGACTGTACCAAAAATTATTCAAAATGTCAATTGGATCATGCCTCATGTTGAATAACCACTTTTTAAACCCTCACAGTGACCAAAATTGCCATTTTTACAGAGTTTTGCTTACTAAAAAGCTTCCATTTTGACCCGTTTCAGGCACAGAAATGACTTTAAACACACTTATTCTAGTTGACAAAGTCATAATTCACATCCAACAGTCATTTAGAGTCAAAAGATTAAATGTTAAAATTTCATCATTAAATACCATTTTGGGATCGTTCGACAGGTCCGGAGTCATCGTTTTTCCATCCGAAAATTGATTTTTGGGACTGTACCAAAAATTATTCAAAATGTCAATTGGATCATGCCTCATGTTGAATAACCACTTTTTAAACCCTCACAGTGACCAAAATTGCCATTTTTACAGAGTTTTGCTTACTCAAAAGCTTCAATTTTGACCCGTTTCAGGCACAGAAATGACTTTAAACACACTTATTTTAGTTGTCAAAGTCATAATTCACATCCATCAGTAATTTAGAGTCAAAATATTAAATGTTAAAATTTCATCATTATAGACAATTTTGGGATCGTTCGACTGGTCCGGAGTCATCGTTTTTTATCCGAAAATTGATTTTTTGGACTGTACCAAAAATGATTCAAAATGTCAATTGGGTCATGCCTCATGTTGAATAACCACTTTTTAAACCCTCACAGTGACCAAAATTGCCATTTTTACAGAGTTTTGCTTACTCAAAAGCTTCAATTTTGACCCGTTTCAGGCACAGAAATGACTTTAAACACACTTATTTTAGTTGACAAAGTCATAATTCACATCCATCAGTAATTTAGAGTCAAAAGATTAAATGTTAAAATTTCATCATTATAGACCATTTTGGGATCGTTCGACTGGTCCGGAGTCATCGTTTTTCATCCGAAAATTGATTTTTTGGACTGTATCAAAAATGATTCAAAATGTCAATTGGATCATGCCTCATGTTGAATAACCACTTTTTAAACCCTCACAGTGACCAAAATTGCCATTTTTACAGAGTTTTGCTTACTCAAAAGCTTCCATTTTGACCCGTTTCAGGCACAGAAATGACTTTAAACACACTTATTCTAGTTGACAGTGTCATAATTCACATTCAACAGTCATTTAGAGTCAAAAGATTAAATGTTAAAATTTCATCATTATAGACCATTTTGGGATCGTTCGACTGGTCCGGAGTCATCGTTTTTCATCCGAAAATTGATTTTTTAGACTGTACCAAAAATGATTCAAAATGTCAATTGGATCATGCCTCATGTTGAATAACCACTTTTTAAACCCTCACAGTGACCAAAATTGCCATTTATACAGAGTTTTGCTTACTCAAAAGCTTCCATTTTGACCCGTTTCAGGCACAGAAATGACTTTAAACACACTTATTCTAGTTGACAGTGTCATAATTCACATTCAACAGTCATTTAGAGTCAAAAGATTAAATGTTAAAATTTCATCATTATAGACCATTTTGGGATCGTTCGACTGGTCCGGAGTCATCGTTTTTCATCCGAAAATTGATTTTTTAGACTGTACCAAAAATGATTCAAAATGTCAATTGGATCATGCCTCATGTTGAATAACCACTTTTTAAACCCTCACAGTGACCAAAATTGCCATTTATACAGAGTTTTGCTTACTCAAAAGCTTCAATTTTGACCCGTTTCAGGCACAGAAATGACTTTAAACACACTTATTTTAGTTGACAAAGTCATAATTCACATCCAACAGTCATTTAGAGTCAAAAGATTAAATGTTAAAATTTCATCATTATAGACCATTTTGGGATCGTTCGACAGGTCCGGAGTCATCGTTTTTCCATCCGAAAATTGATTTTTGGGACTGTACCAAAAATGATTCAAAATGTCAATTGGATCATGCCTCATGTTGAATAACCACTTTTTAAACCCTCACAGTGACCAAAATTGCCATTTTTACAGAGTTTTGCTTACTCAAAAGCTTCAATTTTGACCCGTTTCAGGCACAAAAATGACTTTAAACACACTTATTCTAGTTGACAAAGTCACAATTCACATCCAACAGTAATTTAGAGTCAAAAGATTAAATGTTAAAATTTCATCATTATAGACCATTTTGGGATCGTTCGACAGGTCCGGAGTCATCGTTTTTCATTCGAAAATTGATTTTTTGGACTGTACCAAAAATGATTCAAAATGTCAATTGGATCATGCCTCATGTTGAATAACCACTTTTTAAACCCTCACAGTGACCAAAATTGCCATTTTTACAGAGTTTTGCTTACTCAAAAGCTTCCATTTTGACTCTTTTCAGGCACAGAAATGACTTTAAACACACTTATTCTAGTTGACAAAGTCATAATTCACATCCAACAGTCATTTAGAGTCAAAAGATTAAATGTTAAAATTTCATCATTATAGACCATTTTGGGATCGTTCGACTGGTCCGGAGTCATCGTTTTTCATCCGAAAATTGATTTTTTGGACTGTACCAAAAATGATTCAAAATGTCAATTGGATCATGCCTCATGTTGAATAACCACTTTTTAAACCCTCACAGTGACCAAAATTGCCATTTTTACAGAGTTTTGCTTACTCAAAAGCTTCCATTTTGACCCGTTTCAGGCACAGAAATGACTTTAAACACACTTATTCTAGTTGACAAAGTCATAATGCACATCCAACAGTCATTTAGAGTCAAAAGATTAAATGTTAAAATTTCATCATTATAGACCATTTTGGGATCGTTCGACAGGTCCGGAGTCATCGTTTTTCATCCGAAAATTGATTTTTGGGACTGTACCAAAAATTATTCAAAATGTCAATTGGATCATGCCTCATGTTGAATAACCACTTTTTAAACCCTCACAGTGACCAAAATTGCCATTTTTACAGAGTTTTGCTTACTCAAAAGCTTCAATTTTGACCCGTTTCAGGCACAGAAATGACTTTAAACACACTTATTTTAGTTGACAAAGTCATAATTCAAATCCATCAGTAATTTAGAGTCAAAAGATTAAATGTTAAAATTTCATCATTATAGACAATTTTGGGATCGTTCGACTGGTCCGGAGTCATCGTTTTTTATCCGAAAATTGATTTTTTGGACTGTACCAAAAATGATTCAAAATGTCGATTGGATCATGCCTCATGTTGAATAACCACTTTTTAAACCCTCACAGTGACCAAAATTGCCATTTTTACAGAGTTTTGCTTACTCAAAAGCTTCAATTTTGACCCGTTTCAGGCACAAAAATGACTTTAAACACACTTATTCTAGTTGACAAAGTCACAATTCACATCCAACAGTAATTTAGAGTCAAAAGATTAAATGTTAAAATTTCATCATTATAGACCATTTTGGGATCGTTCGACAGGTCCGGAGTCATAGTTTTTCATCCGAAAATTGATTTTTTGGACTGTACCAAAAATGATTCAAAATGTCGATTGGATCATGCCTCATGTTGAATAACCACTTTTTAAACCCTCACAGTGACCAAAATTGCCATTTTTACAGAGTTTTGCTTACTCAAAAGCTTCAATTTTGACCCGTTTCAGGCACAAAAATGACTTTAAACACACTTATTCTAGTTGACAAAGTCACAATTCACATCCAACAGTAATTTAGAGTCAAAAGATTAAATGTTAAAATTTCATCATTATAGACCATTTTGGGATCGTTCGACAGGTCCGGAGTCATAGTTTTTCATCCGAAAATTGATTTTTTGGACTGTACCAAAAATGATTCAAAATGTCAATTGGATCATGCCTCATGTTGAATAACCACTTTTTAAATCCTCACAGTGACCAAAACTGCCATTTTTACAGAGTTTTGCTTACTCAAAAGCTTCAATTTTGACCCGTTTCAGGCACAACAATGACTTTAAACACACTTATTCTAGTTGACAAAGTCACAATTCACATCCAACAGTAATTTAGAGTCAAAAGATTAAATGTTAAAATTTCATCATTATAGACCATTTTGGGATCGTTCGACAGGTCCGGAGTCATAGTTTTTCATCCGAAAATTGATTTTTTGGACTGTACCAAAAATGATTCAAAATGTCAATTGGATCATGCCTCATGTTGAATAACCACTTTTTAAACCCTCACAGTGACCAAAATTGCCATTTTTACAGAGTTTTGCTTACTCAAAAGCTTCAATTTTGACCTGTTTCAGGCACAGAAATGACTTTAAACACACTTATTTTAGTTGACAAAGTCATAATTCACATCCATCAGTAATTTAGAGTCAAAAGATTAAATGTTAAAATTTCATCATTATAGACCATTTTGGGATCGTTCGACTGGTCCGGAGTCATCGTTTTTCATCCGAAAATTGATTTTTTAGACTGTACCAAAAATGATTCAAAATGTCAATTGGATCATGCCTCATGTTGAATAACCACTTTTTAAACCCTCACAGTGACCAAAATTGCCATTTTTACAGAGTTTTGCTTACTCAAAAGCTTCAATTTTGACCCGTTTCAGGCACAGAAATGACTTTAAACACACTTATTTTAGTTGACAAAGTCACAATTCACATCCAACAGTCATTTAGAGTCAAAAGATTAAATGTTAAAATTTCATCATTATAGACCATTTTGGGATCGTTCGACAGGTCCGGAGTCATCGTTTTTCATCTGAAAATTGATTTTTTGGACTGTACCAAAAATGATTCAAAATGTCAATTGGATCATGCCTCATGTTGAATAACCACTTTTTAAACCCTCACAGTGACCAAAATTGCCATTTTTACAGAGTTTTGCTTACTCAAAAGCTTCCATTTTGACCCGTTTCAGGCACAGAAATGACTTTAAACACACTTATTCTAGTTGACAAAGTCATAATTCACATCCAACAGTCATTTAGAGTCAAAAGATTAAATGTTAAAATTTCATCATTAAATACCATTTTGGGATCGTTCGACAGGTCCGGAGTCATCGTTTTTCCATCCGAAAATTGATTTTTGGGACTGTACCAAAAATTATTCAAAATGTCAATTGGATCATGCCTCATGTTGAATAACCACTTTTTAAACCCTCACAGTGACCAAAATTGCCATTTTTACAGAGTTTTGCTTACTAAAAAGCTTCCATTTTGACCCGTTTCAGGCACAGAAATGACTTTAAACACACTTATTCTAGTTGACAAAGTCATAATTCACATCCAACAGTCATTTAGAGTCAAAAGATTAAATGTTAAAATTTCATCATTAAATACCATTTTGGGATCGTTCGACAGGTCCGGAGTCATCGTTTTTCCATCCGAAAATTGATTTTTGGGACTGTACCAAAAATTATTCAAAATGTCAATTGGATCATGCCTCATGTTGAATAACCACTTTTTAAACCCTCACAGTGACCAAAATTGCCATTTTTACAGAGTTTTGCTTACTCAAAAGCTTCAATTTTGACCCGTTTCAGGCACAGAAATGACTTTAAACACACTTATTTTAGTTGTCAAAGTCATAATTCACATCCATCAGTAATTTAGAGTCAAAATATTAAATGTTAAAATTTCATCATTATAGACAATTTTGGGATCGTTCGACTGGTCCGGAGTCATCGTTTTTTATCCGAAAATTGATTTTTTGGACTGTACCAAAAATGATTCAAAATGTCAATTGGGTCATGCCTCATGTTGAATAACCACTTTTTAAACCCTCACAGTGACCAAAATTGCCATTTTTACAGAGTTTTGCTTACTCAAAAGCTTCAATTTTGACCCGTTTCAGGCACAGAAATGACTTTAAACACACTTATTTTAGTTGACAAAGTCATAATTCACATCCATCAGTAATTTAGAGTCAAAAGATTAAAT
Organism: Lissotriton vulgaris; assembly: GCF_964263255.1. NCBI lineage: Eukaryota > Metazoa > Chordata > Amphibia > Caudata > Salamandridae > Lissotriton > Lissotriton vulgaris. The sequence goes on from NW_028247230.1 coordinate 461,227, forward strand.
GTTAAAATTTCATCATTATAGACCATTTTGGGATCGTTCGACTGGTCCGGAGTCATCGTTTTTCATCCGAAAATTGATTTTTTGGACTGTATCAAAAATGATTCAAAATGTCAATTGGATCATGCCTCATGTTGAATAACCACTTTTTAAACCCTCACAGTGACCAAAATTGCCATTTTTACAGAGTTTTGCTTACTCAAAAGCTTCCATTTTGACCCGTTTCAGGCACAGAAATGACTTTAAACACACTTATTCTAGTTGACAGTGTCATAATTCACATTCAACAGTCATTTAGAGTCAAAAGATTAAATGTTAAAATTTCATCATTATAGACCATTTTGGGATCGTTCGACTGGTCCGGAGTCATCGTTTTTCATCCGAAAATTGATTTTTTAGACTGTACCAAAAATGATTCAAAATGTCAATTGGATCATGCCTCATGTTGAATAACCACTTTTTAAACCCTCACAGTGACCAAAATTGCCATTTATACAGAGTTTTGCTTACTCAAAAGCTTCAATTTTGACCCGTTTCAGGCACAGAAATGACTTTAAACACACTTATTTTAGTTGACAAAGTCATAATTCACATCCAACAGTCATTTAGAGTCAAAAGATTAAATGTTAAAATTTCATCATTATAGACCATTTTGGGATCGTTCGACAGGTCCGGAGTCATCGTTTTTCCATCCGAAAATTGATTTTTGGGACTGTACCAAAAATTATTCAAAATGTCAATTGGATCATGCCTCATGTTGAATAACCACTTTTTAAACCCTCACAGTGACCAAAATTGCCATTTTTACAGAGTTTTGCTTACTCAAAAGCTTCAATTTTGACCCGTTTCAGGCACAGAAATGACTTTAAACACACTTATTTTAGTTGACAAAGTCATAATTCACATCCATCAGTAATTTAGAGTCAAAAGATTAAATGTTAAAATTTCATCATTATAGACAATTTTGGGATCGTTCGACTGGTCCGGAGTCATCGTTTTTTATCCGAAAATTGATTTTTTGGACTGTACCAAAAATGATTCAAAATGTCAATTGGATCATGCCTCATGTTGAATAACCACTTTTTAAACCCTCACAGTGACCAAAATTGCCATTTTTACAGAGTTTTGCTTACTCAAAAGCTTCAATTTTGACCCGTTTCAGGCACAAAAAAGACTTTAAACACACTTATTCTAGTTGACAAAGTCACAATTCACATCCAACAGTAATTTAGAGTCAAAAGATTAAATGTTAAAATTTCATCATTATAGACCATTTTGGGATCGTTCGACAGGTCCGGAGTCATCGTTTTTCATTCGAAAATTGATTTTTTGGACTGTACCAAAAATGATTCAAAATGTCAATTGGATCATGCCTCATGTTGAATAACCACTTTTTAAACCCTCACAGTGACCAAAATTGCCATTTTTACAGAGTTTTGCTTACTCAAAAGCTTCCATTTTGACTCTTTTCAGGCACAGAAATGACTTTAAACACACTTATTCTAGTTGACAAAGTCATAATTCACATCCAACAGTCATTTAGAGTCAAAAGATTAAATGTTAAAATTTCATCATTATAGACCATTTTGGGATCGTTCGACTGGTCCGGAGTCATCGTTTTTCATCCGAAAATTGATTTTTTGGACTGTACCAAAAATGATTCAAAATGTCAATTGGATCATGCCTCATGTTGAATAACCACTTTTTAAACCCTCACAGTGACCAAAATTGCCATTTTTACAGAGTTTTGCTTACTCAAAAGCTTCCATTTTGACCCGTTTCAGGCACAGAAATGACTTTAAACACACTTATTCTAGGTGACAAAGTCATAATTCACATCCAACAGTCATTTAGAGTCAAAAGATTAAATGTTAAAATTTCATCATTAAATACCATTTTGGGATCGTTCGACAGGTCCGGAGTCATCGTTTTTCCATCCGAAAATTGATTTTTGGGACTGTACCAAAAATTATTCAAAATGTCAATTGGATCATGCCTCATGTTGAATAACCACTTTTTAAACCCTCACAGTGACCAAAATTGCCATTTTTACAGAGGTTTGCTTACTCAAAAGCTTCAATTTTGACCCGTTTCAGGCACAGAAATGACTTTAAACACACTTATTTTAGTTGTCAAAGTCATAATTCACATCCATCAGTAATTTAGAGTCAAAAGATTAAATGTTAAAATTTCATCATTATAGACAATTTTGGGATCGTTCGACTGGTCCGGAGTCATCGTTTTTTATCCGGAAATTGATTTTTTGGACTGTACCAAAAATGATTCAAAATGTCAACTGGATCATGCCTCATGTTGAATAACCACTTTTTAAACCCTCACAGTGACCAAAATTGCCATTTTTACAGAGTTTTGCTTACTCAAAAGCTTCCATTTTGACCCGTTTCAGGCACAGAAATGACTTTAAACACACTTATTCTAGTTGACAGTGTCATAATTCACATTCAACAGTCATTTAGAGTCAAAAGATTAAATGTTAAAATTTCATCATTATAGACCATTTTGGGATCGTTCGACTGGTCCGGAGTCATCGTTTTTCATCCGAAAATTGATTTTTTAGACTGTACCAAAAATGATTCAAAATGTCAATTGGATCATGCCTCATGTTGAATAACCACTTTTTAAACCCTCACAGTGACCAAAATTGCCATTTATACAGAGTTTTGCTTACTCAAAAGCTTCAATTTTGACCCGTTTCAGGCACAGAAATGACTTTAAACACACTTATTTTAGTTGACAAAGTCATAATTCACATCCAACAGTCATTTAGAGTCAAAAGATTAAATGTTAAAATTTCATCATTATAGACCATTTTGGGATCGTTCGACAGGTCCGGAGTCATCGTTTTTCCATCCGAAAATTGATTTTTGGGACTGTACCAAAAATTATTCAAAATGTCAATTGGATCATGCCTCATGTTGAATAACCACTTTTTAAACCCTCACAGTGACCAAAATTGCCATTTTTACAGAGTTTTGCTTACTCAAAAGCTTCAATTTTGACCCGTTTCAGGCACAGAAATGACTTTAAACACACTTATTTTAGTTGACAAAGTCATAATTCACATCCATCAGTAATTTAGAGTCAAAAGATTAAATGTTAAAATTTCATCATTATAGACAATTTTGGGATCGTTCGACTGGTCCGGAGTCATCGTTTTTTATCCGAAAATTGATTTTTTGGACTGTACCAAAAATGATTCAAAATGTCAATTGGATCATGCCTCATGTTGAATAACCACTTTTTAAACCCTCACAGTGACCAAAATTGCCATTTTTACAGAGTTTTGCTTACTCAAAAGCTTCAATTTTGACCCGTTTCAGGCACAAAAATGACTTTAAACACACTTATTCTAGTTGACAAAGTCACAATTCACATCCAACAGTAATTTAGAGTCAAAAGATTAAATGTTAAAATTTCATCATTATAGACCATTTTGGGATCGTTCGACTGGTCCGGAGTCATCGTTTTTCATCCGAAAATTGATTTTTTGGACTGTACCAAAAATGATTCAAAATGTCAATTGGATCATGCCTCATGTTGAATAACCACTTTTTAAACCCTCACAGTGACCAAAATTGCCATTTTTACAGAGTTTTGCTTACTCAAAAGCTTCCATTTTGACCCGTTTCAGGCACAGAAATGACTTTAAACACACTTATTCTAGTTGACAAAGTCATAATGCACATCCAACAGTCATTTAGAGTCAAAAGATTAAATGTTAAAATTTCATCATTATAGACCATTTTGGGATCGTTCGACAGGTCCGGAGTCATCGTTTTTCATCCGAAAATTGATTTTTGGGACTGTACCAAAAATTATTCAAAATGTCAATTGGATCATGCCTCATGTTGAATAACCACTTTTTAAACCCTCACAGTGACCAAAATTGCCATTTTTACAGAGTTTTGCTTACTCAAAAGCTTCAATTTTGACCCGTTTCAGGCACAGAAATGACTTTAAACACACTTATTTTAGTTGACAAAGTCATAATTCAAATCCATCAGTAATTTAGAGTCAAAAGATTAAATGTTAAAATTTCATCATTATAGACAATTTTGGGATCGTTCGACTGGTCCGGAGTCATCGTTTTTTATCCGAAAATTGATTTTTTGGACTGTACCAAAAATGATTCAAAATGTCGATTGGATCATGCCTCATGTTGAATAACCACTTTTTAAACCCTCACAGTGACCAAAATTGCCATTTTTACAGAGTTTTGCTTACTCAAAAGCTTCAATTTTGACCCGTTTCAGGCACAGAAATGACTTTAAACACACTTATTTTAGTTGACAAAGTCATAATTCAAATCCATCAGTAATTTAGAGTCAAAAGATTAAATGTTAAAATTTCATCATTATAGACAATTTTGGGATCGTTCGACTGGTCCGGAGTCATCGTTTTTTATCCGAAAATTGATTTTTTGGACTGTACCAAAAATGATTCAAAATGTCGATTGGATCATGCCTCATGTTGAATAACCACTTTTTAAACCCTCACAGTGACCAAAATTGCCATTTTTACAGAGTTTTGCTTACTCAAAAGCTTCAATTTTGACCCGTTTCAGGCACAAAAATGACTTTAAACACACTTATTCTAGTTGACAAAGTCACAATTCACATCCAACAGTAATTTAGAGTCAAAAGATTAAATGTTAAAATTTCATCATTATAGACCATTTTGGGATCGTTCGACAGGTCCGGAGTCATAGTTTTTCATCCGAAAATTGATTTTTTGGACTGTACCAAAAATGATTCAAAATGTCAATTGGATCATGCCTCATGTTGAATAACCACTTTTTAAATCCTCACAGTGACCAAAACTGCCATTTTTACAGAGTTTTGCTTACTCAAAAGCTTCAATTTTGACCCGTTTCAGGCACAACAATGACTTTAAACACACTTATTCTAGTTGACAAAGTCACAATTCACATCCAACAGTAATTTAGAGTCAAAAGATTAAATGTTAAAATTTCATCATTATAGACCATTTTGGGATCGTTCGACAGGTCCGGAGTCATAGTTTTTCATCCGAAAATTGATTTTTTGGACTGTACCAAAAATGATTCAAAATGTCAATTGGATCATGCCTCATGTTGAATAACCACTTTTTAAACCCTCACAGTGACCAAAATTGCCATTTTTACAGAGTTTTGCTTACTCAAAAGCTTCAATTTTGACCCGTTTCAGGCACAGAAATGACTTTAAACACACTTATTTTAGTTGACAAAGTCATAATTCACATCCATCAGTAATTTAGAGTCAAAAGATTAAATGTTAAAATTTCATCATTATAGACCATTTTGGGATCGTTCGACTGGTCCGGAGTCATCGTTTTTCATCCGAAAATTGATTTTTTGGACTGTACCAAAAATGATTCAAAATGTCAATTGGATCATGCCTCATGTTGAATAAACACTTTTTAAACCCTCACAGTGACCAAAATTGCCATTTTTACAGAGTTTTGCTTACTCAAAAGCTTCCATTTTGACCCGTTTCAGGCACAGAAATGACTTTAAACACACTTATTCTAGTTGACAGTGTCATAATTCACATTCAACAGTCATTTAGAGTCAAAAGATTAAATGTTAAAATTTCATCATTATAGACCATTTTGGGATCGTTCGACTGGTCCGGAGTCATCGTTTTTCATCCGAAAATTGATTTTTTAGACTGTACCAAAAATGATTCAAAATGTCAATTGGATCATGCCTCATGTTGAATAACCACTTTTTAAACCCTCACAGTGACCAAAATTGCCATTTTTACAGAGTTTTGCTTACTCAAAAGCTTCAATTTTGACCCGTTTCAGGCACAGAAATGACTTTAAACACACTTATTTTAGTTGACAAAGTCACAATTCACATCCAACAGTCATTTAGAGTCAAAAGATTAAATGTTAAAATTTCATCATTATAGACCATTTTGGGATCGTTCGACAGGTCCGGAGTCATCGTTTTTCATCTGAAAATTGATTTTTTGGACTGTACCAAAAATGATTCAAAATGTCAATTGGATCATGCCTCATGTTGAATAACCACTTTTTAAACCCTCACAGTGACCAAAATTGCCATTTTTACAGAGTTTTGCTTACTCAAAAGCTTCCATTTTGACCCGTTTCAGGCACAGAAATGACTTTAAACACACTTATTCTAGTTGACAAAGTCATAATTCACATCCAACAGTCATTTAGAGTCAAAAGATTAAATGTTAAAATTTCATCATTAAATACCATTTTGGGATCGTTCGACAGGTCCGGAGTCATCGTTTTTCCATCCGAAAATTGATTTTTGGGACTGTACCAAAAATTATTCAAAATGTCAATTGGATCATGCCTCATGTTGAATAACCACTTTTTAAACCCTCACAGTGACCAAAATTGCCATTTTTACAGAGTTTTGCTTACTAAAAAGCTTCCATTTTGACCCGTTTCAGGCACAGAAATGACTTTAAACACACTTATTCTAGTTGACAAAGTCATAATTCACATCCAACAGTCATTTAGAGTCAAAAGATTAAATGTTAAAATTTCATCATTAAATACCATTTTGGGATCGTTCGACAGGTCCGGAGTCATCGTTTTTCCATCCGAAAATTGATTTTTGGGACTGTACCAAAAATTATTCAAAATGTCAATTGGATCATGCCTCATGTTGAATAACCACTTTTTAAACCCTCACAGTGACCAAAATTGCCATTTTTACAGAGTTTTGCTTACTCAAAAGCTTCAATTTTGACCCGTTTCAGGCACAGAAATGACTTTAAACACACTTATTTTAGTTGTCAAAGTCATAATTCACATCCATCAGTAATTTAGAGTCAAAAGATTAAATGTTAAAATTTCATCATTATAGACAATTTTGGGATCGTTCGACTGGTCCGGAGTCATCGTTTTTTATCCGAAAATTGATTTTTTGGACTGTACCAAAAATGATTCAAAATGTCAATTGGGTCATGCCTCATGTTGAATAACCACTTTTTAAACCCTCACAGTGACCAAAATTGCCATTTTTACAGAGTTTTGCTTACTCAAAAGCTTCAATTTTGACCCGTTTCAGGCACAGAAATGACTTTAAACACACTTATTTTAGTTGACAAAGTCATAATTCACATCCATCAGTAATTTAGAGTCAAAAGATTAAATGTTAAAATTTCATCATTATAGACCATTTTGGGATCGTTCGACTGGTCCGGAGTCATCGTTTTTCATCCGAAAATTGATTTTTTGGACTGTATCAAAAATGATTCAAAATGTCAATTGGATCATGCCTCATGTTGAATAACCACTTTTTAAACCCTCACAGTGACCAAAATTGCCATTTTTACAGAGTTTTGCTTACTCAAAAGCTTCCATTTTGACCCGTTTCAGGCACAGAAATGACTTTAAACACACTTATTCTAGTTGACAGTGTCATAATTCACATTCAACAGTCATTTAGAGTCAAAAGATTAAATGTTAAAATTTCATCATTATAGACCATTTTGGGATCGTTCGACTGGTCCGGAGTCATCGTTTTTCATCCGAAAATTGATTTTTTAGACTGTACCAAAAATGATTCAAAATGTCAATTGGATCATGCCTCATGTTGAATAACCACTTTTTAAACCCTCACAGTGACCAAAATTGCCATTTATACAGAGTTTTGCTTACTCAAAAGCTTCAATTTTGACCCGTTTCAGGCACAGAAATGACTTTAAACACACTTATTTTAGTTGACAAAGTCATAATTCACATCCAACAGTCATTTAGAGTCAAAAGATTAAATGTTAAAATTTCATCATTATAGACCATTTTGGGATCGTTCGACTGGTCCGGAGTCATCGTTTTTCATCCGAAAATTGATTTTTTGGACTGTACCAAAAATGATTCAAAATGTCAATTGGATCATGCCTCATGTTGAATAACCACTTTTTAAACCCTCACAGTGACCAAAATTGCCATTTTTACAGAGTTTTGCTTACTCAAAAGTTTCAATTTTGACCCGTTTCAGGCACAAAAATGACTTTAAACACACTTATTTTAGTTGACAAAGTCACAATTCACATCCAACAGTAATTTAGAGTCAAAAGATTAAATGTTAAAATTTCATCATTATAGACCATTTTGGGATCGTTCGACAGGTCCGGAGTCATCGTTTTTCCATCCGAAAATTGATTTTTGGGACTGTACCAAAAATTATTCAAAATGTCAATTGGATCATGCCTCATGTTGAATAACCACTTTTTAAACCCTCACAGTGACCAAAATTGCCATTTTTACAGAGTTTTGCTTACTCAAAAGCTTCAATTTTGACCCGTTTCAGGCACAGAAATGACTTTAAACACACTTATTTTAGTTGACAAAGTCATAATTCACATCCATCAGTAATTTAGAGTCAAAATATTAAATGTTAAAATTTCATCATTATAGACAATTTTGGGATCGTTCGACTGGTCCGGAGTCATCGTTTTTTATCCGAAAATTGATTTTTTGGACTGTACCAAAAATGATTCAAAATGTCAATTGGATCATGCCTCATGTTGAATAACCACTTTTTAAACCCTCACAGTGACCAAAATTGCCATTTTTACAGAGTTTTGCTTACTCAAAAGCTTCAATTTTGACCCGTTTCAGGCACAAAAATGACTTTAAACACACTTATTCTAGTTGACAAAGTCACAATTCACATCCAACAGTAATTTAGAGTCAAGAGATTAAATGTTAAAATTTCATCATTATAGACCATTTTGGGATCGTTCGACAGGTCTGGAGTCATCGTTTTTCATTCGAAAATTGATTTTTTGGACTGTACCAAAAATGATTCAAAATGTCAATTGGATCATGCCTCATGTTGAATAACCACTTTTTAAACCCTCACAGTGACCAAAATTGCCATTTTTACAGAGTTTTGCTTACTCAAAAGCTTCCATTTTGACTCTTTTCAGGCACAGAAATGACTTTAAACACACTTATTCTAGTTGACAAAGTCATAATTCACATCCAACAGTCATTTAGAGTCAAAAGATTAAATGTTAAAATTTCATCATTATAGACCATTTTGGGATCGTTCGACTGGTCCGGAGTCATCGTTTTTCATCCGAAAATTGATTTTTTGGACTGTACCAAAAATGATTCAAAATGTCAATTGGATCATGCCTCATGTTGAATAACCACTTTTTAAACCCTCACAGTGACCAAAATTGCCATTTTTACAGAGTTTTGCTTACTCAAAAGCTTCCATTTTGACCCGTTTCAGGCACAGAAATGACTTTAAACACACTTATTCTAGTTGACAAAGTCATAATGCACATTCAACAGTCATTTAGAGTCAAAAGATTAAATGTTAAAATTTCATCATTATAGACCATTTTGGGATCGTTCGACAGGTCCGGAGTCATCGTTTTTCATCCGAAAATTGATTTTTGGGACTGTACCAAAAATTATTCAAAATGTCAATTGGATCATGCCTCATGTTGAATAACCACTTTTTAAACCCTCACAGTGACCAAAATTGCCATTTTTACAGAGTTTTGCTTACTCAAAAGTTTCAATTTTGACCCGTTTCAGGCACAAAAATGACTTTAAACACACTTATTTTAGTTGACAAAGTCACAATTCACATCCAACAGTAATTTAGAGTCAAAAGATTAAATGTTAAAATTTCATCATTATAGACCATTTTGGGATCGTTCGACAGGTCCGGAGTCATCGTTTTTCATCCGAAAATTGATTTTTTGGACTGTACCAAAAATGATTCAAAATGTCAATTGGATCATGCCTCATGTTGAATAACCACTTTTTCAACCCTCACAGTGACCAAAATTGCCATTTTTACAGAGTTTTGCTTACTCAAAAGCTTCCATTTTGACCCCTTTCAGGCACAGAAATGACTTTAAACACACTTATTCTAGGTGACAAAGTCATAATTCACATCCAACAGTCATTTAGAGTCAAAAGATTAAATGTTAAAATTTCATCATTAAATACCATTTTGGGATCGTTCGACAGGTCCGGAGTCATCGTTTTTCCATCCGAAAATTGATTTTTGGGACTGTACCAAAAATTATTCAAAATGTCAATTGGATCATGCCTCATGTTGAATAACCACTTTTTAAACCCTCACAGTGACCAAAATTGCCATTTTTACAGAGGTTTGCTTACTCAAAAGCTTCAATTTTGACCCGTTTCAGGCACAGAAATGACTTTAAACACACTTATTTTAGTTGTCAAAGTCATAATTCACATCCATCAGTAATTTAGAGTCAAAAGATTAAATGTTAAAATTTCATCATTATAGACAATTTTGGGATCGTTCGACTGGTCCGGAGTCATCGTTTTTTATCCGGATATTGATTTTTTGGACTGTACCAAAAATGATTCAAAATGTCAACTGGATCATGCCTCATGTTGAATAACCACTTTTTAAACCCTCACAGTGACCAAAATTGCCATTTTTACAGAGTTTTGCTTACTCAAAAGCTTCAATTTTGACCCGTTTCAGGCACAGAAATGACTTTAAACACACTTATTTTAGTTGACAAAGTCATAATTCACATCCATCAGTAATTTAGAGTCAAAAGATTAAATGTTAAAATTTCATCATTATAGACCATTTTGGGATCGTTCGACTGGTCCGGAGTCATCGTTTTTCATCCGAAAATTGATTTTTTGGACTGTATCAAAAATGATTCAAAATGTCAATTGGATCATGCCTCATGTTGAATAACCACTTTTTAAACCCTCACAGTGACCAAAATTGCCATTTTTACAGAGTTTTGCTTACTCAAAAGCTTCCATTTTGACCCGTTTCAGGCACAGAAATGACTTTAAACACACTTATTCTAGTTGACAGTGTCATAATTCACATTCAACAGTCATTTAGAGTCAAAAGATTAAATGTTAAAATTTCATCATTATAGACCATTTTGGGATCGTTCGACTGGTCCGGAGTCATCGTTTTTCATCCGAAAATTGATTTTTTAGACTGTACCAAAAATGATTCAAAATGTCAATTGGATCATGCCTCATGTTGAATAACCACTTTTTAAACCCTCACAGTGACCAAAATTGCCATTTTTACAGAGTTTTGCTTACTCAAAAGCTTCCATTTTGACCCGTTTCAGGCACAGAAATGACTTTAAACACACTTATTCTAGTTGACAAAGTCATAATTCACATCCAACAGTCATTTAGAGTCAAAAGATTAAATGTTAAAATTTCATCATTAAATACCATTTTGGGATCGTTCGACAGGTCCGGAGTCATCGTTTTTCCATCCGAAAATTGATTTTTGGGACTGTACCAAAAATTATTCAAAATGTCAATTGGATCATGCCTCATGTTGAATAACCACTTTTTAAACCCTCACAGTGACCAAAATTGCCATTTTTACAGAGTTTTGCTTACTAAAAAGCTTCCATTTTGACCCGTTTCAGGCACAGAAATGACTTTAAACACACTTATTCTAGTTGACAAAGTCATAATTCACATCCAACAGTCATTTAGAGTCAAAAGATTAAATGTTAAAATTTCATCATTAAATACCATTTTGGGATCGTTCGACAGGTCCGGAGTCATCGTTTTTCCATCCGAAAATTGATTTTTGGGACTGTACCAAAAATTATTCAAAATGTCAATTGGATCATGCCTCATGTTGAATAACCACTTTTTAAACCCTCACAGTGACCAAAATTGCCATTTTTACAGAGTTTTGCTTACTCAAAAGCTTCAATTTTGACCCGTTTCAGGCACAGAAATGACTTTAAACACACTTATTTTAGTTGTCAAAGTCATAATTCACATCCATCAGTAATTTAGAGTCAAAAGATTAAATGTTAAAATTTCATCATTATAGACAATTTTGGGATCGTTCGACTGGTCCGGAGTCATCGTTTTTTATCCGAAAATTGATTTTTTGGACTGTACCAAAAATGATTCAAAATGTCAATTGGGTCATGCCTCATGTTGAATAACCACTTTTTAAACCCTCACAGTGACCAAAATTGCCATTTTTACAGAGTTTTGCTTACTCAAAAGCTTCAATTTTGACCCGTTTCAGGCACAGAAATGACTTTAAACACACTTATTTTAGTTGACAAAGTCATAATTCACATCCATCAGTAATTTAGAGTCAAAAGATTAAATGTTAAAATTTCATCATTATAGACCATTTTGGGATCGTTCGACTGGTCCGGAGTCATCGTTTTTCATCCGAAAATTGATTTTTTGGACTGTATCAAAAATGATTCAAAATGTCAATTGGATCATGCCTCATGTTGAATAACCACTTTTTAAACCCTCACAGTGACCAAAATTGCCATTTTTACAGAGTTTTGCTTACTCAAAAGCTTCCATTTTGACCCGTTTCAGGCACAGAAATGACTTTAAACACACTTATTCTAGTTGACAGTGTCATAATTCACATTCAACAGTCATTTAGAGTCAAAAGATTAAATGTTAAAATTTCATCATTATAGACCATTTTGGGATCGTTCGACTGGTCCGGAGTCATCGTTTTTCATCCGAAAATTGATTTTTTGGACTGTACCAAAAATGATTCAAAATGTCAATTGGATCATGCCTCATGTTGAATAACCACTTTTTAAACCCTCACAGTGACCAAAATTGCCATTTTTACAGAGTTTTGCTTACTCAAAAGTTTCAATTTTGACCCGTTTCAGGCACAAAAATGACTTTAAACACACTTATTTTAGTTGACAAAGTCACAATTCACATCCAACAGTAATTTAGAGTCAAAAGATTAAATGTTAAAATTTCATCATTATAGACCATTTTGGGATCGTTCGACAGGTCCGGAGTCATCGTTTTTCCATCCGAAAATTGATTTTTGGGACTGTACCAAAAATTATTCAAAATGTCAATTGGATCATGCCTCATGTTGAATAACCACTTTTTAAACCCTCACAGTGACCAAAATTGCCATTTTTACAGAGTTTTGCTTACTCAAAAGCTTCAATTTTGACCCGTTTCAGGCACAGAAATGACTTTAAACACACTTATTTTAGTTGACAAAGTCATAATTCACATCCATCAGTAATTTAGAGTCAAAATATTAAATGTTAAAATTTCATCATTATAGACAATTTTGGGATCGTTCGACTGGTCCGGAGTCATCGTTTTTTATCCGAAAATTGATTTTTTGGACTGTACCAAAAATGATTCAAAATGTCAATTGGATCATGCCTCATGTTGAATAACCACTTTTTAAACCCTCACAGTGACCAAAATTGCCATTTTTACAGAGTTTTGCTTACTCAAAAGCTTCAATTTTGACCCGTTTCAGGCACAAAAATGACTTTAAACACACTTATTCTAGTTGACAAAGTCACAATTCACATCCAACAGTAATTTAGAGTCAAGAGATTAAATGTTAAAATTTCATCATTATAGACCATTTTGGGATCGTTCGACAGGTCTGGAGTCATCGTTTTTCATTCGAAAATTGATTTTTTGGACTGTACCAAAAATGATTCAAAATGTCAATTGGATCATGCCTCATGTTGAATAACCACTTTTTAAACCCTCACAGTGACCAAAATTGCCATTTTTACAGAGTTTTGCTTACTCAAAAGCTTCCATTTTGACTCTTTTCAGGCACAGAAATGACTTTAAACACACTTATTCTAGTTGACAAAGTCATAATTCACATCCAACAGTCATTTAGAGTCAAAAGATTAAATGTTAAAATTTCATCATTATAGACCATTTTGGGATCGTTCGACTGGTCCGGAGTCATCGTTTTTCATCCGAAAATTGATTTTTTGGACTGTACCAAAAATGATTCAAAATGTCAATTGGATCATGCCTCATGTTGAATAACCACTTTTTAAACCCTCACAGTGACCAAAATTGCCATTTTTACAGAGTTTTGCTTACTCAAAAGCTTCCATTTTGACCCGTTTCAGGCACAGAAATGACTTTAAACACACTTATTCTAGTTGACAAAGTCATAATGCACATTCAACAGTCATTTAGAGTCAAAAGATTAAATGTTAAAATTTCATCATTATAGACCATTTTGGGATCGTTCGACAGGTCCGGAGTCATCGTTTTTCATCCGAAAATTGATTTTTGGGACTGTACCAAAAATTATTCAAAATGTCAATTGGATCATGCCTCATGTTGAATAACCACTTTTTAAACCCTCACAGTGACCAAAATTGCCATTTTTACAGAGTTTTGCTTACTCAAAAGTTTCAATTTTGACCCGTTTCAGGCACAAAAATGACTTTAAACACACTTATTTTAGTTGACAAAGTCACAATTCACATCCAACAGTAATTTAGAGTCAAAAGATTAAATGTTAAAATTTCATCATTATAGACCATTTTGGGATCGTTCGACAGGTCCGGAGTCATCGTTTTTCATCCGAAAATTGATTTTTTGGACTGTACCAAAAATGATTCAAAATGTCAATTGGATCATGCCTCATGTTGAATAACCACTTTTTCAACCCTCACAGTGACCAAAATTGCCATTTTTACAGAGTTTTGCTTACTCAAAAGCTTCCATTTTGACCCCTTTCAGGCACAGAAATGACTTTAAACACACTTATTCTAGGTGACAAAGTCATAATTCACATCCAACAGTCATTTAGAGTCAAAAGATTAAATGTTAAAATTTCATCATTAAATACCATTTTGGGATCGTTCGACAGGTCCGGAGTCATCGTTTTTCCATCCGAAAATTGATTTTTGGGACTGTACCAAAAATTATTCAAAATGTCAATTGGATCATGCCTCATGTTGAATAACCACTTTTTAAACCCTCACAGTGACCAAAATTGCCATTTTTACAGAGGTTTGCTTACTCAAAAGCTTCAATTTTGACCCGTTTCAGGCACAGAAATGACTTTAAACACACTTATTTTAGTTGTCAAAGTCATAATTCACATCCATCAGTAATTTAGAGTCAAAAGATTAAATGTTAAAATTTCATCATTATAGACAATTTTGGGATCGTTCGACTGGTCCGGAGTCATCGTTTTTTATCCGGATATTGATTTTTTGGACTGTACCAAAAATGATTCAAAATGTCAACTGGATCATGCCTCATGTTGAATAACCACTTTTTAAACCCTCACAGTGACCAAAATTGCCATTTTTACAGAGTTTTGCTTACTCAAAAGCTTCAATTTTGACCCGTTTCAGGCACAGAAATGACTTTAAACACACTTATTTTAGTTGACAAAGTCATAATTCACATCCATCAGTAATTTAGAGTCAAAAGATTAAATGTTAAAATTTCATCATTATAGACCATTTTGGGATCGTTCGACTGGTCCGGAGTCATCGTTTTTCATCCGAAAATTGATTTTTTGGACTGTATCAAAAATGATTCAAAATGTCAATTGGATCATGCCTCATGTTGAATAACCACTTTTTAAACCCTCACAGTGACCAAAATTGCCATTTTTACAGAGTTTTGCTTACTCAAAAGCTTCCATTTTGACCCGTTTCAGGCACAGAAATGACTTTAAACACACTTATTCTAGTTGACAGTGTCATAATTCACATTCAACAGTCATTTAGAGTCAAAAGATTAAATGTTAAAATTTCATCATTATAGACCATTTTGGGATCGTTCGACTGGTCCGGAGTCATCGTTTTTCATCCGAAAATTGATTTTTTAGACTGTACCAAAAATGATTCAAAATGTCAATTGGATCATGCCTCATGTTGAATAACCACTTTTTAAACCCTCACAGTGACCAAAATTGCCATTTATACAGAGTTTTGCTTACTCAAAAGCTTCAATTTTGACCCGTTTCAGGCACAGAAATGACTTTAAACACACTTATTTTAGTTGACAAAGTCATAATTCACATCCAACAGTCATTTAGAGTCAAAAGATTAAATGTTAAAATTTCATCATTATAGACCATTTTGGGATCGTTCGACAGGTCCGGAGTCATCGTTTTTCCATCCGAAAATTGATTTTTGGGACTGTACCAAAAATTATTCAAAATGTCAATTGGATCATGCCTCATGTTGAATAACCACTTTTTAAACCCTCACAGTGACCAAAATTGCCATTTTTACAGAGTTTTGCTTACTCAAAAGCTTCAATTTTGACCCGTTTCAGGCACAGAAATGACTTTAAACACACTTATTTTAGTTGACAAAGTCATAATTCACATCCATCAGTAATTTAGAGTCAAAAGATTAAATGTTAAAATTTCATCATTATAGACAATTTTGGGATCGTTCGACTGGTCCGGAGTCATCGTTTTTTATCCGAAAATTGATTTTTTGGACTGTACCAAAAATGATTCAAAATGTCAATTGGATCATGCCTCATGTTGAATAACCACTTTTTAAACCCTCACAGTGACCAAAATTGCCATTTTTACAGAGTTTTGCTTACTCAAAAGCTTCAATTTTGACCCGTTTCAGGCACAAAAATGACTTTAAACACACTTATTCTAGTTGACAAAGTCACAATTCACATCCAACAGTAATTTAGAGTCAAAAGATTAAATGTTAAAATTTCATCATTATAGACCATTTTGGGATCGTTCGACAGGTCCGGAGTCATCGTTTTTCATTCGAAAATTGATTTTTTGGACTGTACCAAAAATGATTCAAAATGTCAATTGGATCATGCCTCATGTTGAATAACCACTTTTTAAACCCTCACAGTGACCAAAATTGCCATTTTTACAGAGTTTTGCTTACTCAAAAGCTTCCATTTTGACTCTTTTCAGGCACAGAAATGACTTTAAACACACTTATTCTAGTTGACAAAGTCATAATTCACATCCAACAGTCATTTAGAGTCAAAAGATTAAATGTTAAAATTTCATCATTATAGACCATTTTGGGATCGTTCGACTGGTCCGGAGTCATCGTTTTTCATCCGAAAATTGATTTTTTGGACTGTACCAAAAATGATTCAAAATGTCAATTGGATCATGCCTCATGTTGAATAACCACTTTTTAAACCCTCACAGTGACCAAAATTGCCATTTTTACAGAGTTTTGCTTACTCAAAAGCTTCCATTTTGACCCGTTTCAGGCACAGAAATGACTTTAAACACACTTATTCTAGTTGACAAAGTCATAATGCACATCCAACAGTCATTTAGAGTCAAAAGATTAAATGTTAAAATTTCATCATTATAGACCATTTTGGGATCGTTCGACAGGTCCGGAGTCATCGTTTTTCATCCGAAAATTGATTTTTGGGACTGTACCAAAAATTATTCAAAATGTCAATTGGATCATGCCTCATGTTGAATAACCACTTTTTAAACCCTCACAGTGACCAAAATTGCCATTTTTACAGAGTTTTGCTTACTCAAAAGCTTCAATTTTGACCCGTTTCAGGCACAGAAATGACTTTAAACACACTTATTTTAGTTGACAAAGTCATAATTCAAATCCATCAGTAATTTAGAGTCAAAAGATTAAATGTTAAAATTTCATCATTATAGACAATTTTGGGATCGTTCGACTGGTCCGGAGTCATCGTTTTTTATCCGAAAATTGATTTTTTGGACTGTACCAAAAATGATTCAAAATGTCGATTGGATCATGCCTCATGTTGAATAACCACTTTTTAAACCCTCACAGTGACCAAAATTGCCATTTTTACAGAGTTTTGCTTACTCAAAAGCTTCAATTTTGACCCGTTTCAGGCACAAAAATGACTTTAAACACACTTATTCTAGTTGACAAAGTCACAATTCACATCCAACAGTAATTTAGAGTCAAAAGATTAAATGTTAAAATTTCATCATTATAGACCATTTTGGGATCGTTCGACAGGTCCGGAGTCATAGTTTTTCATCCGAAAATTGATTTTTTGGACTGTACCAAAAATGATTCAAAATGTCGATTGGATCATGCCTCATGTTGAATAACCACTTTTTAAACCCTCACAGTGACCAAAATTGCCATTTTTACAGAGTTTTGCTTACTCAAAAGCTTCAATTTTGACCCGTTTCAGGCACAAAAATGACTTTAAACACACTTATTCTAGTTGACAAAGTCACAATTCACATCCAACAGTAATTTAGAGTCAAAAGATTAAATGTTAAAATTTCATCATTATAGACCATTTTGGGATCGTTCGACAGGTCCGGAGTCATAGTTTTTCATCCGAAAATTGATTTTTTGGACTGTACCAAAAATGATTCAAAATGTCAATTGGATCATGCCTCATGTTGAATAACCACTTTTTAAATCCTCACAGTGACCAAAACTGCCATTTTTACAGAGTTTTGCTTACTCAAAAGCTTCAATTTTGACCCGTTTCAGGCACAACAATGACTTTAAACACACTTATTCTAGTTGACAAAGTCACAATTCACATCCAACAGTAATTTAGAGTCAAAAGATTAAATGTTAAAATTTCATCATTATAGACCATTTTGGGATCGTTCGACAGGTCCGGAGTCATAGTTTTTCATCCGAAAATTGATTTTTTGGACTGTACCAAAAATGATTCAAAATGTCAATTGGATCATGCCTCATGTTGAATAACCACTTTTTAAACCCTCACAGTGACCAAAATTGCCATTTTTACAGAGTTTTGCTTACTCAAAAGCTTCAATTTTGACCCGTTTCAGGCACAGAAATGACTTTAAACACACTTATTTTAGTTGACAAAGTCATAATTCACATCCATCAGTAATTTAGAGTCAAAAGATTAAATGTTAAAATTTCATCATTATAGACCATTTTGGGATCGTTCGACTGGTCCGGAGTCATCGTTTTTCATCCGAAAATTGATTTTTTGGACTGTACCAAAAATGATTCAAAATGTCAATTGGATCATGCCTCATGTTGAATAAACACTTTTTAAACCCTCACAGTGACCAAAATTGCCATTTTTACAGAGTTTTGCTTACTCAAAAGCTTCCATTTTGACCCGTTTCAGGCACAGAAATGACTTTAAACACACTTATTCTAGTTGACAGTGTCATAATTCACATTCAACAGTCATTTAGAGTCAAAAGATTAAATGTTAAAATTTCATCATTATAGACCATTTTGGGATCGTTCGACTGGTCCGGAGTCATCGTTTTTCATCCGAAAATTGATTTTTTAGACTGTACCAAAAATGATTCAAAATGTCAATTGGATCATGCCTCATGTTGAATAACCACTTTTTAAACCCTCACAGTGACCAAAATTGCCATTTTTACAGAGTTTTGCTTACTCAAAAGCTTCAATTTTGACCCGTTTCAGGCACAGAAATGACTTTAAACACACTTATTTTAGTTGACAAAGTCACAATTCACATCCAACAGTCATTTAGAGTCAAAAGATTAAATGTTAAAATTTCATCATTATAGACCATTTTGGGATCGTTCGACAGGTCCGGAGTCATCGTTTTTCATCTGAAAATTGATTTTTTGGACTGTACCAAAAATGATTCAAAATGTCAATTGGATCATGCCTCATGTTGAATAACCACTTTTTAAACCCTCACAGTGACCAAAATTGCCATTTTTACAGAGTTTTGCTTACTCAAAAGCTTCCATTTTGACCCGTTTCAGGCACAGAAATGACTTTAAACACACTTATTCTAGTTGACAAAGTCATAATTCACATCCAACAGTCATTTAGAGTCAAAAGATTAAATGTTAAAATTTCATCATTAAATACCATTTTGGGATCGTTCGACAGGTCCGGAGTCATCGTTTTTCCATCCGAAAATTGATTTTTGGGACTGTACCAAAAATTATTCAAAATGTCAATTGGATCATGCCTCATGTTGAATAACCACTTTTTAAACCCTCACAGTGACCAAAATTGCCATTTTTACAGAGTTTTGCTTACTCAAAAGCTTCAATTTTGACCCGTTTCAGGCACAGAAATGACTTTAAACACACTTATTTTAGTTGTCAAAGTCATAATTCACATCCATCAGTAATTTAGAGTCAAAAGATTAAATGTTAAAATTTCATCATTATAGACAATTTTGGGATCGTTCGACTGGTCCGGAGTCATCGTTTTTTATCCGAAAATTGATTTTTTGGACTGTACCAAAAATGATTCAAAATGTCAATTGGATCATGCCTCATGTTGAATAACCACTTTTTAAACCCTCACAGTGACCAAAATTGCCATTTTTACAGAGTTTTGCTTACTCAAAAGCTTCAATTTTGACCCGTTTCAGGCACAGAAATGACTTTAAACACACTTATTTTAGTTGACAAAGTCATAATTCACATCCATCAGTAATTTAGAGTCAAAAGATTAAATGTTAAAATGTCATCATTATAGACCATTTTGGGATCGTTCGACTGGTCCGGAGTCATCGTTTTTCATCCGAAAATTGATTTTTTGGACTGTATCAAAAATGATTCAAAATGTCAATTGGATCATGCCTCATGTTGAATAACCACTTTTTAAACCCTCACAGTGACCAAAATTGCCATTTTTACAGAGTTTTGCTTACTCAAAAGCTTCCATTTTGACCCGTTTCAGGCACAGAAATGACTTTAAACACACTTATTCTAGTTGACAGTGTCATAATTCACATTCAACAGTCATTTAGAGTCAAAAGATTAAATGTTAAAATTTCATCATTATAGACCATTTTGGTATCGTTCGACTGGTCCGGAGTCATCGTTTTTCATCCGAAAATTGATTTTTTAGACTGTACCAAAAATGATTCAAAATGTCAATTGGATCATGCCTCATGTTGAATAACCACTTTTTAAACCCTCACAGTGACCAAAATTGCCATTTTTACAGAGTTTTGCTTACTCAAAAGCTTCAATTTTGACCCGTTTCAGGCACAGAAATGACTTTAAACACACTTATTTTAGTTGACAAAGTCATAATTCACATCCATCAGTAATTTAGAGTCAAAAGATTAAATGTTAAAATTTCATCATTATAGACAATTTTGGGATCGTTCGACTGGTCCGGAGTCATCGTTTTTTATCCGAAAATTGATTTTTTGGACTGTACCAAAAATGATTCAAAATGTCAATTGGATCATGCCTCATGTTGAATAACCACTTTTTAAACCCTCACAGTGACCAAAATTGCCATTTTTACAGAGTTTTGCTTACTCAAAAGCTTCAATTTTGACCCGTTTCAGGCACAAAAATGACTTTAAACACACTTATTCTAGTTGACAAAGTCACAATTCACATCCAACAGTAATTTAGAGTCAAAAGATTAAATGTTAAAATTTCATCATTATAGACCATTTTGGGATCGTTCGACAGGCCCGGAGTCATCGTTTTTCATTCGAAAATTGATTTTTTGGACTGTACCAAAAATGATTCAAAATGTCAATTGGATCATGCCTCATGTTGAATAACCACTTTTTAAACCCTCACAGTGACCAAAATTGCCATTTTTACAGAGTTTTGCTTACTCAAAAGCTTCCATTTTGACTCTTTTCAGGCACAGAAATGACTTTAAACACACTTATTCTAGTTGACAAAGTCATAATTCACATCCAACAGTCATTTAGAGTCAAAAGATTAAATGTTAAAATTTCATCATTATAGACCATTTTGGTATCGTTCGACTGGTCCGGAGTCATCGTTTTTCATCCGAAAATTGATTTTTTAGACTGTACCAAAAATGATTCAAAATGTCAATTGGATCATGCCTCATGTTGAATAACCACTTTTTAAACCCTCACAGTGACCAAAATTGCCATTTTTACAGAGTTTTGCTTACTCAAAAGCTTCAATTTTGACCCGTTTCAGGCACAGAAATGACTTTAAACACACTTATTTTAGTTGACAAAGTCATAATTCACATCCATCAGTAATTTAGAGTCAAAAGATTAAATGTTAAAATTTCATCATTATAGACAATTTTGGGATCGTTCGACTGGTCCGGAGTCATCGTTTTTTATCCGAAAATTGATTTTTTGGACTGTACCAAAAATGATTCAAAATGTCAATTGGATCATGCCTCATGTTGAATAACCACTTTTTAAACCCTCACAGTGACCAAAATTGCCATTTTTACAGAGTTTTGCTTACTCAAAAGCTTCAATTTTGACCCGTTTCAGGCACAAAAATGACTTTAAACACACTTATTCTAGTTGACAAAGTCACAATTCACATCCAACAGTAATTTAGAGTCAAAAGATTAAATGTTAAAATTTCATCATTATAGACCATTTTGGGATCGTTCGACAGGTCCGGAGTCATCGTTTTTCATTCGAAAATTGATTTTTTGGACTGTACCAAAAATGATTCAAAATGTCAATTGGATCATGCCTCATGTTGAATAACCACTTTTTAAACCCTCACAGTGACCAAAATTGCCATTTTTACAGAGTTTTGCTTACTCAAAAGCTTCCATTTTGACTCTTTTCAGGCACAGAAATGACTTTAAACACACTTATTCTAGTTGACAAAGTCATAATTCACATCCAACAGTCATTTAGAGTCAAAAGATTAAATGTTAAAATTTCATCATTATAGACCATTTTGGGATCGTTCGACTGGTCCGGAGTCATCGTTTTTCATCCGAAAATTGATTTTTTGGACTGTACCAAAAATGATTCAAAATGTCAATTGGATCATGCCTCATGTTGAATAACCACTTTTTAAACCCTCACAGTGACCAAAATTGCCATTTTTACAGAGTTTTGCTTACTCAAAAGCTTCAATTTTGACCCGTTTCAGGCACAGAAATGACTTTAAACACACTTATTTTAGTTGACAAAGTCATAATTCAAATCCATCAGTAATTTAGAGTCAAAAGATTAAATGTTAAAATTTCATCATTATAGACAATTTTGGGATCGTTCGACTGGTCCGGAGTCATCGTTTTTTATCCGAAAATTGATTTTTTGGACTGTACCAAAAATGATTCAAAATGTCGATTGGATCATGCCTCATGTTGAATAACCACTTTTTAAACCCTCACAATGACCAAAATTGCCATTTTTACAGAGTTTTGCTTACTCAAAAGCTTCAATTTTGACCCGTTTCAGGCACAAAAATGACTTTAAACACACTTATTCTAGTTGACAAAGTCACAATTCACATCCAACAGTAATTTAGAGTCAAAAGATTAAATGTTAAAATTTCATCATTATAGACCATTTTGGGATCGTTCGACAGGTCCGGAGTCATAGTTTTTCATCCGAAAATTGATTTTTTGGAATGTACCAAAAATGATTCAAAATGTCAATTGGATCATGCCTCATGTTGAATAACCACTTTTTAAACCCTCACAGTGACCAAAATTGCCATTTTTACAGAGTTTTGCTTACTCAAAAGCTTCCATTTTGACCCGTTTCAGGCACAGAAATGACTTTAAACACACTTATTCTAGTTGACAAAGTCATAATTCACATCCAACAGTCATTTAGAGTCAAAAGATTAAATGTTAAAATTTCATCATTATAGACAATTTTGGGATCGTTCGACTGGTCCGGAGTCATCGTTTTTTATCCGAAAATTGATTTTTTGGACTGTACCAAAAATGATTCAAAATGTCGATTGGATCATGCCTCATGTTGAATAACCACTTTTTAAACCCTCACAGTGACCAAAATTGCCATTTTTACAGAGTTTTGCTTACTCAAAAGCTTCAATTTTGACCCGTTTCAGGCACAAAAATGACTTTAAACACACTTATTCTAGTTGACAAAGTCACAATTCACATCCAACAGTAATTTAGAGTCAAAAGATTAAATGTTAAAATTTCATCATTATAGACCATTTTGGGATCGTTCGACAGGTCCGGAGTCATAGTTTTTCATCCGAAAATTGATTTTTTGGACTGTACCAAAAATGATTCAAAATGTCAATTGGATCATGCCTCATGTTGAATAACCACTTTTTAAATCCTCACAGTGACCAAAACTGCCATTTTTACAGAGTTTTGCTTACTCAAAAGCTTCAATTTTGACCCGTTTCAGGCACAACAATGACTTTAAACACACTTATTCTAGTTGACAAAGTCACAATTCACATCCAACAGTAATTTAGAGTCAAAAGATTAAATGTTAAAATTTCATCATTATAGACCATTTTGGGATCGTTCGACAGGTCCGGAGTCATAGTTTTTCATCCGAAAATTGATTTTTTGGACTGTACCAAAAATGATTCAAAATGTCAATTGGATCATGCCTCATGTTGAATAACCACTTTTTAAACCCTCACAGTGACCAAAATTGCCATTTTTACAGAGTTTTGCTTACTCAAAAGCTTCAATTTTGACCCGTTTCAGGCACAGAAATGACTTTAAACACACTTATTTTAGTTGACAAAGTCATAATTCACATCCATCAGTAATTTAGAGTCAAAAGATTAAATGTTAAAATTTCATCATTATAGACCATTTTGGGATCGTTCGACTGGTCCGGAGTCATCGTTTTTCATCCGAAAATTGATTTTTTGGACTGTACCAAAAATGATTCAAAATGTCAATTGGATCATGCCTCATGTTGAATAAACACTTTTTAAACCCTCACAGTGACCAAAATTGCCATTTTTACAGAGTTTTGCTTACTCAAAAGCTTCCATTTTGACCCGTTTCAGGCACAGAAATGACTTTAAACACACTTATTCTAGTTGACAGTGTCATAATTCACATTCAACAGTCATTTAGAGTCAAAAGATTAAATGTTAAAATTTCATCATTATAGACCATTTTGGGATCGTTCGACTGGTCCGGAGTCATCGTTTTTCATCCGAAAATTGATTTTTTAGACTGTACCAAAAATGATTCAAATGTCAATTGGATCATGCCTCATGTTGAATAACCACTTTTTAAACCCTCACAGTGACCAAAATTGCCATTTTTACAGAGTTTTGCTTACTCAAAAGCTTCAATTTTGACCCGTTTCAGGCACAGAAATGACTTTAAACACACTTATTTTAGTTGACAAAGTCACAATTCACATCCAACAGTCATTTAGAGTCAAAAGATTAAATGTTAAAATTTCATCATTATAGACCATTTTGGGATCGTTCGACAGGTCCGGAGTCATCGTTTTTCATCTGAAAATTGATTTTTTGGACTGTACCAAAAATGATTCAAAATGTCAATTGGATCATGCCTCATGTTGAATAACCACTTTTTAAACCCTCACAGTGACCAAAATTGCCATTTTTACAGAGTTTTGCTTACTCAAAAGCTTCCATTTTGACCCGTTTCAGGCACAGAAATGACTTTAAACACACTTATTCTAGTTGACAAAGTCATAATTCACATCCAACAGTCATTTAGAGTCAAAAGATTAAATGTTAAAATTTCATCATTAAATACCATTTTGGGATCGTTCGACAGGTCCGGAGTCATCGTTTTTCCATCCGAAAATTGATTTTTGGGACTGTACCAAAAATTATTCAAAATGTCAATTGGATCATGCCTCATGTTGAATAACCACTTTTTAAACCCTCACAGTGACCAAAATTGCCATTTTTACAGAGTTTTGCTTACTCAAAAGCTTCAATTTTGACCCGTTTCAGGCACAGAAATGACTTTAAACACACTTATTTTAGTTGACAAAGTCATAATTCAAATCCATCAGTAATTTAGAGTCAAAAGATTAAATGTTAAAATTTCATCATTATAGACAATTTTGGGATCGTTCGACTGGTCCGGAGTCATCGTTTTTTATCCGAAAATTGATTTTTTGGACTGTACCAAAAATGATTCAAAATGTCGATTGGATCATGCCTCATGTTGAATAACCACTTTTTAAACCCTCACAATGACCAAAATTGCCATTTTTACAGAGTTTTGCTTACTCAAAAGCTTCAATTTTGACCCGTTTCAGGCACAAAAATGACTTTAAACACACTTATTCTAGTTGACAAAGTCACAATTCACATCCAACAGTAATTTAGAGTCAAAAGATTAAATGTTAAAATTTCATCATTATAGACCATTTTGGGATCGTTCGACAGGTCCGGAGTCATAGTTTTTCATCCGAAAATTGATTTTTTGGAATGTACCAAAAATGATTCAAAATGTCAATTGGATCATGCCTCATGTTGAATAACCACTTTTTAAACCCTCACAGTGACCAAAATTGCCATTTTTACAGAGTTTTGCTTACTCAAAAGCTTCCATTTTGACCCGTTTCAGGCACAGAAATGACTTTAAACACACTTATTCTAGTTGACAAAGTCATAATTCACATCCAACAGTCATTTAGAGTCAAAAGATTAAATGTTAAAATTTCATCATTATAGACAATTTTGGGATCGTTCGACTGGTCCGGAGTCATCGTTTTTTATCCGAAAATTGATTTTTTGGACTGTACCAAAAATGATTCAAAATGTCGATTGGATCATGCCTCATGTTGAATAACCACTTTTTAAACCCTCACAGTGACCAAAATTGCCATTTTTACAGAGTTTTGCTTACTCAAAAGCTTCAATTTTGACCCGTTTCAGGCACAAAAATGACTTTAAACACACTTATTCTAGTTGACAAAGTCACAATTCACATCCAACAGTAATTTAGAGTCAAAAGATTAAATGTTAAAATTTCATCATTATAGACCATTTTGGGATCGTTCGACAGGTCCGGAGTCATAGTTTTTCATCCGAAAATTGATTTTTTGGACTGTACCAAAAATGATTCAAAATGTCAATTGGATCATGCCTCATGTTGAATAACCACTTTTTAAATCCTCACAGTGACCAAAACTGCCATTTTTACAGAGTTTTGCTTACTCAAAAGCTTCAATTTTGACCCGTTTCAGGCACAACAATGACTTTAAACACACTTATTCTAGTTGACAAAGTCACAATTCACATCCAACAGTAATTTAGAGTCAAAAGATTAAATGTTAAAATTTCATCATTATAGACCATTTTGGGATCGTTCGACAGGTCCGGAGTCATAGTTTTTCATCCGAAAATTGATTTTTTGGACTGTACCAAAAATGATTCAAAATGTCAATTGGATCATGCCTCATGTTGAATAACCACTTTTTAAACCCTCACAGTGACCAAAATTGCCATTTTTACAGAGTTTTGCTTACTCAAAAGCTTCAATTTTGACCCGTTTCAGGCACAGAAATGACTTTAAACACACTTATTTTAGTTGACAAAGTCATAATTCACATCCATCAGTAATTTAGAGTCAAAAGATTAAATGTTAAAATTTCATCATTATAGACCATTTTGGGATCGTTCGACTGGTCCGGAGTCATCGTTTTTCATCCGAAAATTGATTTTTTGGACTGTACCAAAAATGATTCAAAATGTCAATTGGATCATGCCTCATGTTGAATAAACACTTTTTAAACCCTCACAGTGACCAAAATTGCCATTTTTACAGAGTTTTGCTTACTCAAAAGCTTCCATTTTGACCCGTTTCAGGCACAGAAATGACTTTAAACACACTTATTCTAGTTGACAGTGTCATAATTCACATTCAACAGTCATTTAGAGTCAAAAGATTAAATGTTAAAATTTCATCATTATAGACCATTTTGGGATCGTTCGACTGGTCCGGAGTCATCGTTTTTCATCCGAAAATTGATTTTTTAGACTGTACCAAAAATGATTCAAAATGTCAATTGGATCATGCCTCATGTTGAATAACCACTTTTTAAACCCTCACAGTGACCAAAATTGCCATTTTTACAGAGTTTTGCTTACTCAAAAGCTTCAATTTTGACCCGTTTCAGGCACAGAAATGACTTTAAACACACTTATTTTAGTTGACAAAGTCACAATTCACATCCAATAGTCATTTAGAGTCAAAAGATTAAATGTTAAAATTTCATCATTATAGACCATTTTGGGATCGTTCGACAGGTCCGGAGTCATCGTTTTTCATCTGAAAATTGATTTTTTGGACTGTACCAAAAATGATTCAAAATGTCAATTGGATCATGCCTCATGTTGAATAACCACTTTTTAAACCCTCACAGTGACCAAAATTGCCATTTTTACAGAGTTTTGCTTACTCAAAAGCTTCCATTTTGACCCGTTTCAGGCACAGAAATGACTTTAAACACACTTATTCTAGTTGACAAAGTCATAATTCACATCCAACAGTCATTTAGAGTCAAAAGATTAAATGTTAAAATTTCATCATTAAATACCATTTTGGGATCGTTCGACAGGTCCGGAGTCATCGTTTTTCCATCCGAAAATTGATTTTTGGGACTGTACCAAAAATTATTCAAAATGTCAATTGGATCATGCCTCATGTTGAATAACCACTTTTTAAACCCTCACAGTGACCAAAATTGCCATTTTTACAGAGTTTTGCTTACTCAAAAGCTTCAATTTTGACCCGTTTCAGGCACAGAAATGACTTTAAACACACTTATTTTAGTTGTCAAAGTCATAATTCACATCCATCAGTAATTTAGAGTCAAAAGATTAAATGTTAAAATTTCATCATTATAGACAATTTTGGGATCGTTCGACTGGTCCGGAGTCATCGTTTTTTATCCGAAAATTGATTTTTTGGACTGTACCAAAAATGATTCAAAATGTCAATTGGATCATGCCTCATGTTGAATAACCACTTTTTAAACCCTCACAGTGACCAAAATTGCCATTTTTACAGAGTTTTGCTTACTCAAAAGCTTCAATTTTGACCCGTTTCAGGCACAGAAATGACTTTAAACACACTTATTTTAGTTGACAAAGTCATAATTCACATCCATCAGTAATTTAGAGTCAAAAGATTAAATGTTAAAATTTCATCATTATAGACCATTTTGGGATCGTTCGACTGGTCCGGAGTCATCGTTTTTCATCCGAAAATTGATTTTTTGGACTGTATCAAAAATGATTCAAAATGTCAATTGGATCATGCCTCATGTTGAATAACCACTTTTTAAACCCTCACAGTGACCAAAATTGCCATTTTTACAGAGTTTTGCTTACTCAAAAGCTTCCATTTTGACCCGTCTCAGGCACAGAAATGACTTTAAACACACTTATTCTAGTTGACAGTGTCATAATTCAAATTCAACAGTCATTTAGAGTCAAAAGATTAAATGTTAAAATTTCATCATTATAGACCATTTTGGGATCGTTCGACTGGTCCGGAATCATCGTTTTTCATCCGAAAATTGATTTTTTAGACTTTACCAAAAATGATTCAAAATGTCAATTGGATCATGCCTCATGTTGAATAACCACTTTTTAAACCCTCACAGTGACCAAAATTGCCATTTATACAGAGTTTTGCTTACTCAAAAGCTTCAATTTTGACCCGTTTCAGGCACAGAAATGACTTTAAACACACTTATTTTAGTTGACAAAGTCACAATTCACATCCAACAGTAATTTAGAGTCAAAAGATTAAATGTTAAAATTTCATCATTATAGACCATTTTGGGATCGTTCGACAGGTCCGGAGTCATCGTTTTTCATCTGAAAATTGATTTTTTGGACTGTACCAAAAATGATTCAAAATGTCAATTGGATCATGCCTCATGTTGAATAACCACTTTTTAAACCCTCACAGTGACCAAAATTGCCATTTTTACAGAGTTTTGCTTACTCAAAAGCTTCAATTTTGACCCGTTTCAGGCACAGAAATGACTTTAAACACACTTATTCTAGTTTAAAAAGTCATAATTCACATCCAACAGTCATTTAGAGTCAAAAGATTAAATGTTAAAATTTCATCATTATAGACCATTTTGGGATCGTTCGACTGGTCCGGAGTCATCGTTTTTCATCCGAAAATTGATTTTTTGGACTGTACCAAAAATGATTCAAAATGTCAATTGGATCATGCCTCATGTTGAATAACCACTTTTTTAACCCTCACAGTGACCAAAATTGCCATTTTTACAGAGTTTTGCTTACTCAAAAGTTTCAATTTTGACCCGTTTCAGGCACAAAAATGACTTTAAACACACTTATTTTAGTTGACAAAGTCACAATTCACATCCAACAGTAATTTAGAGTCAAAAGATTAAATGTTAAAATTTCATCATTATAGACCATTTTGGGATCGTTCGACAGGTCCGGAGTCATCGTTTTTCCATCCGAAAATTGATTTTTGGGACTGTACCAAAAATTATTCAAAATGTCAATTGGATCATGCCTCATGTTGAATAACCACTTTTTAAACCCTCACAGTGACCAAAATTGCCATTTTTACAGAGTTTTGCTTACTCAAAAGCTTCAATTTTGACCCGTTTCAGGCACAGAAATGACTTTAAACACACTTATTTTAGTTGACAAAGTCATAATTCACATCCATCAGTAATTTAGAGTCAAAAGATTAAATGTTAAAATTTCATCATTATAGACCATTTTGGGATCGTTCGACTGGTCCGGAGTCATCGTTTTTCATCCGAAAATTGATTTTTTGGACTGTACCAAAAATGATTCAAAATGTCAATTGGATCATGCCTCATGTTGAATAAACACTTTTTAAACCCTCACAGTGACCAAAATTGCCATTTTTACAGAGTTTTGCTTACTCAAAAGCTTCCATTTTGACCCGTTTCAGGCACAGAAATGACTTTAAACACACTTATTCTAGTTGACAGTGTCATAATTCACATTCAACAGTCATTTAGAGTCAAAAGATTAAATGTTAAAATTTCATCATTATAGACCATTTTGGGATCGTTCGACTGGTCCGGAGTCATCGTTTTTCATCCGAAAATTGATTTTTTAGACTGTACCAAAAATGATTCAAAATGTCAATTGGATCATGCCTCATGTTGAATAACCACTTTTTAAACCCTCACAGTGACCAAAATTGGCATTTTTACAGAGTTTTGCTTACTCAAAAGCTTCAATTTTGACCCGTTTCAGGCACAGAAATGACTTTAAACACACTTATTTTAGTTGACAAAGTCACAATTCACATCCAACAGTAATTTAGAGTCAAAAGATTAAATGTTAAAATTTCATCATTATAGACCATTTTGGGATCGTTCGACAGGTCCGGAGTCATCGTTTTTCATCTGAAAATTGATTTTTTGGACTGTACCAAAAATGATTCAAAATGTCAATTGGATCATGCCTCATGTTGAATAACCACTTTTTAAACCCTCACAGTGACCAAAATTGCCATTTTTACAGAGTTTTGCTTACTCAAAAGCTTCAATTATGACCCGTTTCAGGCACAGAAATGACTTTAAACACACTTATTCTAGTTGAAAAAGTCATAATTCACATCCAACAGTCATTTAGAGTCAAAAGATTAAATGTTAAAATTTCATCATTATAGACCATTTTGGGATCGTTCGACTGGTCCGGAGTCATCGTTTTTCATCCGAAAATTGATTTTTTGGACTGTACCAAAAATGATTCAAAATGTCAATTGGATCATGCCTCATGTTGAATAACCACTTTTTAAACCCTCACAGTGACCAAAATTGCCATTTTTACAGAGTTTTGCTTACTCAAAAGTTTCAATTTTGACCCGTTTCAGGCACAAAAATGACTTTAAACACACTTATTTTAGTTGACAAAGTCACATTTCACATCCAACAGTAATTTAGAGTCAAAAGATTAAATGTTAAAATTTCATCATTATAGACCATTTTGGGATCGTTCGACAGGTCCGGAGTCATCGTTTTTCATCCGAAAATTGATTTTTTGGACTGTACCAAAAATGATTCAAAATGTCAATTGGATCATGCCTCATGTTGAATAACCACTTTTTCAACCCTCACAGTGACCAAAATTGCCATTTTTACAGAGTTTTGCTTACTCAAAAGCTTCCATTTTGACCCGTTTCAGGCACAGAAATGACTTTAAACACACTTATTCTAGTTGACAAAGTCATAATTCACATCCAACAGTCATTTAGAGTCAAAAGATTAAATGTTAAAATTTCATCATTAAATACCATTTTGGGATCGTTCGACAGGTCCGGAGTCATCGTTTTTCCATCCGAAAATTGATTTTTGGGACTGTACCAAAAATTATTCAAAATGTCAATTGGATCATGCCTCATGTTGAATAACCACTTTTTAAACCCTCACAGTGACCAAAATTGCCATTTTTACAGAGTTTTGCTTACTCAAAAGCTTCAATTTTGACCCGTTTCAGGCACAGAAATGACTTTAAACACACTTATTTTAGTTGTCAAAGTCATAATTCACATCCATCAGTAATTTAGAGTCAAAAGATTAAATGTTAAAATTTCATCATTATAGACAATTTTGGGATCGTTCGACTGGTCCGGAGTCATCGTTTTTTATCCGAAAATTGATTTTTTGGACTGTACCAAAAATGATTCAAAATGTCAATTGGATCATGCCTCATGTTGAATAACCACTTTTTAAACCCTCACAGTGACCAAAATTGCCATTTTTACAGAGTTTTGCTTACTCAAAAGCTTCAATTTTGACCCGTTTCAGGCACAGAAATGACTTTAAACACACTTATTCTAGTTGACAGTGTCATAATTCACATTCAACAGTCATTTAGAGTCAAAAGATTAAATGTTAAAATTTCATCATTATAGACCATTTTGGGATCGTTCGACTGGTTCGGAGTCATCGTTTTTCATCCGAAAATTGATTTTTTAGACTGTACCAAAAATGATTCAAAATGTCAATTGGATCATGCCTCATGTTGAATAACCACTTTTTAAACCCTCACAGTGACCAAAATTGCCATTTATACAGAGTTTTGCTTACTCAAAAGCTTCAATTTTGACCCGTTTCAGGCACAGAAATGACTTTAAACACACTTATTTTAGTTGACAAAGTCACAATTCACATCCAACAGTAATTTAGAGTCAAAAGATTAAATGTTAAAATTTCATCATTATAGACCATGTTGGGATCGTTCGACAGGTCCGGAGTCATCGTTTTTCATCCGAAAATTGATTTTTTGGACTGTACCAAAAATGATTCAAAATGTCAATTGGATCATGCCTCATGTTGAATAACCACTTTTTAAACCCTCACAGTGACCAAAATTGCCATTTTTACAGAGTTTTGCTTACTCAAAAGTTTCAATTTTGACCCGTTTCAGGCACAAAAATGACTTTAAACACACTTATTTTAGTTGACAAAGTCACAATTCACATCCAACAGTAATTTAGAGTCAAAAGATTAAATGTTAAAATTTCATCATTATAGACCATTTTGGGATCGTTCGACAGGTCCGGAGTCATCGTTTTTCCATCCGAAAATTGATTTTTGGGACTGTACCAAAAATTATTCAAAATGTCAATTGGATCATGCCTCATGTTGAATAACCACTTTTTAAACCCTCACAGTGACCAAAATTGCCATTTTTACAGAGTTTTGCTTACTCAAAAGCTTCAATTTTGACCCGTTTCAGGCACAGAAATGACTTTAAACACACTTATTTTAGTTGACAAAGTCACAATTCACATCCAACAGTAATTTAGAGTCAAAAGATTAAATGTTAAAATTTCATCATTATAGACCATTTTGGGATCGTTCGACTGGTTCGGAGTCATCGTTTTTCATCTGAAAATTGATTTTTTGGACTGTACCAAAAATGATTCAAAATGTCAATTGGATCATGCCTCATGTTGAATAACCACTTTTTAAACCCTCACAGTGACCAAAATTGCCATTTTTACAGAGTTTTGCTTACTCAAAAGCTTCAATTTTGACCCGTTTCAGGCACAGAAATGACTTTAAACACACTTATTCTAGTTGACAAAGTCATAATTCACATCCAACAGTCATTTAGAGTCAAAAGATTAAATGTTAAAATTTCATCATTATAGACCATTTTGGGATCGTTCGACAGGTCCGGAGTCATCGTTTTTCCATCCGAAAATTGATTTTTGGGACTGTACCAAAAATTATTCAAAATGTCAATTGGATCATGCCTCATGTTGAATAACCACTTTTTAAACCCTCACAGTGACCAAAATTGCCATTTTTACAGAGTTTTGCTTACTCAAAAGCTTCAATTTTGACCCGTTTCAGGCACAGAAATGACTTTAAACACACTTATTTTAGTTGACAAAGTCATAATTCACATCCATCAGTAATTTAGAGTCAAAAGATTAAATGTTAAAATTTCATCATTATAGACAATTTTGGGATCGTTCGACTGGTCCGGAGTCATCGTTTTTTATCCGAAAATTGATTTTTTGGACTGTACCAAAAATGATTCAAAATGTCAATTGGATCATGCCTCATGTTGAATAACCACTTTTTAAACCCTCACAGTGACCAAAATTTCCATTTTTACAGAGTTTTGCTTACTCAAAAGCTTCAATTTTGACCCGTTTCAGGCACAAAAATGACTTTAAACACACTTATTCTAGTTGACAAAGTCACAATTCACATCCAACAGTAATTTAGAGTCAAAAGATTAAATGTTAAAATTTCATCATTATAGACCATTTTGGGATCGTTCGACAGGTCCGGAGTCATCGTTTTTCATTCGAAAATTGATTTTTTGGACTGTACCAAAAATGATTCAAAATGTCAATTGGATCATGCCTCATGTTGAATAACCACTTTTTAAACCCTCACAGTGACCAAAATTGCCATTTTTACAGAGTTTTGCTTACTCAAAAGCTTTCATTTTGACCCTTTTCAGGCACAGAAATGACTTTAAACACACTTATTCTAGTTGACAAAGTCATAATTCACATCCAACAGTCATTTAGAGTCAAAAGATTAAATGTTAAAATTTCATCATTATAGACCATTTTGGGATCGTTCGACTGGTCCGGAGTCATCGTTTTTCATCCGAAAATTGATTTTTTGGACTGTACCAAAAATGATTCAAAATGTCAATTGGATCATGCCTCATGTTGAATAACCACTTTTTAAACCCTCACAGTGACCAAAATTGCCATTTTTACAGAGTTTTGCTTACTCAAAAGCTTCCATTTTGACCCGTTTCAGGCACAGAAATGACTTTAAACACACTTATTCTAGTTGACAAAGTCATAATTCACATCCAACAGTCATTTAGAGTCAAAAGATTAAATGTTAAAATTTCATCATTATAGACCATTTTGGGATCGTTCGACGGGTCCGGAGTCATCGTTTTTCATCCGAAAATTGATTTTTCGGACTGTACCAAAAATGATTCAAAATGTCAATTGGATCGTGCCTCATGTTGAATAACCACTTTTTAAACCCTCACAGTGACCAAAATTGCCATTTTTACAGAGTTTTGCTTACTCAAAAGCTTCCATTTTGACCCGTTTCAGGCACAGAAATGACTTTAAACACACTTATTCTAGTTGACAAAGTCATAATGCACATCCAACAGTCATTTAGAGTCAAAAGATTAAATGTTAAAATTTCATCATTATAGACCATTTTGGGATCGTTCGACAGGTCCGGAGTCATCGTTTTTCATCCGAAAATTGATTTTTCGGACTGTACCAAAAATGATTCAAAATGTCAATTGGATCATGCCTCATGTTGAATAACCACTTTTTAAACCCTCACAGTGACCAAAATTGCCATTTTTACAGAGTTTTGCTTACTCAAAAGCTTCAATTATGACCCGTTTCAGGCACAGAAATGACTTTAAACACACTTATTCTAGTTGAAAAAGTCATAATTCACATCCAACAGTCATTTAGAGTCAAAAGATTAAATGTTAAAATTTCATCATTATAGACCATTTTGGGATCGTTCGACTGGTCCGGAGTCATCGTTTTTCATCCGAAAATTGATTTTTTGGACTGTACCAAAAATGATTCAAAATGTCAATTGGATCATGCCTCATGTTGAATAACCACTTTTTAAACCCTCACAGTGACCAAAATTGCCATTTTTACAGAGTTTTGCTTACTGAAAAGTTTCAATTTTGACCCGTTTCAGGCACAAAAATGACTTTAAACACACTTATTTTAGTTGACAAAGTCACAATTCACATCCAACAGTAATTTAGAGTCAAAAGATTAAATGTTAAAATTTCATCATTATAGACCATTTTGGGATCGTTCGACAGGTCCGGAGTCATCGTTTTTCATCCGAAAATTGATTTTTTGGACTGTACCAAAAATGATTCAAAATGTCAATTGGATCATGCCTCATGTTGAATAACCACTTTTTCAACCCTCACAGTGACCAAAATTGCCATTTTTACAGAGTTTTGCTTACTCAAAAGCTTCCATTTTGACCCGTTTCAGGCACAGAAATGACTTTAAACACACTTATTCTAGTTGACAAAGTCATAATTCACATCCAACAGTCATTTAGAGTCAAAAGATTAAATGTTAAAATTTCATCATTAAATACCATTTTGGGATCGTTCGACAGGTCCGGAGTCATCGTTTTTCCATCCGAAAATTGATTTTTGGGACTGTACCAAAAATTATTCAAAATGTCAATTGGATCATGCCTCATGTTGAATAACCACTTTTTAAACCCTCACAGTGACCAAAATTGCCATTTTTACAGAGTTTTGCTTACTCAAAAGCTTCAATTTTGACCCGTTTCAGGCACAGAAATGACTTTAAACACACTTATTTTAGTTGTCAAAGTCATAATTCACATCCATCAGTAATTTAGAGTCAAAAGATTAAATGTTAAAATTTCATCATTATAGACAATTTTGGGATCGTTCGACTGGTCCGGAGTTATCGTTTTTTATCCGAAAATTGATTTTTTGGACTGTACCAAAAATGATTCAAAATGTCAATTGGATCATGCCTCATGTTGAATAACCACTTTTTAAACCCTCACAGTGACCAAAATTGCCATTTTTACAGAGTTTTGCTTACTCAAAAGCTTCAATTTTGACCCGTTTCAGGCACAGAAATGACTTTAAACACACTTATTTTAGTTGACAAAGTCATAATTCACATCCATCAGTAATTTAGAGTCAAAAGATTAAATGTTAAAATTTCATCATTATAGACCATTTTGGGATCGTTCGACTGGTCCGGAGTCATCGTTTTTCATCCGAAAATTGATTTTTTGGACTGTATCAAAAATGATTCAAAATGTCAATTGGATCATGCCTCATGTTGAATAACCACTTTTTAAACCCTCACAGTGACCAAAATTGCCATTTTTACAGAGTTTTGCTTACTCAAAAGCTTCAATTTTGACCCGTTTCAGGCACAAAAATGACTTTAAACACACTTATTCTAGTTGACAAAGTCACAATTCACATCCAACAGTAATTTAGAGTCAAGAGATTAAATGTTAAAATTTCATCATTATAGACCATTTTGGGATCGTTCGACAGGTCTGGAGTCATCGTTTTTCATTCGAAAATTGATTTTTTGGACTGTACCAAAAATGATTCAAAATGTCAATTGGATCATGCCTCATGTTGAATAACCACTTTTTAAACCCTCACAGTGACCAAAATTGCCATTTTTACAGAGTTTTGCTTACTCAAAAGCTTCCATTTTGACTCTTTTCAGGCACAGAAATGACTTTAAACACACTTATTCTAGTTGACAAAGTCATAATTCACATCCAACAGTCATTTAGAGTCAAAAGATTAAATGTTAAAATTTCATCATTATAGACCATTTTGGGATCGTTCGACTGGTCCGGAGTCATCGTTTTTCATCCGAAAATTGATTTTTTGGACTGTACCAAAAATGATTCAAAATGTCAATTGGATCATGCCTCATGTTGAATAACCACTTTTTAAACCCTCACAGTGACCAAAATTGCCATTTTTACAGAGTTTTGCTTACTCAAAAGCTTCCATTTTGACCCGTTTCAGGCACAGAAATGACTTTAAACACACTTATTCTAGTTGACAAAGTCATAATGCACATTCAACAGTCATTTAGAGTCAAAAGATTAAATGTTAAAATTTCATCATTATAGACCATTTTGGGATCGTTCGACAGGTCCGGAGTCATCGTTTTTCATCCGAAAATTGATTTTTGGGACTGTACCAAAAATTATTCAAAATGTCAATTGGATCATGCCTCATGTTGAATAACCACTTTTTAAACCCTCACAGTGACCAAAATTGCCATTTTTACAGAGTTTTGCTTACTCAAAAGTTTCAATTTTGACCCGTTTCAGGCACAAAAATGACTTTAAACACACTTATTTTAGTTGACAAAGTCACAATTCACATCCAACAGTAATTTAGAGTCAAAAGATTAAATGTTAAAATTTCATCATTATAGACCATTTTGGGATCGTTCGACAGGTCCGGAGTCATCGTTTTTCATCCGAAAATTGATTTTTTGGACTGTACCAAAAATGATTCAAAATGTCAATTGGATCATGCCTCATGTTGAATAACCACTTTTTCAACCCTCACAGTGACCAAAATTGCCATTTTTACAGAGTTTTGCTTACTCAAAAGCTTCCATTTTGACCCCTTTCAGGCACAGAAATGACTTTAAACACACTTATTCTAGGTGACAAAGTCATAATTCACATCCAACAGTCATTTAGAGTCAAAAGATTAAATGTTAAAATTTCATCATTAAATACCATTTTGGGATCGTTCGACAGGTCCGGAGTCATCGTTTTTCCATCCGAAAATTGATTTTTGGGACTGTACCAAAAATTATTCAAAATGTCAATTGGATCATGCCTCATGTTGAATAACCACTTTTTAAACCCTCACAGTGACCAAAATTGCCATTTTTACAGAGGTTTGCTTACTCAAAAGCTTCAATTTTGACCCGTTTCAGGCACAGAAATGACTTTAAACACACTTATTTTAGTTGTCAAAGTCATAATTCACATCCATCAGTAATTTAGAGTCAAAAGATTAAATGTTAAAATTTCATCATTATAGACAATTTTGGGATCGTTCGACTGGTCCGGAGTCATCGTTTTTTATCCGGATATTGATTTTTTGGACTGTACCAAAAATGATTCAAAATGTCAACTGGATCATGCCTCATGTTGAATAACCACTTTTTAAACCCTCACAGTGACCAAAATTGCCATTTTTACAGAGTTTTGCTTACTCAAAAGCTTCAATTTTGACCCGTTTCAGGCACAGAAATGACTTTAAACACACTTATTTTAGTTGACAAAGTCATAATTCACATCCATCAGTAATTTAGAGTCAAAAGATTAAATGTTAAAATTTCATCATTATAGACCATTTTGGGATCGTTCGACTGGTCCGGAGTCATCGTTTTTCATCCGAAAATTGATTTTTTGGACTGTATCAAAAATGATTCAAAATGTCAATTGGATCATGCCTCATGTTGAATAACCACTTTTTAAACCCTCACAGTGACCAAAATTGCCATTTTTACAGAGTTTTGCTTACTCAAAAGCTTCCATTTTGACCCGTTTCAGGCACAGAAATGACTTTAAACACACTTATTCTAGTTGACAGTGTCATAATTCACATTCAACAGTCATTTAGAGTCAAAAGATTAAATGTTAAAATTTCATCATTATAGACCATTTTGGGATCGTTCGACTGGTCCGGAGTCATCGTTTTTCATCCGAAAATTGATTTTTTAGACTGTACCAAAAATGATTCAAAATGTCAATTGGATCATGCCTCATGTTGAATAACCACTTTTTAAACCCTCACAGTGACCAAAATTGCCATTTATACAGAGTTTTGCTTACTCAAAAGCTTCAATTTTGACCCGTTTCAGGCACAGAAATGACTTTAAACACACTTATTTTAGTTGACAAAGTCATAATTCACATCCAACAGTCATTTAGAGTCAAAAGATTAAATGTTAAAATTTCATCATTATAGACCATTTTGGGATCGTTCGACAGGTCCGGAGTCATCGTTTTTCCATCCGAAAATTGATTTTTGGGACTGTACCAAAAATTATTCAAAATGTCAATTGGATCATGCCTCATGTTGAATAACCACTTTTTAAACCCTCACAGTGACCAAAATTGCCATTTTTACAGAGTTTTGCTTACTCAAAAGCTTCAATTTTGACCCGTTTCAGGCACAGAAATGACTTTAAACACACTTATTTTAGTTGACAAAGTCATAATTCACATCCATCAGTAATTTAGAGTCAAAAGATTAAATGTTAAAATTTCATCATTATAGACAATTTTGGGATCGTTCGACTGGTCCGGAGTCATCGTTTTTTATCCGAAAATTGATTTTTTGGACTGTACCAAAAATGATTCAAAATGTCAATTGGATCATGCCTCATGTTGAATAACCACTTTTTAAACCCTCACAGTGACCAAAATTGCCATTTTTACAGAGTTTTGCTTACTCAAAAGCTTCAATTTTGACCCGTTTCAGGCACAAAAATGACTTTAAACACACTTATTCTAGTTGACAAAGTCACAATTCACATCCAACAGTAATTTAGAGTCAAAAGATTAAATGTTAAAATTTCATCATTATAGACCATTTTGGGATCGTTCGACAGGTCCGGAGTCATCGTTTTTCATTCGAAAATTGATTTTTTGGACTGTACCAAAAATGATTCAAAATGTCAATTGGATCATGCCTCATGTTGAATAACCACTTTTTAAACCCTCACAGTGACCAAAATTGCCATTTTTACAGAGTTTTGCTTACTCAAAAGCTTCCATTTTGACTCTTTTCAGGCACAGAAATGACTTTAAACACACTTATTCTAGTTGACAAAGTCATAATTCACATCCAACAGTCATTTAGAGTCAAAAGATTAAATGTTAAAATTTCATCATTATAGACCATTTTGGGATCGTTCGACTGGTCCGGAGTCATCGTTTTTCATCCGAAAATTGATTTTTTGGACTGTACCAAAAATGATTCAAAATGTCAATTGGATCATGCCTCATGTTGAATAACCACTTTTTAAACCCTCACAGTGACCAAAATTGCCATTTTTACAGAGTTTTGCTTACTCAAAAGCTTCCATTTTGACCCGTTTCAGGCACAGAAATGACTTTAAACACACTTATTCTAGTTGACAAAGTCATAATGCACATCCAACAGTCATTTAGAGTCAAAAGATTAAATGTTAAAATTTCATCATTATAGACCATTTTGGGATCGTTCGACAGGTCCGGAGTCATCGTTTTTCATCCGAAAATTGATTTTTGGGACTGTACCAAAAATTATTCAAAATGTCAATTGGATCATGCCTCATGTTGAATAACCACTTTTTAAACCCTCACAGTGACCAAAATTGCCATTTTTACAGAGTTTTGCTTACTCAAAAGCTTCAATTTTGACCCGTTTCAGGCACAGAAATGACTTTAAACACACTTATTTTAGTTGACAAAGTCATAATTCAAATCCATCAGTAATTTAGAGTCAAAAGATTAAATGTTAAAATTTCATCATTATAGACAATTTTGGGATCGTTCGACTGGTCCGGAGTCATCGTTTTTTATCCGAAAATTGATTTTTTGGACTGTACCAAAAATGATTCAAAATGTCGATTGGATCATGCCTCATGTTGAATAACCACTTTTTAAACCCTCACAGTGACCAAAATTGCCATTTTTACAGAGTTTTGCTTACTCAAAAGCTTCAATTTTGACCCGTTTCAGGCACAAAAATGACTTTAAACACACTTATTCTAGTTGACAAAGTCACAATTCACATCCAACAGTAATTTAGAGTCAAAAGATTAAATGTTAAAATTTCATCATTATAGACCATTTTGGGATCGTTCGACAGGTCCGGAGTCATAGTTTTTCATCCGAAAATTGATTTTTTGGACTGTACCAAAAATGATTCAAAATGTCGATTGGATCATGCCTCATGTTGAATAACCACTTTTTAAACCCTCACAGTGACCAAAATTGCCATTTTTACAGAGTTTTGCTTACTCAAAAGCTTCAATTTTGACCCGTTTCAGGCACAAAAATGACTTTAAACACACTTATTCTAGTTGACAAAGTCACAATTCACATCCAACAGTAATTTAGAGTCAAAAGATTAAATGTTAAAATTTCATCATTATAGACCATTTTGGGATCGTTCGACAGGTCCGGAGTCATAGTTTTTCATCCGAAAATTGATTTTTTGGACTGTACCAAAAATGATTCAAAATGTCAATTGGATCATGCCTCATGTTGAATAACCACTTTTTAAATCCTCACAGTGACCAAAACTGCCATTTTTACAGAGTTTTGCTTACTCAAAAGCTTCAATTTTGACCCGTTTCAGGCACAACAATGACTTTAAACACACTTATTCTAGTTGACAAAGTCACAATTCACATCCAACAGTAATTTAGAGTCAAAAGATTAAATGTTAAAATTTCATCATTATAGACCATTTTGGGATCGTTCGACAGGTCCGGAGTCATAGTTTTTCATCCGAAAATTGATTTTTTGGACTGTACCAAAAATGATTCAAAATGTCAATTGGATCATGCCTCATGTTGAATAACCACTTTTTAAACCCTCACAGTGACCAAAATTGCCATTTTTACAGAGTTTTGCTTACTCAAAAGCTTCAATTTTGACCCGTTTCAGGCACAGAAATGACTTTAAACACACTTATTTTAGTTGACAAAGTCATAATTCACATCCATCAGTAATTTAGAGTCAAAAGATTAAATGTTAAAATTTCATCATTATAGACCATTTTGGGATCGTTCGACTGGTCCGGAGTCATCGTTTTTCATCCGAAAATTGATTTTTTGGACTGTACCAAAAATGATTCAAAATGTCAATTGGATCATGCCTCATGTTGAATAAACACTTTTTAAACCCTCACAGTGACCAAAATTGCCATTTTTACAGAGTTTTGCTTACTCAAAAGCTTCCATTTTGACCCGTTTCAGGCACAGAAATGACTTTAAACACACTTATTCTAGTTGACAGTGTCATAATTCACATTCAACAGTCATTTAGAGTCAAAAGATTAAATGTTAAAATTTCATCATTATAGACCATTTTGGGATCGTTCGACTGGTCCGGAGTCATCGTTTTTCATCCGAAAATTGATTTTTTAGACTGTACCAAAAATGATTCAAAATGTCAATTGGATCATGCCTCATGTTGAATAACCACTTTTTAAACCCTCACAGTGACCAAAATTGCCATTTTTACAGAGTTTTGCTTACTCAAAAGCTTCAATTTTGACCCGTTTCAGGCACAGAAATGACTTTAAACACACTTATTTTAGTTGACAAAGTCACAATTCACATCCAACAGTCATTTAGAGTCAAAAGATTAAATGTTAAAATTTCATCATTATAGACCATTTTGGGATCGTTCGACAGGTCCGGAGTCATCGTTTTTCATCTGAAAATTGATTTTTTGGACTGTACCAAAAATGATTCAAAATGTCAATTGGATCATGCCTCATGTTGAATAACCACTTTTTAAACCCTCACAGTGACCAAAATTGCCATTTTTACAGAGTTTTGCTTACTCAAAAGCTTCCATTTTGACCCGTTTCAGGCACAGAAATGACTTTAAACACACTTATTCTAGTTGACAAAGTCATAATTCACATCCAACAGTCATTTAGAGTCAAAAGATTAAATGTTAAAATTTCATCATTAAATACCATTTTGGGATCGTTCGACAGGTCCGGAGTCATCGTTTTTCCATCCGAAAATTGATTTTTGGGACTGTACCAAAAATTATTCAAAATGTCAATTGGATCATGCCTCATGTTGAATAACCACTTTTTAAACCCTCACAGTGACCAAAATTGCCATTTTTACAGAGTTTTGCTTACTCAAAAGCTTCAATTTTGACCCGTTTCAGGCACAGAAATGACTTTAAACACACTTATTTTAGTTGTCAAAGTCATAATTCACATCCATCAGTAATTTAGAGTCAAAAGATTAAATGTTAAAATTTCATCATTATAGACAATTTTGGGATCGTTCGACTGGTCCGGAGTCATCGTTTTTTATCCGAAAATTGATTTTTTGGACTGTACCAAAAATGATTCAAAATGTCAATTGGATCATGCCTCATGTTGAATAACCACTTTTTAAACCCTCACAGTGACCAAAATTGCCATTTTTACAGAGTTTTGCTTACTCAAAAGCTTCAATTTTGACCCGTTTCAGGCACAGAAATGACTTTAAACACACTTATTTTAGTTGACAAAGTCATAATTCACATCCATCAGTAATTTAGAGTCAAAAGATTAAATGTTAAAATGTCATCATTATAGACCATTTTGGGATCGTTCGACTGGTCCGGAGTCATCGTTTTTCATCCGAAAATTGATTTTTTGGACTGTATCAAAAATGATTCAAAATGTCAATTGGATCATGCCTCATGTTGAATAACCACTTTTTAAACCCTCACAGTGACCAAAATTGCCATTTTTACAGAGTTTTGCTTACTCAAAAGCTTCCATTTTGACCCGTTTCAGGCACAGAAATGACTTTAAACACACTTATTCTAGTTGACAGTGTCATAATTCACATTCAACAGTCATTTAGAGTCAAAAGATTAAATGTTAAAATTTCATCATTATAGACCATTTTGGTATCGTTCGACTGGTCCGGAGTCATCGTTTTTCATCCGAAAATTGATTTTTTAGACTGTACCAAAAATGATTCAAAATGTCAATTGGATCA
This sequence comes from Lissotriton vulgaris, assembly GCF_964263255.1. Taxonomy (NCBI): domain Eukaryota; kingdom Metazoa; phylum Chordata; class Amphibia; order Caudata; family Salamandridae; genus Lissotriton; species Lissotriton vulgaris. The sequence continues at coordinate 505,533 of NW_028247230.1, forward strand.
TGCCTCATGTTGAATAACCACTTTTTAAACCCTCACAGTGACCAAAATTGCCATTTTTACAGAGTTTTGCTTACTCAAAAGCTTCAATTTTGACCCGTTTCAGGCACAGAAATGACTTTAAACACACTTATTTTAGTTGACAAAGTCATAATTCACATCCATCAGTAATTTAGAGTCAAAAGATTAAATGTTAAAATTTCATCATTATAGACAATTTTGGGATCGTTCGACTGGTCCGGAGTCATCGTTTTTTATCCGAAAATTGATTTTTTGGACTGTACCAAAAATGATTCAAAATGTCAATTGGATCATGCCTCATGTTGAATAACCACTTTTTAAACCCTCACAGTGACCAAAATTGCCATTTTTACAGAGTTTTGCTTACTCAAAAGCTTCAATTTTGACCCGTTTCAGGCACAAAAATGACTTTAAACACACTTATTCTAGTTGACAAAGTCACAATTCACATCCAACAGTAATTTAGAGTCAAAAGATTAAATGTTAAAATTTCATCATTATAGACCATTTTGGGATCGTTCGACAGGCCCGGAGTCATCGTTTTTCATTCGAAAATTGATTTTTTGGACTGTACCAAAAATGATTCAAAATGTCAATTGGATCATGCCTCATGTTGAATAACCACTTTTTAAACCCTCACAGTGACCAAAATTGCCATTTTTACAGAGTTTTGCTTACTCAAAAGCTTCCATTTTGACTCTTTTCAGGCACAGAAATGACTTTAAACACACTTATTCTAGTTGACAAAGTCATAATTCACATCCAACAGTCATTTAGAGTCAAAAGATTAAATGTTAAAATTTCATCATTATAGACCATTTTGGTATCGTTCGACTGGTCCGGAGTCATCGTTTTTCATCCGAAAATTGATTTTTTAGACTGTACCAAAAATGATTCAAAATGTCAATTGGATCATGCCTCATGTTGAATAACCACTTTTTAAACCCTCACAGTGACCAAAATTGCCATTTTTACAGAGTTTTGCTTACTCAAAAGCTTCAATTTTGACCCGTTTCAGGCACAGAAATGACTTTAAACACACTTATTTTAGTTGACAAAGTCATAATTCACATCCATCAGTAATTTAGAGTCAAAAGATTAAATGTTAAAATTTCATCATTATAGACAATTTTGGGATCGTTCGACTGGTCCGGAGTCATCGTTTTTTATCCGAAAATTGATTTTTTGGACTGTACCAAAAATGATTCAAAATGTCAATTGGATCATGCCTCATGTTGAATAACCACTTTTTAAACCCTCACAGTGACCAAAATTGCCATTTTTACAGAGTTTTGCTTACTCAAAAGCTTCAATTTTGACCCGTTTCAGGCACAAAAATGACTTTAAACACACTTATTCTAGTTGACAAAGTCACAATTCACATCCAACAGTAATTTAGAGTCAAAAGATTAAATGTTAAAATTTCATCATTATAGACCATTTTGGGATCGTTCGACAGGTCCGGAGTCATCGTTTTTCATTCGAAAATTGATTTTTTGGACTGTACCAAAAATGATTCAAAATGTCAATTGGATCATGCCTCATGTTGAATAACCACTTTTTAAACCCTCACAGTGACCAAAATTGCCATTTTTACAGAGTTTTGCTTACTCAAAAGCTTCCATTTTGACTCTTTTCAGGCACAGAAATGACTTTAAACACACTTATTCTAGTTGACAAAGTCATAATTCACATCCAACAGTCATTTAGAGTCAAAAGATTAAATGTTAAAATTTCATCATTATAGACCATTTTGGGATCGTTCGACTGGTCCGGAGTCATCGTTTTTCATCCGAAAATTGATTTTTTGGACTGTACCAAAAATGATTCAAAATGTCAATTGGATCATGCCTCATGTTGAATAACCACTTTTTAAACCCTCACAGTGACCAAAATTGCCATTTTTACAGAGTTTTGCTTACTCAAAAGCTTCAATTTTGACCCGTTTCAGGCACAGAAATGACTTTAAACACACTTATTTTAGTTGACAAAGTCATAATTCAAATCCATCAGTAATTTAGAGTCAAAAGATTAAATGTTAAAATTTCATCATTATAGACAATTTTGGGATCGTTCGACTGGTCCGGAGTCATCGTTTTTTATCCGAAAATTGATTTTTTGGACTGTACCAAAAATGATTCAAAATGTCGATTGGATCATGCCTCATGTTGAATAACCACTTTTTAAACCCTCACAATGACCAAAATTGCCATTTTTACAGAGTTTTGCTTACTCAAAAGCTTCAATTTTGACCCGTTTCAGGCACAAAAATGACTTTAAACACACTTATTCTAGTTGACAAAGTCACAATTCACATCCAACAGTAATTTAGAGTCAAAAGATTAAATGTTAAAATTTCATCATTATAGACCATTTTGGGATCGTTCGACAGGTCCGGAGTCATAGTTTTTCATCCGAAAATTGATTTTTTGGAATGTACCAAAAATGATTCAAAATGTCAATTGGATCATGCCTCATGTTGAATAACCACTTTTTAAACCCTCACAGTGACCAAAATTGCCATTTTTACAGAGTTTTGCTTACTCAAAAGCTTCCATTTTGACCCGTTTCAGGCACAGAAATGACTTTAAACACACTTATTCTAGTTGACAAAGTCATAATTCACATCCAACAGTCATTTAGAGTCAAAAGATTAAATGTTAAAATTTCATCATTATAGACAATTTTGGGATCGTTCGACTGGTCCGGAGTCATCGTTTTTTATCCGAAAATTGATTTTTTGGACTGTACCAAAAATGATTCAAAATGTCGATTGGATCATGCCTCATGTTGAATAACCACTTTTTAAACCCTCACAGTGACCAAAATTGCCATTTTTACAGAGTTTTGCTTACTCAAAAGCTTCAATTTTGACCCGTTTCAGGCACAAAAATGACTTTAAACACACTTATTCTAGTTGACAAAGTCACAATTCACATCCAACAGTAATTTAGAGTCAAAAGATTAAATGTTAAAATTTCATCATTATAGACCATTTTGGGATCGTTCGACAGGTCCGGAGTCATAGTTTTTCATCCGAAAATTGATTTTTTGGACTGTACCAAAAATGATTCAAAATGTCAATTGGATCATGCCTCATGTTGAATAACCACTTTTTAAATCCTCACAGTGACCAAAACTGCCATTTTTACAGAGTTTTGCTTACTCAAAAGCTTCAATTTTGACCCGTTTCAGGCACAACAATGACTTTAAACACACTTATTCTAGTTGACAAAGTCACAATTCACATCCAACAGTAATTTAGAGTCAAAAGATTAAATGTTAAAATTTCATCATTATAGACCATTTTGGGATCGTTCGACAGGTCCGGAGTCATAGTTTTTCATCCGAAAATTGATTTTTTGGACTGTACCAAAAATGATTCAAAATGTCAATTGGATCATGCCTCATGTTGAATAACCACTTTTTAAACCCTCACAGTGACCAAAATTGCCATTTTTACAGAGTTTTGCTTACTCAAAAGCTTCAATTTTGACCCGTTTCAGGCACAGAAATGACTTTAAACACACTTATTTTAGTTGACAAAGTCATAATTCACATCCATCAGTAATTTAGAGTCAAAAGATTAAATGTTAAAATTTCATCATTATAGACCATTTTGGGATCGTTCGACTGGTCCGGAGTCATCGTTTTTCATCCGAAAATTGATTTTTTGGACTGTACCAAAAATGATTCAAAATGTCAATTGGATCATGCCTCATGTTGAATAAACACTTTTTAAACCCTCACAGTGACCAAAATTGCCATTTTTACAGAGTTTTGCTTACTCAAAAGCTTCCATTTTGACCCGTTTCAGGCACAGAAATGACTTTAAACACACTTATTCTAGTTGACAGTGTCATAATTCACATTCAACAGTCATTTAGAGTCAAAAGATTAAATGTTAAAATTTCATCATTATAGACCATTTTGGGATCGTTCGACTGGTCCGGAGTCATCGTTTTTCATCCGAAAATTGATTTTTTAGACTGTACCAAAAATGATTCAAATGTCAATTGGATCATGCCTCATGTTGAATAACCACTTTTTAAACCCTCACAGTGACCAAAATTGCCATTTTTACAGAGTTTTGCTTACTCAAAAGCTTCAATTTTGACCCGTTTCAGGCACAGAAATGACTTTAAACACACTTATTTTAGTTGACAAAGTCACAATTCACATCCAACAGTCATTTAGAGTCAAAAGATTAAATGTTAAAATTTCATCATTATAGACCATTTTGGGATCGTTCGACAGGTCCGGAGTCATCGTTTTTCATCTGAAAATTGATTTTTTGGACTGTACCAAAAATGATTCAAAATGTCAATTGGATCATGCCTCATGTTGAATAACCACTTTTTAAACCCTCACAGTGACCAAAATTGCCATTTTTACAGAGTTTTGCTTACTCAAAAGCTTCCATTTTGACCCGTTTCAGGCACAGAAATGACTTTAAACACACTTATTCTAGTTGACAAAGTCATAATTCACATCCAACAGTCATTTAGAGTCAAAAGATTAAATGTTAAAATTTCATCATTAAATACCATTTTGGGATCGTTCGACAGGTCCGGAGTCATCGTTTTTCCATCCGAAAATTGATTTTTGGGACTGTACCAAAAATTATTCAAAATGTCAATTGGATCATGCCTCATGTTGAATAACCACTTTTTAAACCCTCACAGTGACCAAAATTGCCATTTTTACAGAGTTTTGCTTACTCAAAAGCTTCAATTTTGACCCGTTTCAGGCACAGAAATGACTTTAAACACACTTATTTTAGTTGACAAAGTCATAATTCAAATCCATCAGTAATTTAGAGTCAAAAGATTAAATGTTAAAATTTCATCATTATAGACAATTTTGGGATCGTTCGACTGGTCCGGAGTCATCGTTTTTTATCCGAAAATTGATTTTTTGGACTGTACCAAAAATGATTCAAAATGTCGATTGGATCATGCCTCATGTTGAATAACCACTTTTTAAACCCTCACAATGACCAAAATTGCCATTTTTACAGAGTTTTGCTTACTCAAAAGCTTCAATTTTGACCCGTTTCAGGCACAAAAATGACTTTAAACACACTTATTCTAGTTGACAAAGTCACAATTCACATCCAACAGTAATTTAGAGTCAAAAGATTAAATGTAAAAATTTCATCATTATAGACCATTTTGGGATCGTTCGACAGGTCCGGAGTCATAGTTTTTCATCCGAAAATTGATTTTTTGGAATGTACCAAAAATGATTCAAAATGTCAATTGGATCATGCCTCATGTTGAATAACCACTTTTTAAACCCTCACAGTGACCAAAATTGCCATTTTTACAGAGTTTTGCTTACTCAAAAGCTTCCATTTTGACCCGTTTCAGGCACAGAAATGACTTTAAACACACTTATTCTAGTTGACAAAGTCATAATTCACATCCAACAGTCATTTAGAGTCAAAAGATTAAATGTTAAAATTTCATCATTATAGACAATTTTGGGATCGTTCGACTGGTCCGGAGTCATCGTTTTTTATCCGAAAATTGATTTTTTGGACTGTACCAAAAATGATTCAAAATGTCGATTGGATCATGCCTCATGTTGAATAACCACTTTTTAAACCCTCACAGTGACCAAAATTGCCATTTTTACAGAGTTTTGCTTACTCAAAAGCTTCAATTTTGACCCGTTTCAGGCACAAAAATGACTTTAAACACACTTATTCTAGTTGACAAAGTCACAATTCACATCCAACAGTAATTTAGAGTCAAAAGATTAAATGTTAAAATTTCATCATTATAGACCATTTTGGGATCGTTCGACAGGTCCGGAGTCATAGTTTTTCATCCGAAAATTGATTTTTTGGACTGTACCAAAAATGATTCAAAATGTCAATTGGATCATGCCTCATGTTGAATAACCACTTTTTAAATCCTCACAGTGACCAAAACTGCCATTTTTACAGAGTTTTGCTTACTCAAAAGCTTCAATTTTGACCCGTTTCAGGCACAACAATGACTTTAAACACACTTATTCTAGTTGACAAAGTCACAATTCACATCCAACAGTAATTTAGAGTCAAAAGATTAAATGTTAAAATTTCATCATTATAGACCATTTTGGGATCGTTCGACAGGTCCGGAGTCATAGTTTTTCATCCGAAAATTGATTTTTTGGACTGTACCAAAAATGATTCAAAATGTCAATTGGATCATGCCTCATGTTGAATAACCACTTTTTAAACCCTCACAGTGACCAAAATTGCCATTTTTACAGAGTTTTGCTTACTCAAAAGCTTCAATTTTGACCCGTTTCAGGCACAGAAATGACTTTAAACACACTTATTTTAGTTGACAAAGTCATAATTCACATCCATCAGTAATTTAGAGTCAAAAGATTAAATGTTAAAATTTCATCATTATAGACCATTTTGGGATCGTTCGACTGGTCCGGAGTCATCGTTTTTCATCCGAAAATTGATTTTTTGGACTGTACCAAAAATGATTCAAAATGTCAATTGGATCATGCCTCATGTTGAATAAACACTTTTTAAACCCTCACAGTGACCAAAATTGCCATTTTTACAGAGTTTTGCTTACTCAAAAGCTTCCATTTTGACCCGTTTCAGGCACAGAAATGACTTTAAACACACTTATTCTAGTTGACAGTGTCATAATTCACATTCAACAGTCATTTAGAGTCAAAAGATTAAATGTTAAAATTTCATCATTATAGACCATTTTGGGATCGTTCGACTGGTCCGGAGTCATCGTTTTTCATCCGAAAATTGATTTTTTAGACTGTACCAAAAATGATTCAAAATGTCAATTGGATCATGCCTCATGTTGAATAACCACTTTTTAAACCCTCACAGTGACCAAAATTGCCATTTTTACAGAGTTTTGCTTACTCAAAAGCTTCAATTTTGACCCGTTTCAGGCACAGAAATGACTTTAAACACACTTATTTTAGTTGACAAAGTCACAATTCACATCCAATAGTCATTTAGAGTCAAAAGATTAAATGTTAAAATTTCATCATTATAGACCATTTTGGGATCGTTCGACAGGTCCGGAGTCATCGTTTTTCATCTGAAAATTGATTTTTTGGACTGTACCAAAAATGATTCAAAATGTCAATTGGATCATGCCTCATGTTGAATAACCACTTTTTAAACCCTCACAGTGACCAAAATTGCCATTTTTACAGAGTTTTGCTTACTCAAAAGCTTCCATTTTGACCCGTTTCAGGCACAGAAATGACTTTAAACACACTTATTCTAGTTGACAAAGTCATAATTCACATCCAACAGTCATTTAGAGTCAAAAGATTAAATGTTAAAATTTCATCATTAAATACCATTTTGGGATCGTTCGACAGGTCCGGAGTCATCGTTTTTCCATCCGAAAATTGATTTTTGGGACTGTACCAAAAATTATTCAAAATGTCAATTGGATCATGCCTCATGTTGAATAACCACTTTTTAAACCCTCACAGTGACCAAAATTGCCATTTTTACAGAGTTTTGCTTACTCAAAAGCTTCAATTTTGACCCGTTTCAGGCACAGAAATGACTTTAAACACACTTATTTTAGTTGTCAAAGTCATAATTCACATCCATCAGTAATTTAGAGTCAAAAGATTAAATGTTAAAATTTCATCATTATAGACAATTTTGGGATCGTTCGACTGGTCCGGAGTCATCGTTTTTTATCCGAAAATTGATTTTTTGGACTGTACCAAAAATGATTCAAAATGTCAATTGGATCATGCCTCATGTTGAATAACCACTTTTTAAACCCTCACAGTGACCAAAATTGCCATTTTTACAGAGTTTTGCTTACTCAAAAGCTTCAATTTTGACCCGTTTCAGGCACAGAAATGACTTTAAACACACTTATTTTAGTTGACAAAGTCATAATTCACATCCATCAGTAATTTAGAGTCAAAAGATTAAATGTTAAAATTTCATCATTATAGACCATTTTGGGATCGTTCGACTGGTCCGGAGTCATCGTTTTTCATCCGAAAATTGATTTTTTGGACTGTATCAAAAATGATTCAAAATGTCAATTGGATCATGCCTCATGTTGAATAACCACTTTTTAAACCCTCACAGTGACCAAAATTGCCATTTTTACAGAGTTTTGCTTACTCAAAAGCTTCCATTTTGACCCGTCTCAGGCACAGAAATGACTTTAAACACACTTATTCTAGTTGACAGTGTCATAATTCAAATTCAACAGTCATTTAGAGTCAAAAGATTAAATGTTAAAATTTCATCATTATAGACCATTTTGGGATCGTTCGACTGGTCCGGAATCATCGTTTTTCATCCGAAAATTGATTTTTTAGACTTTACCAAAAATGATTCAAAATGTCAATTGGATCATGCCTCATGTTGAATAACCACTTTTTAAACCCTCACAGTGACCAAAATTGCCATTTATACAGAGTTTTGCTTACTCAAAAGCTTCAATTTTGACCCGTTTCAGGCACAGAAATGACTTTAAACACACTTATTTTAGTTGACAAAGTCACAATTCACATCCAACAGTAATTTAGAGTCAAAAGATTAAATGTTAAAATTTCATCATTATAGACCATTTTGGGATCGTTCGACAGGTCCGGAGTCATCGTTTTTCATCTGAAAATTGATTTTTTGGACTGTACCAAAAATGATTCAAAATGTCAATTGGATCATGCCTCATGTTGAATAACCACTTTTTAAACCCTCACAGTGACCAAAATTGCCATTTTTACAGAGTTTTGCTTACTCAAAAGCTTCAATTTTGACCCGTTTCAGGCACAGAAATGACTTTAAACACACTTATTCTAGTTTAAAAAGTCATAATTCACATCCAACAGTCATTTAGAGTCAAAAGATTAAATGTTAAAATTTCATCATTATAGACCATTTTGGGATCGTTCGACTGGTCCGGAGTCATCGTTTTTCATCCGAAAATTGATTTTTTGGACTGTACCAAAAATGATTCAAAATGTCAATTGGATCATGCCTCATGTTGAATAACCACTTTTTTAACCCTCACAGTGACCAAAATTGCCATTTTTACAGAGTTTTGCTTACTCAAAAGTTTCAATTTTGACCCGTTTCAGGCACAAAAATGACTTTAAACACACTTATTTTAGTTGACAAAGTCACAATTCACATCCAACAGTAATTTAGAGTCAAAAGATTAAATGTTAAAATTTCATCATTATAGACCATTTTGGGATCGTTCGACAGGTCCGGAGTCATCGTTTTTCCATCCGAAAATTGATTTTTGGGACTGTACCAAAAATTATTCAAAATGTCAATTGGATCATGCCTCATGTTGAATAACCACTTTTTAAACCCTCACAGTGACCAAAATTGCCATTTTTACAGAGTTTTGCTTACTCAAAAGCTTCAATTTTGACCCGTTTCAGGCACAGAAATGACTTTAAACACACTTATTTTAGTTGACAAAGTCATAATTCACATCCATCAGTAATTTAGAGTCAAAAGATTAAATGTTAAAATTTCATCATTATAGACCATTTTGGGATCGTTCGACTGGTCCGGAGTCATCGTTTTTCATCCGAAAATTGATTTTTTGGACTGTACCAAAAATGATTCAAAATGTCAATTGGATCATGCCTCATGTTGAATAAACACTTTTTAAACCCTCACAGTGACCAAAATTGCCATTTTTACAGAGTTTTGCTTACTCAAAAGCTTCCATTTTGACCCGTTTCAGGCACAGAAATGACTTTAAACACACTTATTCTAGTTGACAGTGTCATAATTCACATTCAACAGTCATTTAGAGTCAAAAGATTAAATGTTAAAATTTCATCATTATAGACCATTTTGGGATCGTTCGACTGGTCCGGAGTCATCGTTTTTCATCCGAAAATTGATTTTTTAGACTGTACCAAAAATGATTCAAAATGTCAATTGGATCATGCCTCATGTTGAATAACCACTTTTTAAACCCTCACAGTGACCAAAATTGGCATTTTTACAGAGTTTTGCTTACTCAAAAGCTTCAATTTTGACCCGTTTCAGGCACAGAAATGACTTTAAACACACTTATTTTAGTTGACAAAGTCACAATTCACATCCAACAGTAATTTAGAGTCAAAAGATTAAATGTTAAAATTTCATCATTATAGACCATTTTGGGATCGTTCGACAGGTCCGGAGTCATCGTTTTTCATCTGAAAATTGATTTTTTGGACTGTACCAAAAATGATTCAAAATGTCAATTGGATCATGCCTCATGTTGAATAACCACTTTTTAAACCCTCACAGTGACCAAAATTGCCATTTTTACAGAGTTTTGCTTACTCAAAAGCTTCAATTATGACCCGTTTCAGGCACAGAAATGACTTTAAACACACTTATTCTAGTTGAAAAAGTCATAATTCACATCCAACAGTCATTTAGAGTCAAAAGATTAAATGTTAAAATTTCATCATTATAGACCATTTTGGGATCGTTCGACTGGTCCGGAGTCATCGTTTTTCATCCGAAAATTGATTTTTTGGACTGTACCAAAAATGATTCAAAATGTCAATTGGATCATGCCTCATGTTGAATAACCACTTTTTAAACCCTCACAGTGACCAAAATTGCCATTTTTACAGAGTTTTGCTTACTCAAAAGTTTCAATTTTGACCCGTTTCAGGCACAAAAATGACTTTAAACACACTTATTTTAGTTGACAAAGTCACATTTCACATCCAACAGTAATTTAGAGTCAAAAGATTAAATGTTAAAATTTCATCATTATAGACCATTTTGGGATCGTTCGACAGGTCCGGAGTCATCGTTTTTCATCCGAAAATTGATTTTTTGGACTGTACCAAAAATGATTCAAAATGTCAATTGGATCATGCCTCATGTTGAATAACCACTTTTTCAACCCTCACAGTGACCAAAATTGCCATTTTTACAGAGTTTTGCTTACTCAAAAGCTTCCATTTTGACCCGTTTCAGGCACAGAAATGACTTTAAACACACTTATTCTAGTTGACAAAGTCATAATTCACATCCAACAGTCATTTAGAGTCAAAAGATTAAATGTTAAAATTTCATCATTAAATACCATTTTGGGATCGTTCGACAGGTCCGGAGTCATCGTTTTTCCATCCGAAAATTGATTTTTGGGACTGTACCAAAAATTATTCAAAATGTCAATTGGATCATGCCTCATGTTGAATAACCACTTTTTAAACCCTCACAGTGACCAAAATTGCCATTTTTACAGAGTTTTGCTTACTCAAAAGCTTCAATTTTGACCCGTTTCAGGCACAGAAATGACTTTAAACACACTTATTTTAGTTGTCAAAGTCATAATTCACATCCATCAGTAATTTAGAGTCAAAAGATTAAATGTTAAAATTTCATCATTATAGACAATTTTGGGATCGTTCGACTGGTCCGGAGTCATCGTTTTTTATCCGAAAATTGATTTTTTGGACTGTACCAAAAATGATTCAAAATGTCAATTGGATCATGCCTCATGTTGAATAACCACTTTTTAAACCCTCACAGTGACCAAAATTGCCATTTTTACAGAGTTTTGCTTACTCAAAAGCTTCAATTTTGACCCGTTTCAGGCACAGAAATGACTTTAAACACACTTATTCTAGTTGACAGTGTCATAATTCACATTCAACAGTCATTTAGAGTCAAAAGATTAAATGTTAAAATTTCATCATTATAGACCATTTTGGGATCGTTCGACTGGTTCGGAGTCATCGTTTTTCATCCGAAAATTGATTTTTTAGACTGTACCAAAAATGATTCAAAATGTCAATTGGATCATGCCTCATGTTGAATAACCACTTTTTAAACCCTCACAGTGACCAAAATTGCCATTTATACAGAGTTTTGCTTACTCAAAAGCTTCAATTTTGACCCGTTTCAGGCACAGAAATGACTTTAAACACACTTATTTTAGTTGACAAAGTCACAATTCACATCCAACAGTAATTTAGAGTCAAAAGATTAAATGTTAAAATTTCATCATTATAGACCATGTTGGGATCGTTCGACAGGTCCGGAGTCATCGTTTTTCATCCGAAAATTGATTTTTTGGACTGTACCAAAAATGATTCAAAATGTCAATTGGATCATGCCTCATGTTGAATAACCACTTTTTAAACCCTCACAGTGACCAAAATTGCCATTTTTACAGAGTTTTGCTTACTCAAAAGTTTCAATTTTGACCCGTTTCAGGCACAAAAATGACTTTAAACACACTTATTTTAGTTGACAAAGTCACAATTCACATCCAACAGTAATTTAGAGTCAAAAGATTAAATGTTAAAATTTCATCATTATAGACCATTTTGGGATCGTTCGACAGGTCCGGAGTCATCGTTTTTCCATCCGAAAATTGATTTTTGGGACTGTACCAAAAATTATTCAAAATGTCAATTGGATCATGCCTCATGTTGAATAACCACTTTTTAAACCCTCACAGTGACCAAAATTGCCATTTTTACAGAGTTTTGCTTACTCAAAAGCTTCAATTTTGACCCGTTTCAGGCACAGAAATGACTTTAAACACACTTATTTTAGTTGACAAAGTCACAATTCACATCCAACAGTAATTTAGAGTCAAAAGATTAAATGTTAAAATTTCATCATTATAGACCATTTTGGGATCGTTCGACTGGTTCGGAGTCATCGTTTTTCATCTGAAAATTGATTTTTTGGACTGTACCAAAAATGATTCAAAATGTCAATTGGATCATGCCTCATGTTGAATAACCACTTTTTAAACCCTCACAGTGACCAAAATTGCCATTTTTACAGAGTTTTGCTTACTCAAAAGCTTCAATTTTGACCCGTTTCAGGCACAGAAATGACTTTAAACACACTTATTCTAGTTGACAAAGTCATAATTCACATCCAACAGTCATTTAGAGTCAAAAGATTAAATGTTAAAATTTCATCATTATAGACCATTTTGGGATCGTTCGACAGGTCCGGAGTCATCGTTTTTCCATCCGAAAATTGATTTTTGGGACTGTACCAAAAATTATTCAAAATGTCAATTGGATCATGCCTCATGTTGAATAACCACTTTTTAAACCCTCACAGTGACCAAAATTGCCATTTTTACAGAGTTTTGCTTACTCAAAAGCTTCAATTTTGACCCGTTTCAGGCACAGAAATGACTTTAAACACACTTATTTTAGTTGACAAAGTCATAATTCACATCCATCAGTAATTTAGAGTCAAAAGATTAAATGTTAAAATTTCATCATTATAGACAATTTTGGGATCGTTCGACTGGTCCGGAGTCATCGTTTTTTATCCGAAAATTGATTTTTTGGACTGTACCAAAAATGATTCAAAATGTCAATTGGATCATGCCTCATGTTGAATAACCACTTTTTAAACCCTCACAGTGACCAAAATTTCCATTTTTACAGAGTTTTGCTTACTCAAAAGCTTCAATTTTGACCCGTTTCAGGCACAAAAATGACTTTAAACACACTTATTCTAGTTGACAAAGTCACAATTCACATCCAACAGTAATTTAGAGTCAAAAGATTAAATGTTAAAATTTCATCATTATAGACCATTTTGGGATCGTTCGACAGGTCCGGAGTCATCGTTTTTCATTCGAAAATTGATTTTTTGGACTGTACCAAAAATGATTCAAAATGTCAATTGGATCATGCCTCATGTTGAATAACCACTTTTTAAACCCTCACAGTGACCAAAATTGCCATTTTTACAGAGTTTTGCTTACTCAAAAGCTTTCATTTTGACCCTTTTCAGGCACAGAAATGACTTTAAACACACTTATTCTAGTTGACAAAGTCATAATTCACATCCAACAGTCATTTAGAGTCAAAAGATTAAATGTTAAAATTTCATCATTATAGACCATTTTGGGATCGTTCGACTGGTCCGGAGTCATCGTTTTTCATCCGAAAATTGATTTTTTGGACTGTACCAAAAATGATTCAAAATGTCAATTGGATCATGCCTCATGTTGAATAACCACTTTTTAAACCCTCACAGTGACCAAAATTGCCATTTTTACAGAGTTTTGCTTACTCAAAAGCTTCCATTTTGACCCGTTTCAGGCACAGAAATGACTTTAAACACACTTATTCTAGTTGACAAAGTCATAATTCACATCCAACAGTCATTTAGAGTCAAAAGATTAAATGTTAAAATTTCATCATTATAGACCATTTTGGGATCGTTCGACGGGTCCGGAGTCATCGTTTTTCATCCGAAAATTGATTTTTCGGACTGTACCAAAAATGATTCAAAATGTCAATTGGATCGTGCCTCATGTTGAATAACCACTTTTTAAACCCTCACAGTGACCAAAATTGCCATTTTTACAGAGTTTTGCTTACTCAAAAGCTTCCATTTTGACCCGTTTCAGGCACAGAAATGACTTTAAACACACTTATTCTAGTTGACAAAGTCATAATGCACATCCAACAGTCATTTAGAGTCAAAAGATTAAATGTTAAAATTTCATCATTATAGACCATTTTGGGATCGTTCGACAGGTCCGGAGTCATCGTTTTTCATCCGAAAATTGATTTTTCGGACTGTACCAAAAATGATTCAAAATGTCAATTGGATCATGCCTCATGTTGAATAACCACTTTTTAAACCCTCACAGTGACCAAAATTGCCATTTTTACAGAGTTTTGCTTACTCAAAAGCTTCAATTATGACCCGTTTCAGGCACAGAAATGACTTTAAACACACTTATTCTAGTTGAAAAAGTCATAATTCACATCCAACAGTCATTTAGAGTCAAAAGATTAAATGTTAAAATTTCATCATTATAGACCATTTTGGGATCGTTCGACTGGTCCGGAGTCATCGTTTTTCATCCGAAAATTGATTTTTTGGACTGTACCAAAAATGATTCAAAATGTCAATTGGATCATGCCTCATGTTGAATAACCACTTTTTAAACCCTCACAGTGACCAAAATTGCCATTTTTACAGAGTTTTGCTTACTGAAAAGTTTCAATTTTGACCCGTTTCAGGCACAAAAATGACTTTAAACACACTTATTTTAGTTGACAAAGTCACAATTCACATCCAACAGTAATTTAGAGTCAAAAGATTAAATGTTAAAATTTCATCATTATAGACCATTTTGGGATCGTTCGACAGGTCCGGAGTCATCGTTTTTCATCCGAAAATTGATTTTTTGGACTGTACCAAAAATGATTCAAAATGTCAATTGGATCATGCCTCATGTTGAATAACCACTTTTTCAACCCTCACAGTGACCAAAATTGCCATTTTTACAGAGTTTTGCTTACTCAAAAGCTTCCATTTTGACCCGTTTCAGGCACAGAAATGACTTTAAACACACTTATTCTAGTTGACAAAGTCATAATTCACATCCAACAGTCATTTAGAGTCAAAAGATTAAATGTTAAAATTTCATCATTAAATACCATTTTGGGATCGTTCGACAGGTCCGGAGTCATCGTTTTTCCATCCGAAAATTGATTTTTGGGACTGTACCAAAAATTATTCAAAATGTCAATTGGATCATGCCTCATGTTGAATAACCACTTTTTAAACCCTCACAGTGACCAAAATTGCCATTTTTACAGAGTTTTGCTTACTCAAAAGCTTCAATTTTGACCCGTTTCAGGCACAGAAATGACTTTAAACACACTTATTTTAGTTGTCAAAGTCATAATTCACATCCATCAGTAATTTAGAGTCAAAAGATTAAATGTTAAAATTTCATCATTATAGACAATTTTGGGATCGTTCGACTGGTCCGGAGTTATCGTTTTTTATCCGAAAATTGATTTTTTGGACTGTACCAAAAATGATTCAAAATGTCAATTGGATCATGCCTCATGTTGAATAACCACTTTTTAAACCCTCACAGTGACCAAAATTGCCATTTTTACAGAGTTTTGCTTACTCAAAAGCTTCAATTTTGACCCGTTTCAGGCACAGAAATGACTTTAAACACACTTATTTTAGTTGACAAAGTCATAATTCACATCCATCAGTAATTTAGAGTCAAAAGATTAAATGTTAAAATTTCATCATTATAGACCATTTTGGGATCGTTCGACTGGTCCGGAGTCATCGTTTTTCATCCGAAAATTGATTTTTTGGACTGTATCAAAAATGATTCAAAATGTCAATTGGATCATGCCTCATGTTGAATAACCACTTTTTAAACCATCACAGTGACCAAAATTGCCATTTTTACAGAGTTTTGCTTACTCAAAAGCTTCCATTTTGACCCGTTTCAGGCACAGAAATGACTTTAAACACACTTATTCTAGTTGACAGTGTCATAATTCACATTCAACAGTCATTTAGAGTCAAAAGATTAAATGTTAAAATTTCATCATTATAGACCATTTTGGGATCGTTCGACTGGTCCGGAGTCATCGTTTTTCATCCGAAAATTGATTTTTTAGACTGTACCAAAAATGATTCAAAATGTCAATTGGATCATGCCTCATGTTGAATAACCACTTTTTAAACCCTCACAGTGACCAAAATTGCCATTTATACAGAGTTTTGCTTACTCAAAAGCTTCAATTTTGACCCGTTTCAGGCACAGAAATGACTTTAAACACACTTATTTTAGTTGACAAAGTCACAATTCACATCCAACAGTAATTTAGAGTCAAAAGATTAAATGTTAAAATTTCATCATTATAGACCATTTTGGGATCGTTCGACAGGTCCGGAGTCATCGTTTTTCATCTGAAAATTGATTTTTTGGACTGTACCAAAAATGAATCAAAATGTCAATTGGATCATGCCTCATGTTGAATAACCACTTTTTAAACCCTCACAGTGACCAAAATTGCCATTTTTACAGAGTTTTGCTTACTCAAAAGCTTCAATTTTGACCCGTTTCAGGCACAGAAATGACTTTAAACACACTTATTTTAGTTGACAAAGTCATAATTCACATCCATCAGTAATTTAGAGTCAAAAGATTAAATGTTAAAATTTCATCATTATAGACCATTTTGGGATCGTTCGACTGGTCCGGAGTCATCGTTTTTCATCCGAAAATTGATTTTTTGGACTGTACCAAAAATGATTCAAAATGTCAATTGGATCATGCCTCATGTTGAATAACCACTTTTTAAACCCTCACAGTGACCAAAATTGCCATTTTTACAGAGTTTTGCTTACTCAAAAGTTTCAATTTTGACCCGTTTCAGGCACAAAAATGACTTTAAACACACTTATTTTAGTTGACAAAGTCACAATTCACATCCAACAGTAATTTAGAGTCAAAAGATTAAATGTTAAAATTTCATCATTATAGACCATTTTGGGATCGTTCGACAGGTCCGGAGTCATCGTTTTTCCATCCGAAAATTGATTTTTGGGACTGTACCAAAAATTATTCAAAATGTCAATTGGATCATGCCTCATGTTGAATAACCACTTTTTAAACCCTCACAGTGACCAAAATTGCCATTTTTACAGAGTTTTGCTTTCTCAAAAGCTTCAATTTTGACCCGTTTCAGGCACAGAAATGACTTTAAACACACTTATTTTAGTTGACAAAGTCATAATTCACATCCATCAGTAATTTAGAGTCAAAAGATTAAATGTTAAAATTTCATCATTATAGACAATTTTGGGATCGTTCGACTGGTCCGGAGTCATCGTTTTTTATCCGAAAACTGATTTTTTGGACTGTACCAAAAATGATTCAAAATGTCAATTGGATCATGCCTCATGTTGAATAACCACTTTTTAAACCCTCACAGTGACCAAAATTGCCATTTTTACAGAGTTTTGCTTACTCAAAAGCTTCAATTTTGACCCGTTTCAGGCACAAAAATGACTTTAAACACACTTATTCTAGTTGACAAAGTCACAATTCACATCCAACAGTAATTTAGAGTCAAAAGATTAAATGTTAAAATTTCATCATTATAGACCATTTTGGGATCGTTCGACAGGTCCGGAGTCATCGTTTTTCATTCGAAAATGGATTTTTTTGACTGTACCAAAAATGATTCAAAATGTCAATTGGATCATGCCTCATGTTGAATAACCACTTTTTAAACCCTCACAGTGACCAAAATTGCCATTTTTACAGAGTTTTGCTTACTCAAAAGCTTCCATTTTGACCCTTTTCAGGCACAGAAATGACTTTAAACACACTTATTCTAGTTGACAAAGTCATAATTCACATCCAACAGTCATTTAGAGTCAAAAGATTAAATGTTAAAATTTCATCATTACAGACCATTTTGGGATCGTTCGACTGGTCCGGAGTCATCGTTTTTCATCCGAAAATTGATTTTTTTGGACTGTACCAAAAATGATTCAAAATGTCAATTGGATCATGCCTCATGTTGAATAACCACTTTTTAAACCCTCACAGTGACCAAAATTGCCATTTTTACAGAGTTTTGCTTACTCAAAAGCTTCCATTTTGACCCGTTTCAGGCACAGAAATGACTTTAAACACACTTATTCTAGTTGACAAAGTCATAATTCACATCCAACAGTCATTTAGAGTCAAAAGATTAAATGTTAAAATTTCATCATTATAGACCATTTTGGGATCGTTCGACGGGTCCGGAGTCATCGTTTTTCATCCGAAAATTGATTTTTCGGACTGTACCAAAAATGATTCAAAATGTCAATTGGATCGTGCCTCATGTTGAATAACCACTTTTTAAACCCTCACAGTGACCAAAATTGCCATTTTTACAGAGTTTTGCTTACTCAAAAGCTTCCATTTTGACCCGTTTCAGGCACAGAAATGACTTTAAACACACTTATTCTAGTTGACAAAGTCATAATGCACATCCAACAGTCATTTAGAGTCAAAAGATTAAATGTTAAAATTTCATCATTATAGACCATTTTGGGATCGTTCGACAGGTCCGGAGTCATCGTTTTTCATCCGAAAATTGATTTTTGGGACTGTACCAAAAATTATTCAAAATGTCAATTGGATCATGCCTCATGTTGAATAACCACTTTTTAAACCCTCACAGTGACCAAAATTGCCATTTTTACAGAGTTTTGCTTACTCAAAAGCTTCAATTTTGACCCGTTTCAGGCACAGAAATGACTTTAAACACACTTATTCTAGTTGAAAAAGTCATAATTCACATCCAACAGTCATTTAGAGTCAAAAGATTAAATGTTAAAATTTCATCATTATAGACCATTTTGGGATCGTTCGACTGGTCCGGAGTCATCGTTTTTCATCCGAAAATTGATTTTTTGGACTGTACCAAAAATGATTCAAAATGTCAATTGGATCATGCCTCATGTTGAATAACCACTTTTTTAACCCTCACAGTGACCAAAATTGCCATTTTTACAGAGTTTTGCTTACTCAAAAGTTTCAATTTTGACCCGTTTCAGGCACAAAAATGACTTTAAACACACTTATTTTAGTTGACAAAGTCACAATTCACATCCAACAGTAATTTAGAGTCAAAAGATTAAATGTTAAAATTTCATCATTATAGACCATTTTGGGATCGTTCGACAGGTCCGGAGTCATCGTTTTTCCATCCGAAAATTGATTTTTGGGACTGTACCAAAAATTATTCAAAATGTCAATTGGATCATGCCTCATGTTGAATAACCACTTTTTAAACCCTCACAGTGACCAAAATTGCCATTTTTACAGAGTTTTGCTTACTCAAAAGCTTCAAATTTGACCCGTTTCAGGCACAGAAATGACTTTAAACACACTTATTTTAGTTGACAAAGTCATAATTCACATCCATCAGTAATTTAGAGTGAAAAGATTAAATGTTAAAATTTCATCATTATAGACCATTTTGGGATCGTTCGACTGGTCCGGAGTCATCGTTTTTCATCCGAAAATTGATTTTTTGGACTGTACCAAAAATGATTCAAAATGTCAATTGGATCATGCCTCATGTTGAATAAACACTTTTTAAACCCTCACAGTGACCAAAATTGCCATTTTTACAGAGTTTTGCTTACTCAAAAGCTTCAATTTTGACCCGTTTCAGGCACAGAAATGACTTTAAACACACTTATTCTAGTTGAAAAAGTCATAATTCACATCCAACAGTCATTTAGAGTCAAAAGATTAAATGTTAAAATTTCATCATTATAGACCATTTTGGGATCGTTCGACTGGTCCGGAGTCATCGTTTTTCATCCGAAAATTGATTTTTTGGACTGTACCAAAAATGATTCAAAATGTCAATTGGATCATGCCTCATGTTGAATAACCACTTTTTAAACCCTCACAGTGACCAAAATTGCCATTTTTACAGAGTTTTGCTTACTCAAAAGTTTCAATTTTGACCCATTTCAGGCACAAAAATGACTTTAAACACACTTATTTTAGTTGACAAAGTCACAATTCACATCCAACAGTAATTTAGAGTCAAAAGATTAAATGTTAAAATTTCATCATTATAGACCATTTTGGGATCGTTCGACAGGTCCGGAGTCATCGTTTTTCCATCCGAAAATTGATTTTTGGGACTGTACCAAAAATTATTCAAAATGTCAATTGGATCATGCCTCATGTTGAATAACCACTTTTTAAACCCTCACAGTGACCAAAATTGCCATTTTTACAGAGTTTTGCTTACTCAAAAGCTTCAATTTTGACCCGTTTCAGGCACAGAAATGACTTTAAACACACTTATTTTAGTTGACAAAGTCATAATTCACATCCATCAGTAATTTAGAGTCAAAAGATTAAATGTTAAAATTTCATCATTATAGACAATTTTGGGATCGTTCGACTGGTCCGGAGTCATCGTTTTTTATCCGAAAATTGATTTTTTGGACTGTACCAAAAATGATTCAAAATGTCAATTGGATCATGCCTCATGTTGAATAACCACTTTTTAAACCCTCACAGTGACCAAAATTGCCATTTTTACAGAGTTTTGCTTACTCAAAAGCTTCAATTTTGACCCGTTTCAGGCACAAAAATGACTTTAAACACACTTATTCTAGTTGACAAAGTCACAATTCACATCCAACAGTAATTTAGAGTCAAAAGATTAAATGTTAAAATTTCATCATTATAGACCATTTTGGGATCGTTCGACAGGTCCGGAGTCATCGTTTTTCATTCGAAAATTGATTTTTTGGACTGTACCAAAAATGATTCAAAATGTCAATTGGATCATGCCTCATGTTGAATAACCACTTTTTAAACCCTCACAGTGACCAAAATTGCCATTTTTACAGAGTTTTGCTTACTCAAAAGCTTCCATTTTGACCCTTTTCAGGCACAGAAATGACTTTAAACACACTTATTCTAGTTGACAAAGTCATAATTCACATCCAACAGTCATTTAGAGTCAAAAGATTAAATGTTAAAATTTCATCATTATAGACCATTTTGGGATCGTTCGACTGGTCCGGAGTCATCGTTTTTCATCCGAAAATTGATTTTTTGGACTGTACCAAAAATGATTCAAAATGTCAATTGGATCATGCCTCATGTTGAATAACCACTTTTTAAACCCTCACAGTGACCAAAATTGCCATTTTTACAGAGTTTTGCTTACTCAAAAGCTTCCATTTTGACCCGTTTCAGGCACAGAAATGACTTTAAACACACTTATTCTAGTTGACAAAGTCATAATTCACATCCAACAGTCATTTAGAGTCAAAAGATTAAATGTTAAAATTTCATCATTATAGACCATTTTGGGATCGTTCGACGGGTCCGGAGTCATCGTTTTTCATCCGAAAATTGATTTTTCGGACTGTACCAAAAATGATTCAAAATGTCAATTGGATCGTGCCTCATGTTGAATAACCACTTTTTAAACCCTCACAGTGACCAAAATTGCCATTTTTACAGAGTTTTGCTTACTCAAAAGCTTCCATTTTGACCCGTTTCAGGCACAGAAATGACTTTAAACACACTTATTCTAGTTGACAAAGTCATAATGCACATCCAACAGTCATTTAGAGTCAAAAGATTAAATGTTAAAATTTCATCATTATAGACCATTTTGGGATCGTTCGACAGGTCCGGAGTCATCGTTTTTCATCCGAAAATTGATTTTTCGGACTGTACCAAAAATGATTCAAAATGTCAATTGGATCATGCCTCATGTTGAATAACCACTTTTTAAACCCTCACAGTGACCAAAATTGCCATTTTTACAGAGTTTTGCTTACTCAAAAGCTTCAATTATGACCCGTTTCAGGCACAGAAATGACTTTAAACACACTTATTCTAGTTGAAAAAGTCATAATTCACATCCAACAGTCATTTAGAGTCAAAAGATTAAATGTTAAAATTTCATCATTATAGACCATTTTGGGATCGTTCGACTGGTCCGGAGTCATCGTTTTTCATCCGAAAATTGATTTTTTGGACTGTACCAAAAATGATTCAAAATGTCAATTGGATCATGCCTCATGTTGAATAACCACTTTTTAAACCCTCACAGTGACCAAAATTGCCATTTTTACAGAGTTTTGCTTACTCAAAAGTTTCAATTTTGACCCGTTTCAGGCACAAAAATGACTTTAAACACACTTATTTTAGTTGACAAAGTCACAATTCACATCCAACAGTAATTTAGAGTCAAAAGATTAAATGTTAAAATTTCATCATTATAGACCATTTTGGGATCGTTCGACAGGTCCGGAGTCATCGTTTTTCATCCGAAAATTGATTTTTTGGACTGTACCAAAAATGATTCAAAATGTCAATTGGATCATGCCTCATGTTGAATAACCACTTTTTCAACCCTCACAGTGACCAAAATTGCCATTTTTACAGAGTTTTGCTTACTCAAAAGCTTCCATTTTAACCCGTTTCAGGCACAGAAATGACTTTAAACACACTTATTCTAGTTGACAAAGTCATAATTCACATCCAACAGTCATTTAGAGTCAAAAGATTAAATGTTAAAATTTCATCATTAAATACCATTTTGGGATCGTTCGACAGGTCCGGAGTCATCGTTTTTCCATCCGAAAATTGATTTTTGGGACTGTACCAAAAATTATTCAAAATGTCAATTGGATCATGCCTCATGTTGAATAACCACTTTTTAAACCCTCACAGTGACCAAAATTGCCATTTTTACAGAGTTTTGCTTACTCAAAACTTCAATTTTGACCCGTTTCAGGCACAGAAATGACTTTAAACACACTTATTTTAGTTGACAAAGTCACAATTCACATCCAACAGTAATTTAGAGTCAAAAGATTAAATGTTAAAATTTCATCATTATAAACCATTTTGAGATCGTTCGACAGGTCCGGAGTCATCGTTTTTCATCTGAAAATTGATTTTTTGGACTGTACCAAAAATGATTCAAAATGTCAATTGGATCATGCCTCATGTTGAATAACCACTTTTTAAACCCTCACAGTGACCAAAATTGCCATTTTTACAGAGTTTTGCTTACTCAAAAGCTTCAATTTTGACCCGTTTCAGGCACAGAAATGACTTTAAACACACTTATTTTAGTTGACAAAGTCATAATTCACATCCATCAGTAATTTAGAGTCAAAAGATTAAATGTTAAAATTTCATCATTATAGACCATTTTGGGATCGTTCGACTGGTCCGGAGTCATCGTTTTTCATCCGAAAATTGATTTTTTGGACTGTACCAAAAATGATTCAAAATGTCAATTGGATCATGCCTCATGTTGAATAACCACTTTTTAAACCCTCACAGTGACCAAAATTGCCATTTTTACAGAGTTTTGCTTACTCAAAAGTTTCAATTTTGACCCGTTTCAGGCACAAAAATGACTTTAAACACACTTATTTTAGTTGACAAAGTCACAATTCACATCCAACAGTAATTTAGAGTCAAAAGATTAAATGTTAAAATTTCATCATTATAGACCATTTTGGGATCGTTCGACAGGTCCGGAGTCATCGTTTTTCCATCCGAAAATTGATTTTTGGGACTGTACCAAAAATTATTCAAAATGTCAATTGGATCATGCCTCATGTTGAATAACCACTTTTTAAACCCTCACAGTGACCAAAATTGCCATTTTTACAGAGTTTAGCTTACTCAAAAGCTTCAATTTTGACCCGTTTCAGGCACAGAAATGACTTTAAACACACTTATTTTAGTTGACAAAGTCATAATTCACATCCATCAGTAATTTAGAGTCAAAAGATTAAATGTTAAAATTTCATCATTATAGACAATTTTGGGATCGTTCGACTGGTCCCGAGTCATCGTTTTTTATCCGAAAACTGATTTTTTGGACTGTACCAAAAATGATTCAAAATGTCAATTGGATCATGCCTCATGTTGAATAACCACTTTTTAAACCCTCACAGTGACCAAAATTGCCATTTTTACAGAGTTTTGCTTACTCAAAAGCTTCAATTTTGACCCGTTTCAGGCACAAAAATGACTTTAAACACACTTATTCTAGTTGACAAAGTCACAATTCACATCCAACAGTAATTTAGAGTCAAAAGATTAAATGTTAAAATTTCATCATTATAGACCATTTTGGGATCGTTCGACACGTCCGGAGTCATCGTTTTTCATTCGAAAATTGATTTTTTGGACTGTACCAAAAATGATTCAAAATGTCAATTGGATCGTGCCTCATGTTGAATAACCACTTTTTAAACCCTCACAGTGACCAAAATTGCCATTTTTACAGAGTTTTGCTTACTCAAAAGCTTCCATTTTGACCCGTTTCAGGCACAGAAATGACTTTAAACACACTTATTCTAGTTGACAAAGTCATAATGCACATCCAACAGTCATTTAGAGTCAAAAGATTAAATGTTAAAATTTCATCATTATAGACCATTTTGGGATCGTTCGACAGGTCCGGAGTCATCGTTTTTCATCCGAAAATTGATTTTTGGGACTGTACCAAAAATGATTCAAAATGTCAATTGGATCATGCCTCATGTTGAATAACCACTTTTTTAACCCTCACAGTGACCAAAATTGCCATTTTTACAGAGTTTTGCTTACTCAAAAGTTTCAATTTTGACCCGTTTCAGGCACAAAAATGACTTTAAACACACTTATTTTAGTTGACAAAGTCACAATTCACATCCAACAGTAATTTAGAGTCAAAAGATTAAATGTTAAAATTTCATCATTATAGACCATTTTGGGATCGTTCGACAGGTCCGGAGTCATCGTTTTTCCATCCGAAAATTGATTTTTGGGACTGTACCAAAAATTATTCAAAATGTCAATTGGATCATGCCTCATGTTGAATAACCACTTTTTAAACCCTCACAGTGACCAAAATTGCCATTTTTACAGAGTTTTGCTTACTCAAAAGCTTCAATTTTGACCCGTTTCAGGCACAGAAATGACTTTAAACACACTTATTCTAGTTGAAAAAGTCATAATTCACATCCAACAGTCATTTAGAGTCAAAAGATTAAATGTTAAAATTTCATCATTATAGACCATTTTGGGATCGTTCGACTGGTCCGGAGTCATCGTTTTTCATCCGAAAATTGATTTTTTGGACTGTACCAAAAATGATTCAAAATGTCAATTGGATCATGCCTCATGTTGAATAACCACTTTTTTAACCCTCACAGTGACCAAAATTGCCATTTTTACAGAGTTTTGCTTACTCAAAAGTTTCAATTTTGACCCGTTTCAGGCACAAAAATGACTTTAAACACACTTATTTTAGTTGACAAAGTCACAATTCACATCCAACAGTAATTTAGAGTCAAAAGATTAAATGTTAAAATTTCATCATTATAGACCATTTTGGGATCGTTCGACAGGTCCGGAGTCATCGTTTTTCCATCCAAAAATTGATTTTTGGGACTGTACCAAAAATTATTCAAAATGTCAATTGGATCATGCCTCATGTTGAATAACCACTTTTTAAACCCTCACAGTGACCAAAATTGCCATTTTTACAGAGTTTTGCTTACTCAAAAGCTTCAAATTTGACCCGTTTCAGGCACAGAAATGACTTTAAACACACTTATTTTAGTTGACAAAGTCATAATTCACATCCATCAGTAATTTAGAGTGAAAAGATTAAATGTTAAAATTTCATCATTATAGACCATTTTGGGATCGTTCGACTGGTCCGGAGTCATCGTTTTTCATCCGAAAATTGATTTTTTGGACTGTACCAAAAATGATTCAAAATGTCAATTGGATCATGCCTCATGTTGAATAAACACTTTTTAAACCCTCACAGTGACCAAAATTGCCATTTTTACAGAGTTTTGCTTACTCAAAAGCTTCAATTTTGACCCGTTTCAGGCACAGAAATGACTTTAAACACACTTATTTTAGTTGACAAAGTCACAATTCACATCCAACAGTAATTTAGAGTCAAAAGATTAAATGTTAAAATTTCATCATTATAGACCATTTTGGGATCGTTCGACAGGTCCGGAGTCATCGTTTTTCATCTGAAAATTGATTTTTTGGACTGTACCAAAAATGATTCAAAATGTCAATTGGATCATGCCTCATGTTGAATAACCACTTTTTAAACCCTCACAGTGACCAAAATTGCCATTTTTACAGAGTTTTGCTTACTCAAAAGCTTCAATTTTGACCCGTTTCAGGCACAGAAATGACTTTAAACACACTTATTCTAGTTGAAAAAGTCATAATTCACATCCAACAGTCATTTAGAGTCAAAAGATTAAATGTTAAAATTTCATCATTATAGACCATTTTGGGATCGTTCGACTGGTCCGGAGTCATCGTTTTTCATCCGAAAATTGATTTTTTGGACTGTACCAAAAATGATTCAAAATGTCAATTGGATCATGCCTCATGTTGAATAACCACTTTTTAAACCCTCACAGTGACCAAAATTGCCATTTTTACAGAGTTTTGCTTACTCAAAAGTTTCAATTTTGACCCTTTTCAGGCACAAAAATGACTTTAAACACACTTATTTTAGTTGACAAAGTCACAATTCACATCCAACAGTAATTTAGAGTCAAAAGATTAAATGTTAAAATTTCATCATTATAGACCATTTTGGGATCGTTCGACAGGTCCGGAGTCATCGTTTTTCCATCCGAAAATTGATTTTTGGGACTGTACCAAAAATTATTCAAAATGTCAATTGGATCATGCCTCATGTTGAATAACCACTTTTTAAACCCTCACAGTGACCAAAATTGCCATTTTTACAGAGTTTTGCTTACTCAAAAGCTTCAATTTTGACCCGTTTCAGGCACAGAAATGACTTTAAACACACTTATTTTAGTTGACAAAGTCATAATTCACATCCATCAGTAATTTAGAGTCAAAAGATTAAATGTTAAAATTTCATCATTATAGACAATTTTGGGATCGTTCGACTGGTCCGGAGTCATCGTTTTTTATCCGAAAATTGATTTTTTGGACTGTACCAAAAATGATTCAAAATGTCAATTGGATCATGCCTCATGTTGAATAACCACTTTTTAAACCCTCACAGTGACCAAAATTGCCATTTTTACAGAGTTTTGCTTACTCAAAAGCTTCAATTTTGACCCGTTTCAGGCACAAAAATGACTTTAAACACACTTATTCTAGTTGACAAAGTCACAATTCACATCCAACAGTAATTTAGAGTCAAAAGATTAAATGTTAAAATTTCATCATTATAGACCATTTTGGGATCGTTCGACAGGTCCGGAGTCATCGTTTTTCATTCGAAAATTGATTTTTTGGACTGTACCAAAAATGATTCAAAATGTCAATTGGATCATGCCTCATGTTGAATAACCACTTTTTAAACCCTCACAGTGACCAAAATTGCCATTTTTACAGAGTTTTGCTTACTCAAAAGCTTCCATTTTGACCCTTTTCAGGCACAGAAATGACTTTAAACACACTTATTCTAGTTGACAAAGTCATAATTCACATCCAACAGTCATTTAGAGTCAAAAGATTAAATGTTAAAATTTCATCATTATAGACCATTTTGGGATCGTTCGACTGGTCCGGAGTCATCGTTTTTCATCCGAAAATTGATTTTTTGGACTGTACCAAAAATGATTCAAAATGTCAATTGGATCATGCCTCATGTTGAATAACCACTTTTTAAACCCTCACAGTGACCAAAATTGCCATTTTTACAGAGTTTTGCTTACTCAAAAGCTTCCATTTTGACCCGTTTCAGGCACAGAAATGACTTTAAACACACTTATTCTAGTTGACAAAGTCATAATTCACATCCAACAGTCATTTAGAGTCAAAAGATTAAATGTTAAAATTTCATCATTATAGACCATTTTGGGATCGTTCGACGGGTCCGGAGTCATCGTTTTTCATCCGAAAATTGATTTTTCGGACTGTACCAAAAATGATTCAAAATGTCAATTGGATCGTGCCTCATGTTGAATAACCACTTTTTAAACCCTCACAGTGACCAAAATTGCCATTTTTACAGAGTTTTGCTTACTCAAAAGCTTCCATTTTGACCCGTTTCAGGCACAGAAATGACTTTAAACACACTTATTCTAGTTGACAAAGTCATAATGCACATCCAACAGTCATTTAGAGTCAAAAGATTAAATGTTAAAATTTCATCATTATAGACCATTTTGGGATCGTTCGACAGGTCCGGAGTCATCGTTTTTCATCCGAAAATTGATTTTTCGGACTGTACCAAAAATGATTCAAAATGTCAAATGGATCATGCCTCATGTTGAATAACCACTTTTTAAACCCTCACAGTGACCAAAATTGCCATTTTTACAGAGTTTTGCTTACTCAAAAGCTTCAATTATGACCCGTTTCAGGCACAGAAATGACTTTAAACACACTTATTCTAGTTGAAAAAGTCATAATTCACATCCAACAGTCATTTAGAGTCAAAAGATTAAATGTTCAAATTTCATCATTATAGACCATTTTGGGATCGTTCGACTGGTCCGGAGTCATCGTTTTTCATCCGAAAATTGATTTTTTGGACTGTACCAAAAATGATTCAAAATGTCAATTGGATCATGCCTCATGTTGAATAACCACTTTTTAAACCCTCACAGTGACCAAAATTGCCATTTTTACAGAGTTTTGCTTACTCAAAAGTTTCAATTTTGACCCGTTTCAGGCACAAAAATGACTTTAAACACACTTATTTTAGTTGACAAAGTCACAATTCACATCCAACAGTAATTTAGAGTCAAAAGATTAAATGTTAAAATTTCATCATTATAGACCATTTTGGGATCGTTCGACAGGTCCGGAGTCATCGTTTTTCATCCGAAAATTGATTTTTTGGACTGTACCAAAAATGATTCAAAATGTCAATTGGATCATGCCTCATGTTGAATAACCACTTTTTCAACCCTCACAGTGACCAAAATTGCCATTTTTACAGAGTTTTGCTTACTCAAAAGCTTCCATTTTGACCCGTTTCAGGCACAGAAATGACTTTAAACACACTTATTCTAGTTGACAAAGTCATAATTCACATCCAACAGTCATTTAGAGTCAAAAGATTAAATGTTAAAATTTCATCATTAAATACCATTTTGGGATCGTTCGACAGGTCCGGAGTCATCGTTTTTCCATCCGAAAATTGATTTTTGGGACTGTACCAAAAATTATTCAAAATGTCAATTGGATCATGCCTCATGTTGAATAACCACTTTTTAAACCCTCACAGTGACCAAAATTGCCATTTTTACAGAGTTTTGCTTACTCAAAACTTCAATTTTGACCCGTTTCAGGCACAGAAATGACTTTAAACACACTTATTTTAGTTGTCAAAGTCATAATTCACATCCATCAGTAATTTAGAGTCAAAAGATTAAATGTTAAAATTTCATCATTATAGACAATTTTGGGATCGTTCGACTGGTCCGGAGTCATCGTTTTTTATCCGAAAATTGATTTTTTGGACTGTACCAAAAATGATTCAAAATGTCAATTGGATCATGCCTCATGTTGAATAACCACTTTTTAAACCCTCACAGTGACCAAAATTGCCATTTTTACAGAGTTTTGCTTACTCAAAAGCTTCAATTTTGACCCGTTTCAGGCACAGAAATGACTTTAAACACACTTATTTTAGTTGACAAAGTCATAATTCACATCCATCAGTAATTTAGAGTCAAAAGATTAAATGTTAAAATTTCATCATTATAGACCATTTTGGGATCGTTCGACTGGTCCGGAGTCATCGTTTTTCATCCGAAAATTGATTTTTTTGGACTGTATCAAAAATGATTCAAAATGTCAATTGGATCATGCCTCATGTTGAATAACCACTTTTTAAACCCTCACAGTGACCAAAATTGCCATTTTTACAGAGTTTTGCTTACTCAAAAGCTTCCATTTTGACCCGTTTCAGGCACAGAAATGACTTTAAACACACTTATTCTAGTTGACAGTGTCATAATTCACATTCAACAGTCATTTAGAGTCAAAAGATTAAATGTTAAAATTTCATCATTATAGACCATTTTGGGATCGTTCGACTGGTCCGGAGTCATCGTTTTTCATCCGAAAATTGATTTTTTAGACTGTACCAAAAATGATTCAAAATGTCAATTAGATCATGCCTCATGTTGAATAACCACTTTTTAAACCCTCACAGTGACCAAAATTGCCATTTATACAGAGTTTTGCTTACTCAAAAGCTTCAATTTTGACCCGTTTCAGGCACAGAAATGACTTTAAACACACTTATTTTAGTTGACAAAGTCACAATTCACATCCAACAGTAATTTAGAGTCAAAAGATTAAATGTTAAAATTTCATCATTATAAACCATTTTGAGATCGTTCGACAGGTCCGGAGTCATCGTTTTTCATCTGAAAATTGATTTTTTGGACTGTACCAAAAATGATTCAAAATGTCAATTGGATCATGCCTCATGTTGAATAACCACTTTTTAAACCCTCACAGTGACCAAAATTGCCATTTTTACAGAGTTTTGCTTACTCAAAAGCTTCAATTTTGACCCGTTTCAGGCACAGAAATGACTTTAAACACACTTATTTTAGTTGACAAAGTCATAATTCACATCCATCAGTAATTTAGAGTCAAAAGATTAAATGTTAAAATTTCATCATTATAGACCATTTTGGGATCGTTCGACTGGTCCGGAGTCATCGTTTTTCATCCGAAAATTGATTTTTTGGACTGTACCAAAAATGATTCAAAATGTCAATTGGATCATGCCTCATGTTGAATAACCACTTTTTAAACCCTCACAGTGACCAAAATTGCCATTTTTACAGAGTTTTGCTTACTCAAAAGTTTCAATTTTGACCCGTTTCAGGCACAAAAATGACTTTAAACACACTTATTTTAGTTGACAAAGTCACAATTCACATCCAACAGTAATTTAGAGTCAAAAGATTAAATGTTAAAATTTCATCATTATAGACCATTTTGGGATCGTTCGACAGGTCCGGAGTCATCGTTTTTCCATCCGAAAATTGATTTTTGGGACTGTACCAAAAATTATTCAAAATGTCAATTGGATCATGCCTCATGTTGAATAACCACATTTTAAACCCTCACAGTGACCAAAATTGCCATTTTTACAGAGTTTAGCTTACTCAAAAGCTTCAATTTTGACCCGTTTCAGGCACAGAAATGACTTTAAACACACTTATTTTAGTTGACAAAGTCATAATTCACATCCATCAGTAATTTAGAGTCAAAAGATTAAATGTTAAAATTTCATCATTATAGACAATTTTGGGATCGTTCGACTGGTCCCGAGTCATCGTTTTTTATCCGAAAACTGATTTTTTGGACTGTACCAAAAATGATTCAAAATGTCAATTGGATCATGCCTCATGTTGAATAACCACTTTTTAAACCCTCACAGTGACCAAAATTGCCATTTTTACAGAGTTTTGCTTACTCAAAAGCTTCAATTTTGACCCGTTTCAGGCACAAAAATGACTTTAAACACACTTATTCTAGTTGACAAAGTCACAATTCACATCCAACAGTAATTTAGAGTCAAAAGATTAAATGTTAAAATTTCATCATTATAGACCATTTTGGGATCGTTCGACACGTCCGGAGTCATCGTTTTTCATTCGAAAATTGATTTTTTGGACTGTACCAAAAATGATTCAAAATGTCAATTGGATCATGCCTCATGTTGAATAACCACTTTTTAAACCCTCACAGTGACCAAAATTGCCATTTTTACAGAGTTTTGCTTACTCAAAAGCTTCCATTTTGACCCGTTTCAGGCACAGAAATGACTTTAAACACACTTATTCTAGTTGACAAAGTCATAATTCACATCCAACAGTCATTTAGAGTCAAAAGATTAAATGTTAAAATTTCATCATTATAGACCATTTTGGGATCGTTCGACGGGTCCGGAGTCATCGTTTTTCATCCGAAAATTGATTTTTCGGACTGTACCAAAAATGATTCAAAATGTCAATTGGATCGTGCCTCATGTTGAATAACCACTTTTTAAACCCTCACAGTGACCAAAATTGCCATTTTTACAGAGTTTTGCTTACTCAAAAGCTTCCATTTTGACCCGTTTCAGGCACAGAAATGACTTTAAACACACTTATTCTAGTTGACAAAGTCATAATGCACATCCAACAGTCATTTAGAGTCAAAAGATTAAATGTTAAAATTTCATCATTATAGACCATTTTGGGATCGTTCGACAGGTCCGGAGTCATCGTTTTTCATCCGAAAATTGATTTTTGGGACTGTACCAAAAATGATTCAAAATGTCAATTGGATCATGCCTCATGTTGAATAACCACTTTTTTAACCCTCACAGTGACCAAAATTGCCATTTTTACAGAGTTTTGCTTACTCAAAAGTTTCAATTTTGACCCGTTTCAGGCACAAAAATGACTTTAAACACACTTATTTTAGTTGACAAAGTCACAATTCACATCCAACAGTAATTTAGAGTCAAAAGATTAAATGTTAAAATTTCATCATTATAGACCATTTTGGGATCGTTCGACAGGTCCGGAGTCATCGTTTTTCCATCCGAAAATTGATTTTTGGGACTGTACCAAAAATTATTCAAAATGTCAATTGGATCATGCCTCATGTTGAATAACCACTTTTTAAACCCTCACAGTGACCAAAATTGCCATTTTTACAGAGTTTTGCTTACTCAAAAGCTTCAATTTTGACCCGTTTCAGGCACAGAAATGACTTTAAACACACTTATTTTAGTTGACAAAGTCATAATTCACATCCATCAGTAATTTAGAGTGAAAAGATTAAATGTTAAAATTTCATCATTATAGACCA
The DNA here is from genome assembly GCF_964263255.1 of Lissotriton vulgaris. Lineage (NCBI taxonomy): Eukaryota > Metazoa > Chordata > Amphibia > Caudata > Salamandridae > Lissotriton > Lissotriton vulgaris. Next base: position 538,730 of record NW_028247230.1, read on the forward strand.
TTTTGGGATCGTTCGACTGGTCCGGAGTCATCGTTTTTCATCCGAAAATTGATTTTTTGGACTGTACCAAAAATGATTCAAAATGTCAATTGGATCATGCCTCATGTTGAATAAACACTTTTTAAACCCTCACAGTGACCAAAATTGCCATTTTTACAGAGTTTTGCTTACTCAAAAGCTTCCATTTTGACCCGTTTCAGGCACAGAAATGACTTTAAACACACTTATTCTAGTTGACAGTGTCATAATTCACATTCAACAGTCATTTAGAGTCAAAAGATTAAATGTTAAAATTTCATCATTATAGACCATTTTGGGATCGTTCGACTGGTCCGGAGTCATCGTTTTTCATCCGAAAATTGATTTTTTAGACTGTACCAAAAATGATTCAAAATGTCAATTGGATCATGCCTCATGTTGAATAACCACTTTTTAAACCCTCACAGTGACCAAAATTGCCATTTTTACAGAGTTTTGCTTACTCAAAAGCTTCAATTTTGACCCGTTTCAGGCACAGAAATGACTTTAAACACACTTATTTTAGTTGACAAAGTCACAATTCACATCCAACAGTAATTTAGAGTCAAAAGATTAAATGTTAAAATTTCATCATTATAGACCATTTTGGGATCGTTCGACAGGTCCGGAGTCATCGTTTTTCATCTGAAAATTGATTTTTTGGACTGTACCAAAAATGATTCAAAATGTCAATTGGATCATGCCTCATGTTGAATAACCACTTTTTAAACCCTCACAGTGACCAAAATTGCCATTTTTACAGAGTTTTGCTTACTCAAAAGCTTCAATTATGACCCGTTTCAGGCACAGAAATGACTTTAAACACACTTATTCTAGTTGAAAAAGTCATAATTCACATCCAACAGTCATTTAGAGTCAAAAGATTAAATGTTAAAATTTCATCATTATAGACCCATTTGGGATCGTTCGACTGGTCCGGAGTCATCGTTTTTCATCCGAAAATTGATTTTTTGGACTGTACCAAAAATGATTCAAAATGTCAATTGGATCATGCCTCATGTTGAATAACCACTTTTTAAACCCTCACAGTGACCAAAATTGCCATTTTTACAGAGTTTTGCTTACTCAAAAGTTTCAATTTTGACCCGTTTCAGGCACAAAAATGACTTTAAACACACTTATTTTAGTTGACAAAGTCACAATTCACATCCAACAGTAATTTAGAGTCAAAAGATTAAATGTTAAAATTTCATCATTATAGACCATTTTGGGATCGTTCGACAGGTCCGGAGTCATCGTTTTTCATCCGAAAATTGATTTTTTGGACTGTACCAAAAATGATTCAAAATGTCAATTGGATCATGCCTCATGTTGAATAACCACTTTTTCAACCCTCACAGTGACCAAAATTGCCATTTTTACAGAGTTTTGCTTACTCAAAAGCTTCAATTTTGACCCGTTTCAGGCACAGAAATGACTTTAAACACACTTATTTTAGTTGACAAAGTCATAATTCACATCCATCAGTAATTTAGAGTCAAAAGATTAAATGTTAAAATTTCATCATTATAGACAATTTTGGGATCGTTCGACTGGTCCGGAGTCATCGTTTTTTATCCGAAAACTGATTTTTTGGACTGTACCAAAAATGATTCAAAATGTCAATTGGATCATGCCTCATGTTGAATAACCACTTTTTAAACCCTCACAGTGACCAAAATTGCCATTTTTACAGAGTTTTGCTTACTCAAAAGCTTCAATTTTGACCCGTTTCAGGCACAAAAATGACTTTAAACACACTTATTCTAGTTGACAAAGTCACAATTCACATCCAACAGTAATTTAGAGTCAAAAGATTAAATGTTAAAATTTCATCATTATAGACCATTTTGGGATCGTTCGACAGGTCCGGAGTCATCGTTTTTCATTCGAAAATTGATTTTTTTGACTGTACCAAAAATGATTCAAAATGTCAATTGGATCATGCCTCATGTTGAATAACCACTTTTTAAACCCTCACAGTGACCAAAATTGCCATTTTTACAGAGTTTTGCTTACTCAAAAGCTTCCATTTTGACCCTTTTCAGGCACAGAAATGACTTTAAACACACTTATTCTAGTTGACAAAGTCATAATTCACATCCAACAGTCATTTAGAGTCAAAAGATTAAATGTTAAAATTTCATCATTACAGACCATTTTGGGATCGTTCGACTGGTCCGGAGTCATCGTTTTTCATCCGAAAATTGATTTTTTTGGACTGTACCAAAAATGATTCAAAATGTCAATTGGATCATGCCTCATGTTGAATAACCACTTTTTAAACCCTCACAGTGACCAAAATTGCCATTTTTACAGAGTTTTGCTTACTCAAAAGCTTCCATTTTGACCCGTTTCAGGCACAGAAATGACTTTAAACACACTTATTCTAGTTGACAAAGTCATAATTCACATCCAACAGTCATTTAGAGTCAAAAGATTAAATGTTAAAATTTCATCATTATAGACCATTTTGGGATCGTTCGACGGGTCCGGAGTCATCGTTTTTCATCCGAAAATTGATTTTTCGGACTGTACCAAAAATGATTCAAAATGTCAATTGGATCGTGCCTCATGTTGAATAACCACTTTTTAAACCCTCACAGTGACCAAAATTGCCATTTTTACAGAGTTTTGCTTACTCAAAAGCTTCCATTTTGACCCGTTTCAGGCACAGAAATGACTTTAAACACACTTATTCTAGTTGACAAAGTCATAATGCACATCCAACAGTCATTTAGAGTCAAAAGATTAAATGTTAAAATTTCATCATTATAGACCATTTTGGGATCGTTCGACAGGTCCGGAGTCATCGTTTTTCATCCGAAAATTGATTTTTGGGACTGTACCAAAAATTATTCAAAATGTCAATTGGATCATGCCTCATGTTGAATAACCACTTTTTAAACCCTCACAGTGACCAAAATTGCCATTTTTACAGAGTTTTGCTTACTCAAAAGCTTCAATTTTGACCCGTTTCAGGCACAGAAATGACTTTAAACACACTTATTCTAGTTAAAAAAGTCATAATTCACATCCAACAGTCATTTAGAGTCAAAAGATTAAATGTTAAAATTTCATCATTATAGACCATTTTGGGATCGTTCGACTGGTCCGGAGTCATCGTTTTTCATCCGAAAATTGATTTTTTGGACTGTACCAAAAATGATTCAAAATGTCAATTGGATCATGCCTCATGTTGAATAACCACTTTTTTAACCCTCACAGTGACCAAAATTGCCATTTTTACAGAGTTTTGCTTACTCAAAAGTTTCAATTTTGACCCGTTTCAGGCACAAAAATGACTTTAAACACACTTATTTTAGTTGACAAAGTCACAATTCACATCCAACAGTAATTTAGAGTCAAAAGATTAAATGTTAAAATTTCATCATTATAGACCATTTTGGGATCGTTCGACAGGTCCGGAGTCATCGTTTTTCCATCCGAAAATTGATTTTTGGGACTGTACCAAAAATTATTCAAAATGTCAATTGGATCATGCCTCATGTTGAATAACCACTTTTTAAACCCTCACAGTGACCAAAATTGCCATTTTTACAGAGTTTTGCTTACTCAAAAGCTTCAAATTTGACCCGTTTCAGGCACAGAAATGACTTTAAACACACTTATTTTAGTTGACAAAGTCATAATTCACATCCATCAGTAATTTAGAGTGAAAAGATTAAATGTTAAAATTTCATCATTATAGACCATTTTGGGATCGTTCGACTGGTCCGGAGTCATTGTTTTTCATCCGAAAATTGATTTTTTGGACTGTACCAAAAATGATTCAAAATGTCAATTGGATCATGCCTCATGTTGAATAAACACTTTTTAAACCCTCACAGTGACCAAAATTGCCATTTTTACAGAGTTTTGCTTACTCAAAAGCTTCAATTTTGACCCCGTTTCAGGCACAGAAATGACTTTAAACACACTTATTTTAGTTGACAAAGTCACAATTCACATCCAACAGTAATTTAGAGTCAAAAGATTAAATGTTAAAATTTCATCATTATAGACCATTTTGGGATCGTTCGACAGGTCCGGAGTCATCGTTTTTCATCTGAAAATTGATTTTTTGGACTGTACCAAAAATGATTCAAAATGTCAATTGGATCATGCCTCATGTTGAATAACCACTTTTTAAACCCTCACAGTGACCAAAATTGCCATTTATACAGAGTTTTGCTTACTCAAAAGCTTCAATTTTGACCCGTTTCAGGCACAGAAATGACTTTAAACACACTTATTCTAGTTGAAAAAGTCATAATTCACATCCAACAGTCATTTAGAGTCAAAAGATTAAATGTTAAAATTTCATCATTATAGACCATTTTGGGATCGTTCGACTGGTCCGGAGTCATCGTTTTTCATCCGAAAATTGATTTTTTGGACTGTACCAAAAATGATTCAAAATGTCAATTGGATCATGCCTCATGTTGAATAACCACTTTTTAAACCCTCACAGTGACCAAAATTGCCATTTTTACAGAGTTTTGCTTACTCAAAAGTTTCAATTTTGACCCTTTTCAGGCACAAAAATGACTTTAAACACACTTATTTTAGTTGACAAAGTCACAATTCACATCCAACAGTAATTTAGAGTCAAAAGATTAAATGTTAAAATTTCATCATTATAGACCATTTTGGGATCGTTCGACAGGTCCGGAGTCATCGTTTTTCCATCCGAAAATTGATTTTTGGGACTGTACCAAAAATTATTCAAAATGTCAATTGGATCATGCCTCATGTTGAATAACCACTTTTTAAACCCTCACAGTGACCAAAATTGCCATTTTTACAGAGTTTTGCTTACTCAAAAGCTTCAATTTTGACCCGTTTCAGGCACAGAAATGACTTTAAACACACTTATTTTAGTTGACAAAGTCATAATTCACATCCATCAGTAATTTAGAGTCAAAAGATTAAATGTTAAAATTTCATCATTATAGACAATTTTGGGATCGTTCGACTGGTCCGGAGTCATCGTTTTTTATCCGAAAATTGATTTTTTGGACTGTACCAAAAATGATTCAAAATGTCAATTGGATCATGCCTCATGTTGAATAACCACTTTTTAAACCCTCACAGTGACCAAAATTGCCATTTTTACAGAGTTTTGCTTACTCAAAAGCTTCAATTTTGACCCGTTTCAGGCACAAAAATGACTTTAAACACACTTATTCTAGTTGACAAAGTCACAATTCACATCCAACAGTAATTTAGAGTCAAAAGATTAAATGTTAAAATTTCATCATTATAGACCATTTTGGGATCGTTCGACAGGTCCGGAGTCATCGTTTTTCATTCGAAAATAGATTTTTTGGACTGTACCAAAAATGATTCAAAATGTCAATTGGATCATGCCTCATGTTGAATAACCACTTTTTAAACCCTCACAGTGACCAAAATTGCCATTTTTACAGAGTTTTGCTTACTCAAAAGCTTCCATTTTGACCCTTTTCAGGCACAGAAATGACTTTAAACACACTTATTCTAGTTGACAAAGTCATAATTCACATCCAACAGTCATTTAGAGTCAAAAGATTAAATGTTAAAATTTCATCATTATAGACCATTTTGGGATCGTTCGACTGGTCCGGAGTCATCGTTTTTCATCCGAAAATTGATTTTTTGGACTGTACCAAAAATGATTCAAAATGTCAATTGGATCATGCCTCATGTTGAATAACCACTTTTTAAACCCTCACAGTGACCAAAATTGCCATTTTTACAGAGTTTTGCTTACTCAAAAGCTTCCATTTTGACCCGTTTCAGGCACAGAAATGACTTTAAACACACTTATTCTAGTTGACAAAGTCATAATTCACATCCAACAGTCATTTAGAGTCAAAAGATTAAATGTTAAAATTTCATCATTATAGACCATTTTGGGATCGTTCGACGGGTCCGGAGTCATCGTTTTTCATCCGAAAATTGATTTTTCGGACTGTACCAAAAATGATTCAAAATGTCAATTGGATCGTGCCTCATGTTGAATAACCACTTTTTAAACCCTCACAGTGACCAAAATTGCCATTTTTACAGAGTTTTGCTTACTCAAAAGCTTCCATTTTGACCCGTTTCAGGCACAGAAATGACTTTAAACACACTTATTCTAGTTGACAAAGTCATAATGCACATCCAACAGTCATTTAGAGTCAAAAGATTAAATGTTAAAATTTCATCATTATAGACCATTTTGGGATCGTTCGACAGGTCCGGAGTCATCGTTTTTCATCCGAAAATTGATTTTTCGGACTGTACCAAAAATGATTCAAAATGTCAATTGGATCATGCCTCATGTTGAATAACCACTTTTTAAACCCTCACAGTGACCAAAATTGCCATTTTTACAGAGTTTTGCTTACTCAAAAGCTTCAATTATGACCCGTTTCAGGCACAGAAATGACTTTAAACACACTTATTCTAGTTGAAAAAGTCATAATTCACATCCAACAGTCATTTAGAGTCAAAAGATTAAATGTTAAAATTTCATCATTATAGACCATTTTGGGATCGTTCGACTGGTCCGGAGTCATCGTTTTTCATCCGAAAATTGATTTTTTGGACTGTACCAAAAATGATTCAAAATGTCAATTGGATCATGCCTCATGTTGAATAACCACTTTTTAAACCCTCACAGTGACCAAAATTGCCATTTTTACAGAGTTTTGCTTACTCAAAAGTTTCAATTTTGACCCGTTTCAGGCACAAAAATGACTTTAAACACACTTATTTTAGTTGACAAAGTCACAATTCACATCCAACAGTAATTTAGAGTCAAAAGATTAAATGTTAAAATTTCATCATTATAGACCATTTTGGGATCGTTCGACAGGTCCGGAGTCATCGTTTTTCATCCGAAAATTGATTTTTTGGACTGTACCAAAAATGATTCAAAATGTCAATTGGATCATGCCTCATGTTGAATAACCACTTTTTCAACCCTCACAGTGACCAAAATTGCCATTTTTTCAGAGTTTTGCTTACTCAAAAGCTTCCATTTTGACCCGTTTCAGGCACAGAAATGACTTTAAACACACTTATTCTAGTTGACAAAGTCATAATTCACATCCAACAGTCATTTAGAGTCAAAAGATTAAATGTTAAAATTTCATCATTAAATACCATTTTGGGATCGTTCGACAGGTCCGGAGTCATCGTTTTTCCATCCGAAAATTGATTTTTGGGACTGTACCAAAAATTATTCAAAATGTCAATTGGATCATGCCTCATGTTGAATAACCACTTTTTAAACCCTCACAGTGACCAAAATTGCCATTTTTACAGAGTTTTGCTTACTCAAAACTTCAATTTTGACCCGTTTCAGGCACAGAAATGACTTTAAACACACTTATTTTAGTTGTCAAAGTCATAATTCACATCCATCAGTAATTTAGAGTCAAAAGATTAAATGTTAAAATTTCATCATTATAGACAATTTTGGGATCGTTCGACTGGTCCGGAGTCATCGTTTTTTATCCGAAAATTGATTTTTTGGACTGTACCAAAAATGATTCAAAATGTCAATTGGATCATGCCTCATGTTGAATAACCACTTTTTAAACCCTCACAGTGACCAAAATTGCCATTTTTACAGAGTTTTGCTTACTCAAAAGCTTCAATTTTGACACGTTTCAGGCACAGAAATGACTTTAAACACACTTATTTTAGTTGACAAAGTCATAATTCACATCCATCAGTAATTTAGAGTCAAAAGATTAAATGTTAAAATTTCATCATTATAGACCATTTTGGGATCGTTCGACTGGTCCGGAGTCATCGTTTTTCATCTGAAAATTGATTTTTTGGACTGTACCAAAAATGATTCAAAATGTCAATTGGATCATGCCTCATGTTGAATAACCACTTTTTAAACCCTCACAGTGACCAAAATTGCCATTTTTACAGAGTTTTGCTTACTCAAAAGCTTCAATTTTGACCCGTTTCAGGCACAGAAATGACTTTAAACACACTTATTTTAGTTGACAAAGTCATAATTCACATCCATCAGTAATTTAGAGTCAAAAGATTAAATGTTAAAATTTCATCATTATAGACCATTTTGGGATCGTTCGACTGGTCCGGAGTCATCGTTTTTTATCCGAAAATTGATTTTTTGGACTGTACCAAAAATGATTCAAAATGTCAATTGGATCATGCCTCATGTTGAATAACCACTTTTTAAACCCTCACAGTGACCAAAATTGCCATTTTTACAGAGTTTTGCTTACTCAAAAGCTTCAATTTTGACACGTTTCAGGCACAGAAATGACTTTAAACACACTTATTTTAGTTGACAAAGTCATAATTCACATCCATCAGTAATTTAGAGTCAAAAGATTAAATGTTAAAATTTCATCATTATAGACCATTTTGGGATCGTTCGACTGGTCCGGAGTCATCGTTTTTCATCTGAAAATTGATTTTTTGGACTGTACCAAAAATGATTCAAAATGTCAATTGGATCATGCCTCATGTTGAATAACCACTTTTTAAACCCTCACAGTGACCAAAATTGCCATTTTTACAGAGTTTTGCTTACTCAAAAGCTTCAATTTTGACCCGTTTCAGGCACAGAAATGACTTTAAACACACTTATTTTAGTTGACAAAGTCATAATTCACATCCATCAGTAATTTAGAGTCAAAAGATTAAATGTTAAAATTTCATCATTATAGACCATTTTGGGATCGTTCGACTGGTCCGGAGTCATCGTTTTTCATCCGAAAATTGATTTTTTGGACTGTACCAAAAATGATTCAAAATGTCAATTGGATCATGCCTCATGTTGAATAACCACTTTTTAAACCCTCACAGTGACCAAAATTGCCATTTTTACAGAGTTTTGCTTACTCAAAAGTTTCAATTTTGACCCGTTTCAGGCACAAAAATGACTTTAAACACACTTATTTTAGTTGACAAAGTCACAATTCACATCCAACAGTAATTTAGAGTCAAAAGATTAAATGTTAAAATTTCATCATTATAGACCATTTTGGGATCGTTCGACAGGTCCGGAGTCATCGTTTTTCCATCCGAAAATTGATTTTTGGGACTGTACCAAAAATTATTCAAAATGTCAATTGGATCATGCCTCATGTTGAATAACCACTTTTTAAACCCTCACAGTGACCAAAATTGCCATTTTTACAGAGTTTAGCTTACTCAAAAGCTTCAATTTTGACCCGTTTCAGGCACAGAAATGACTTTAAACACACTTATTTTAGTTGACAAAGTCATAATTCACATCCATCAGTAATTTAGAGTCAAAAGATTAAATGTTAAAATTTCATCATTATAGACAATTTTGGGATCGTTCGACTGGTCCCGAGTCATCGTTTTTTATCCGAAAACTGATTTTTTGGACTGTACCAAAAATGATTCAAAATGTCAATTGGATCATGCCTCATGTTGAATAACCACTTTTTAAACCCTCACAGTGACCAAAATTGCCATTTTTACAGAGTTTTGCTTACTCAAAAGCTTCAATTTTGACCCGTTTCAGGCACAAAAATGACTTTAAACACACTTATTCTAGTTGACAAAGTCACAATTCACATCCAACAGTAATTTAGAGTCAAAAGATTAAATGTTAAAATTTCATCATTATAGACCATTTTGGGATCGTTCGACACGTCCGGAGTCATCGTTTTTCATTCGAAAATTGATTTTTTGGACTGTACCAAAAATGATTCAAAATGTCAATTGGATCATGCCTCATGTTGAATAACCACTTTTTAAACCCTCACAGTGACCAAAATTGCCATTTTTACAGAGTTTTGCTTACTCAAAAGCTTCCATTTTGACCCGTTTCAGGCACAGAAATGACTTTAAACACACTTATTCTAGTTGACAAAGTCATAATTCACATCCAACAGTCATTTAGAGTCAAAAGATTAAATGTTAAAATTTCATCATTATAGACCATTTTGGGATCGTTCGACGGGTCCGGAGTCATCGTTTTTCATCCGAAAATTGATTTTTCGGACTGTACCAAAAATGATTCAAAATGTCAATTGGATCGTGCCTCATGTTGAATAACCACTTTTTAAACCCTCACAGTGACCAAAATTGCCATTTTTACAGAGTTTTGCTTACTCAAAAGCTTCCATTTTGACCCGTTTCAGGCACAGAAATGACTTTAAACACACTTATTCTAGTTGACAAAGTCATAATGCACATCCAACAGTCATTTAGAGTCAAAAGATTAAATGTTAAAATTTCATCATTATAGACCATTTTGGGATCGTTCGACAGGTCCGGAGTCATCGTTTTTCATCCGAAAATTGATTTTTGGGACTGTACCAAAAATGATTCAAAATGTCAATTGGATCATGCCTCATGTTGAATAACCACTTTTTTAACCCTCACAGTGACCAAAATTGCCATTTTTACAGAGTTTTGCTTACTCAAAAGTTTCAATTTTGACCCGTTTCAGGCACAAAAATGACTTTAAACACACTTATTTTAGTTGACAAAGTCACAATTCACATCCAACAGTAATTTAGAGTCAAAAGATTAAATGTTAAAATTTCATCATTATAGACCATTTTGGGATCGTTCGACAGGTCCGGAGTCATCGTTTTTCCATCCGAAAATTGATTTTTGGGACTGTACCAAAAATTATTCAAAATGTCAATTGGATCATGCCTCATGTTGAATAACCACTTTTTAAACCCTCACAGTGACCAAAATTGCCATTTTTACAGAGTTTTGCTTACTCAAAAGCTTCAATTTTGACCCGTTTCAGGCACAGAAATGACTTTAAACACACTTATTTTAGTTGACAAAGTCATAATTCACATCCATCAGTAATTTAGAGTGAAAAGATTAAATGTTAAAATTTCATCATTATAGACCATTTTGGGATCGTTCGACTGGTCCGGAGTCATCGTTTTTCATCCGAAAATTGATTTTTTGGACTGTACCAAAAATGATTCAAAATGTCAATTGGATCATGCCTCATGTTGAATAAACACTTTTTAAACCCTCACAGTGACCAAAATTGCCATTTTTACAGAGTTTTGCTTACTCAAAAGCTTCCATTTTGACCCGTTTCAGGCACAGAAATGACTTTAAACACACTTATTCTAGTTGACAGTGTCATAATTCACATTCAACAGTCATTTAGAGTCAAAAGATTAAATGTTAAAATTTCATCATTATAGACCATTTTGAGATCGTTCGACTGGTCCGGAGTCATCGTTTTTCATCCGAAAATTGATTTTTTAGACTGTACCAAAAATGATTCAAAATGTCAATTGGATCATGCCTCATGTTGAATAACCACTTTTTAAACCCTCACAGTGACCAAAATTGCCATTTTTACAGAGTTTTGCTTACTCAAAAGCTTCAATTTTGACCCGTTTCAGGCACAGAAATGACTTTAAACACACTTATTTTAGTTGACAAAGTCACAATTCACATCCAACAGTAATTTAGAGTCAAAAGATTAAATGTTAAAATTTCATCATTATAGACCATTTTGGGATCGTTCGACAGGTCCGGAGTCATCGTTTTTCATCTGAAAATTGATTTTTTGGACTGTACCAAAAATGATTCAAAATGTCAATTGGATCATGCCTCATGTTGAATAACCACTTTTTAAACCCTCACAGTGACCAAAATTGCCATTTTTACAGAGTTTTGCTTACTCAAAAGCTTCAATTATGACCCGTTTCAGGCACAGAAATGACTTTAAACACACTTATTCTAGTTGAAAAAGTCATAATTCACATCCAACAGTCATTTAGAGTCAAAAGATTAAATGTTAAAATTTCATCATTATAGACCCATTTGGGATCGTTCGACTGGTCCGGAGTCATCGTTTTTCATCCGAAAATTGATTTTTTGGACTGTACCAAAAATGATTCAAAATGTCAATTGGATCATGCCTCATGTTGAATAACCACTTTTTAAACCCTCACAGTGACCAAAATTGCCATTTTTACAGAGTTTTGCTTACTCAAAAGTTTCAATTTTGACCCGTTTCAGGCACAAAAATGACTTTAAACACACTTATTTTAGTTGACAAAGTCACAATTCACATCCAACAGTAATTTAGAGTCAAAAGATTAAATGTTAAAATTTCATCATTATAGACCATTTTGGGATCGTTCGACAGGTCCGGAGTCATCGTTTTTCATCCGAAAATTGATTTTTTGGACTGTACCAAAAATGATTCAAAATGTCAATTGGATCATGCCTCATGTTGAATAACCACTTTTTCAACCCTCACAGTGACCAAAATTGCCATTTTTACAGAGTTTTGCTTACTCAAAAGCTTCCATTTTGACCCGTTTCAGGCACAGAAATGACTTTAAACACACTTATTCTAGTTGACAAAGTCATAATTCACATCCAACAGTCATTTAGAGTCAAAAGATTAAATGTTAAAATTTCATCATTAAATACCATTTTGGGATCGTTCGACAGGTCCGGAGTCATCGTTTTTCCATCCGAAAATTGATTTTTGGGACTGTACCAAAAATTATTCAAAATGTCAATTGGATCATGCCTCATGTTGAATAACCACTTTTTAAACCCTCACAGTGACCAAAATTGCCATTTTTACAGAGTTTTGCTTACTCAAAAGCTTCAATTTTGACCCGTTTCAGGCACAGAAATGACTTTAAACACACTTATTTTAGTTGTCAAAGTCATAATTCACATCCATCAGTAATTTAGAGTCAAAAGATTAAATGTTAAAATTTCATCATTATAGACAATTTTGGGATCGTTCGACTGGTCCGGAGTCATCGTTTTTTATCCGAAAATTGATTTTTTGGACTGTACCAAAAATGATTCAAAATGTCAATTGGATCATGCCTCATGTTGAATAACCACTTTTTAAACCCTCACAGTGACCAAAATTGCCATTTTTACAGAGTTTTGCTTACTCAAAAGCTTCAATTTTGACCCGTTTCAGGCACAGAAATGACTTTAAACACACTTATTTTAGTTGACAAAGTCATAATTCACATCCATCAGTAATTTAGAGTCAAAAGATTAAATGTTAAAATTTCATCATTATAGACCATTTTGGGATCGTTCGACTGGTCCGGAGTCATCGTTTTTCATCCGAAAATTGATTTTTTGGACTGTATCAAAAATGATTCAAAATGTCAATTGGATCATGCCTCATGTTGAATAACCACTTTTTAAACCCTCACAGTGACCAAAATTGCCATTTTTACAGAGTTTTGCTTACTCAAAAGCTTCCATTTTGACCCGTTTCAGGCACAGAAATGACTTTAAACACACTTATTCTAGTTGACAGTGTCATAATTCACATTCAACAGTCATTTAGAGTCAAAAGATTAAATGTTAAAATTTCATCATTATAGACCATTTTGGGATCGTTCGACTGGTCCGGAGTCATCGTTTTTCATCCGAAAATTGATTTTTTAGACTGTACCAAAAATGATTCAAAATGTCAATTGGATCATGCCTCATGTTGAATAACCACTTTTTAAACCCTCACAGTGACCAAAATTGCCATTTATACAGAGTTTTGCTTACTCAAAAGCTTCAATTTTGACCCGTTTCAGGCACAGAAATGACTTTAAACACACTTATTTTAGTTGACAAAGTCACAATTCACATCCAACAGTAATTTAGAGTCAAAAGATTAAATGTTAAAATTTCATCATTATAGACCATTTTGGGATCGTTCGACAGGTCCGGAGTTATCGTTTTTCATCTGAAAATTGATTTTTTGGACTGTACCAAAAATGATTCAAAATGTCAATTGGATCATGCCTCATGTTGAATAACCACTTTTTAAACCCTCACAGTGACCAAAATTGCCATTTTTACAGAGTTTTGCTTACTCAAAAGCTTCAATTTTGACCTGTTTCAGGCACAGAAATGACTTTAAACACACTTATTCTAGTTGAAAAAGTCATAATTCACATCCAACAGTCATTTAGAGTCAAAAGATTAAATGTTAAAATTTCATCATTATAGACCATTTTGGGATCGTTCGACTGGTCCGGAGTCATCGTTTTTCATCCGAAAATTGATTTTTTGGACTGTACCAAAAATGATTCAAAATGTCAATTGGATCATGCCTCATGTTGAATAACCACTTTTTAAACCCTCACAGTGACCAAAATTGCCATTTTTACAGAGTTTTGCTTACTCAAAAGTTTCAATTTTGACCCGTTTCAGGCACAAAAATGACTTTAAACACACTTATTTTAGTTGACAAAGTCACAATTCACATCCAACAGTAATTTAGAGTCAAAAGATTAAATGTTAAAATTTCATCATTATAGACCATTTTGGGATCATTCGACAGGTCCGGAGTCATCGTTTTTCCATCCGAAAATTGATTTTTGGGACTGTACCAAAAATTATTCAAAATGTCAATTGGATCATGCCTCATGTTGAATAACCACTTTTTAAACCCTCACAGTGACCAAAATTGCCATTTTTACAGAGTTTTGCTTACTCAAAAGCTTCAATTTTGACCCGTTTCAGGCACAGAAATGACTTTAAACACACTTATTTTAGTTGACAAAGTCATAATTCACATCCATCAGTAATTTAGAGTCAAAAGATTAAATGTTAAAATTTCATCATTATAGACAATTTTGGGATCGTTCGACTGGTCCGGAGTCATCGTTTTTTATCCGAAAATTGATTTTTTGGACTGTACCAAAAATGATTCAAAATGTCAATTGGATCATGCCTCATGTTGAATAACCACTTTTTAAACCCTCACAGTGACCAAAATTGCCATTTTTACAGAGTTTTGCTTACTCAAAAGCTTCAATTTTGACCCGTTTCAGGCACAAAAATGACTTTAAACACACTTATTCTAGTTGACAAAGTCACAATTCACATCCAACAGTAATTTAGAGTCAAAAGATTAAATGTTAAAATTTCATCATTATAGACCATTTTGGGATCGTTCGACAGGTCCGGAGTCATCGTTTTTCATTCGAAAATTGATTTTTTGGACTGTACCAAAAATGATTCAAAATGTCAATTGGATCATGCCTCATGTTGAATAACCACTTTTTAAACCCTCACAGTGACCAAAATTGCCATTTTTACAGAGTTTTGCTTACTCAAAAGCTTCCATTTTGACCCTTTTCAGGCACAGAAATGACTTTAAACACACTTATTCTAGTTGACAAAGTCATAATTCACATCCAACAGTCATTTAGAGTCAAAAGATTAAATGTTAAAATTTCATCATTATAGACCATTTTGGGATCGTTCGACTGGTCCGGAGTCATCGTTTTTCATCCGAAAATTGATTTTTTGGACTGTACCAAAAATGATTCAAAATGTCAATTGGATCATGCCTCATGTTGAATAACCACTTTTTAAACCCTCACAGTGACCAAAATTGCCATTTTTACAGAGTTTTGCTTACTCAAAAGCTTCCATTTTGACCCGTTTCAGGCACAGAAATGACTTTAAACACACTTATTCTAGTTGACAAAGTCATAATTCACATCCAACAGTCATTTAGAGTCAAAAGATTAAATGTTAAAATTTCATCATTATAGACCATTTTGGGATCGTTCGACGGGTCCGGAGTCATCGTTTTTCATCCGAAAATTGATTTTTCGGACTGTACCAAAAATGATTCAAAATGTCAATTGGATCGTGCCTCATGTTGAATAACCACTTTTTAAACCCTCACAGTGACCAAAATTGCCATTTTTACAGAGTTTTGCTTACTCAAAAGCTTCCATTTTGACCCGTTTCAGGCACAGAAATGACTTTAAACACACTTATTCTAGTTGAAAAAGTCATAATTCACATCCAACAGTCATTTAGAGTCAAAAGATTAAATGTTAAAATTTCATCATTATAGACCATTTTGGGATCGTTCGACTGGTCCGGAGTCATCGTTTTTCATCCGAAAATTGATTTTTTGGACTGTACCAAAAATGATTCAAAATGTCAATTGGATCATGCCTCATGTTGAATAACCACTTTTTAAACCCTCACAGTGACCAAAATTGCCATTTTTACAGAGTTTTGCTTACTCAAAAGTTTCAATTTTGACCCGTTTCAGGCACAAAAATGACTTTAAACACACTTATTTTAGTTGACAAAGTCACAATTCACATCCAACAGTAATTTAGAGTCAAAAGATTAAATGTTAAAATTTCATCATTATAGACCATTTTGGGATCGTTCGACAGGTCCGGAGTCATCGTTTTTCATCCGAAAATTGATTTTTTGGACTGTACCAAAAATGATTCAAAATGTCAATTGGATCATGCCTCATGTTGAATAACCACTTTTTCAACCCTCACAGTGACCAAAATTGCCATTTTTACAGAGTTTTGCTTACTCAAAAGCTTCCATTTTGACCCGTTTCAGGCACAGAAATGACTTTAAACACACTTATTCTAGTTGACAAAGTCATAATTCACATCCAACAGTCATTTAGAGTCAAAAGAATAAATGTTAAAATTTCATCATTAAATACCATTTTGGGATCGTTCGACAGGTCCGGAGTCATCGTTTTTCCATCCGAAAATTGATTTTTGGGACTGTACCAAAAATTATTCAAAATGTCAATTGCATCATGCCTCATGTTGAATAACCACTTTTTAAACCCTCACTGTGACCAAAATTGCCATTTTTACAGAGTTTTGCTTACTCAAAAGCTTCAATTTTGACCCGTTTCAGGCACAGAAATGACTTTAAACACACTTATTTTAGTTGTCAAAGTCATAATTCACATCCATCAGTAATTTAGAGTCAAAAGATTAAATGTTAAAATTTCATCATTATAGACAATTTTGGGATCGTTCGACTGGTCCGGAGTCATCGTTTTTTATCCGAAAATTGATTTTTTGGACTGTACCAAAAATGATTCAAAATGTCAATTGGATCATGCCTCATGTTGAATAACCACTTTTTAAACCCTCACAGTGACCAAAATTGCCATTTTTACAGAGTTTTGCTTACTCAAAAGCTTCAATTTTGACCCGTTTCAGGCACAGAAATGACTTTAAACACACTTATTTTAGTTGACAAAGTCATAATTCACATCCATCAGTAATTTAGAGTCAAAAGATTAAATGTTAAAATTTCATCATTATAGACCATTTTGGGATCGTTCGACTGGTCCGGAGTCATCGTTTTTCATCCGAAAATTGATTTTTTGGACTGTATCAAAAATGATTCAAAATGTCAATTGGATCATGCCTCATGTTGAATAACCACTTTTTAAACCCTCACAGTGACCAAAATTGCCATTTTTACAGAGTTTTGCTTACTCAAAAGCTTCCATTTTGACCCGTTTCAGGCACAGAAATGACTTTAAACACACTTATTCTAGTTGACAGTGTCATAATTCACATTCAACAGTCATTTAGAGTCAAAAGATTAAATGTTAAAATGTCATCATTATAGACCATTTTGGGATCGTTCGACTGGTCTGGAGTCATCGTTTTTCATCCGAAAATTGATTTTTTAGACTGTACCAAAAATGATTCAAAATGTCAATTGGATCATGCCTCATGTTGAATAACCACTTTTTAAACCCTCACAGTGACCAAAATTGCCATTTATACAGAGTTTTGCTTACTCAAAAGCTTCAATTTTGACCCGTTTCAGGCACAGAAATGACTTTAAACACACTTATTTTAGTTGACAAAGTCACAATTCACATCCAACAGTAATTTAGAGTCAAAAGATTAAATGTTAAAATTTCATCATTATAGACCATTTTGGGATCGTTCGACAGGTCCGGAGTCATCGTTTTTCATCTGAAAATTGATTTTTTGGACTGTACCAAAAATGATTCAAAATGTCAATTGGATCATGCCTCATGTTGAATAACCACTTTTTAAACCCTCACAGTGACCAAAATTGCCATTTTTACAGAGTTTTGCTTACTCAAAAGCTTCAATTTTGACCCGTTTCAGGCACAGAAATGACTTTAAACACACTTATTCTAGTTGAAAAAGTCATAATTCACATCCAACAGTCATTTAGAGTCAAAAGATTAAATGTTAAAATTTCATCATTATAGACCATTTTGGGATCGTTCGACTGGTCCGGAGTCATCGTTTTTCATCCGAAAATTGATTTTTTGGACTGTTCCAAAAATGATTCAAAATGTCAATTGGATCATGCCTCATGTTGAATAACCACTTTTTAAACCCTCACAGTGACCAAAATTGCCATTTTTACAGAGTTTTGCTTACTCAAAAGTTTCAATTTTGACCCGTTTCAAGCACAAAAATGACTTTAAACACACTTATTTTAGTTGACAAAGTCATAATTCACATCCATCAGTAATTTAGAGTCAAAAGATTAAATGTTAAAATTTCATCATTATAGACCATTTTGGGATCGTTCGACAGGTCCGGAGTCATCGTTTTTCCATCCGAAAATTGATTTTTGGGACTGTACCAAAAATTATTCAAAATGTCAATTGGATCATGCCTCATGTTGAATAACCACTTTTTAAACCCTCACAGTGACCAAAATTGCCATTTTTACAGAGTTTTGCTTACTCAAAAGCTTCCATTTTGACCCGTTTCAGGCACAGAAATGACTTTAAACACACTTATTCTAGTTGACAAAGTCATAATTCACATCCAACAGTAATTTAGAGTCAAAAGATTAAATGTTGAAATTTCATCATTATAGACCATTTTGGGATCGTTCGACAGGTCCGGAGTCATCGTTTTTCCATCCGAAAATTGATTTTTGGGACTGTACCAAAAATTATTCAAAATGTCAATTGGATCATGCCTCATGTTGAATAACCACTTTTCAAACCCTCACAGTGACCAAAATTGCCATTTTTACAGAGTTTTGCTTACTCAAAAGCTTCAATTTTGACCCGTTTCAGGCACAGAAATGACTTTAAACACACTTATTTTAGTTGACAAAGTCATAATTCACATCCATCAGTAATTTAGAGTCAAAAGATTAAATGTTAAAATTTCATCATTATAGACAATTTTGGGATCGTTCGACTGGTCCGGAGTCATCGTTTTTTATCCGAAAATTGATTTTTTGGACTGTACCAAAAATGATTCAAAATGTCAATTGGATCATGCCTCATGTTGAATAACCACTTTTTAAACCCTCACAGTGACCAAAATTGCCATTTTTACAGAGTTTTGCTTACTCAAAAGCTTCAATTTTGACCCGTTTCAGGCACAAAAATGACTTTAAACACACTTATTCTAGTTGACGAAGTCACAATTCACATCCAACAGTAATTTAGAGTCAAAAGATTAAATGTTAAAATTTCATCATTATAGACCATTTTGGGATCGTTCGACAGGTCCGGAGTCATCGTTTTTCATTCGAAAATTGATTTTTTGGACTGTACCAAAAATGATTCAAAATGTCAATTGGATCATGCCTCATGTTGAATAACCACTTTTTAAACCCTCACAGTGACCAAAATTGCCATTTTTACAGAGTTTTGCTTACTCAAAAGCTTCCATTTTGACCCTTTTCAGGCACAGAAATGACTTTAAACACACTTATTCTAGTTGACAAAGTCATAATTCACATCCAACAGTCATTTAGAGTCAAAAGATTAAATGTTAAAATTTCATCATTATAGACCATTTTGGGATCGTTCGACTGGTCCGGAGTCATCGTTTTTCATCCGAAAATTGATTTTTTGGACTGTACCAAAAATGATTCAAAATGTCAATTGGATCATGCCTCATGTTGAATAACCACTTTTTAAACCCTCACAGTGACCAAAATTGCCATTTTTACAGAGTTTTGCTTACTCAAAAGCTTCCATTTTGACCCGTTTCAGGCACAGAAATGACTTTAAACACACTTATTCTAGTTGACAAAGTCATAATTCACATCCAACAGTCATTTAGAGTCAAAAGATTAAATGTTAAAATTTCATCATTATAGACCATTTTGGGATCGTTCGACGGGTCCGGAGTCATCGTTTTTCATCCGAAAATTGATTTTTCGGACTGTACCAAAAATGATTCAAAATGTCAATTGGATCGTGCCTCATGTTGAATAACCACTTTTTAAACCCTCACAGTGACCAAAATTGCCATTTTTACAGAGTTTTGCTTACTCAAAAGCTTCCATTTTGACCCGTTTCAGGCACAGAAATGACTTTAAACACACTTATTCTAGTTGAAAAAGTCATAATTCACATCCAACAGTCATTTAGAGTCAAAAGATTAAATGTTAAAATTTCATCATTATAGACCATTTTGGGATCGTTCGACTGGTCCGGAGTCATCGTTTTTCCATCCGAAAATTGATTTTTGGGACTGTACCAAAAATTATTCAAAATGTCAATTGCATCATGCCTCATGTTGAATAACCACTTTTTAAACCCTCACAGTGACCAAAATTGCCATTTTTACAGAGTTTTGCTTACTCAAAAGCTTCAATTTTGACCCGTTTCAGGCACAGAAATGACTTTAAACACACTTATTTTAGTTGTCAAAGTCATAATTCACATCCATCAGTAATTTAGAGTCAAAAGATTAAATGTTAAAATTTCATCATTATAGACAATTTTGGGATCGTTCGACTGGTCCGGAGTCATCGTTTTTTATCCGAAAATTGATTTTTTGGACTGTACCAAAAATGATTCAAAATGTCAATTGGATCATGCCTCATGTTGAATAACCACTTTTTAAACCCTCACAGTGACCAAAATTGCCATTTTTACAGAGTTTTGCTTACTCAAAAGCTTCAATTTTGACCCGTTTCAGGCACAGAAATGACTTTAAACACACTTATTTTAGTTGACAAAGTCATAATTCACATCCATCAGTAATTTAGAGTCAAAAGATTAAATGTTAAAATTTCATCATTATAGACCATTTTGGGATCGTTCGACTGGTCCGGAGTCATCGTTTTTCATCCGAAAATTGATTTTTTGGACTGTATCAAAAATGATTCAAAATGTCAATTGGATCATGCCTCATGTTGAATAACCACTTTTTAAACCCTCAAAGTGACCAAAATTGCCATTTTTACAGAGTTTTGCTTACTCAAAAGCTTCCATTTTGACCCGTTTCAGGCACAGAAATGACTTTAAACACACTTATTCTAGTTGACAGTGTCATAATTCACATTCAACAGTCATTTAGAGTCAAAAGATTAAATGTTAAAATGTCATCATTATAGACCATTTTGGGATCGTTCGACTGGTCCGGAGTCATCGTTTTTCATCCGAAAATTGATTTTTTAGACTGTACCAAAAATGATTCAAAATGTCAATTGGATCATGCCTCATGTTGAATAACCACTTTTTAAACCCTCACAGTGACCAAAATTGCCATTTATACAGAGTTTTGCTTACTCAAAAGCTTCAATTTTGACCCGTTTCAGGCACAGAAATGACTTTAAACACACTTATTTTAGTTGACAAAGTCACAATTCACATCCAACAGTAATTTAGAGTCAAAAGATTAAATGTTAAAATTTCATCATTATAGACCATTTTGGGATCGTTCGACAGGTCCGGAGTCATCGTTTTTCATCTGAAAATTGATTTTTTGGACTGTACCAAAAATGATTCAAAATGTCAATTGGATCATGCCTCATGTTGAATAACCACTTTTTAAACCCTCACAGTGACCAAAATTGCCATTTTTACAGAGTTTTGCTTACTCAAAAGCTTCCATTTTGACCCGTTTCAGGCACAGAAATGACTTTAAACACACTTATTCTAGTTGACAGTGTCATAATTCACATTCAACAGTCATTTAGAGTCAAAAGATTAAATGTTAAAATGTCATCATTATAGACCATTTTGGGATCGTTCGACTGGTCCGGAGTCATCGTTTTTCATCCGAAAATTGATTTTTTAGACTGTACCAAAAATGATTCAAAATGTCAATTGGATCATGCCTCATGTTGAATAACCACTTTTTAAACCCTCACAGTGACCAAAATTGCCATTTATACAGAGTTTTGCTTACTCAAAAGCTTCAATTTTGACCCGTTTCAGGCACAGAAATGACTTTAAACACACTTATTTTAGTTGACAAAGTCACAATTCACATCCAACAGTAATTTAGAGTCAAAAGATTAAATGTTAAAATTTCATCATTATAGACCATTTTGGGATCGTTCGACAGGTCCGGAGTCATCGTTTTTCATCTGAAAATTGATTTTTTGGACTGTACCAAAAATGATTCAAAATGTCAATTGGATCATGCCTCATGTTGAATAACCACTTTTTAAACCCTCACAGTGACCAAAATTGCCATTTTTACAGAGTTTTGCTTACTCAAAAGCTTCAATTTTGACCCGTTTCAGGCACAGAAATGACTTTAAACACACTTATTCTAGTTGAAAAAGTCATAATTCACATCCAACAGTCATTTAGAGTCAAAAGATTAAATGTTAAAATTTCATCATTATAGACCATTTTGGGATCGTTCGACTGGTCCGGAGTCATCGTTTTTCATCCGAAAATTGATTTTTTGGACTGTTCCAAAAATGATTCAAAATGTCAATTGGATCATGCCTCATGTTGAATAACCACTTTTTAAACCCTCACAGTGACCAAAATTGCCATTTTTACAGAGTTTTGCTTACTCAAAAGTTTCAATTTTGACCCGTTTCAGGCACAAAAATGACTTTAAACACACTTATTTTAGTTGACAAAGTCACAATTCACATCCAACAGTAATTTAGAGTCAAAAGATTAAATGTTAAAATTTCATCATTATAGACCATTTTGGGATCGTTCGACAGGTCCGGAGTCATCGTTTTTCCATCCGAAAATTGATTTTTGGGACTGTACCAAAAATTATTCAAAATGTCAATTGGATCATGCCTCATGTTGAATAACCACTTTTTAAACCCTCACAGTGACCAAAATTGCCATTTTTACAGAGTTTTGCTTACTCAAAAGCTTCCATTTTGACCCGTTTCAGGCACAGAAATGACTTTAAACACACTTATTCTAGTTGACAAAGTCATAATTCACATCCAACAGTAATTTAGAGTCAAAAGATTAAATGTTGAAATTTCATCATTATAGACCATTTTGGGATCGTTCGACAGGTCCGGAGTCATCGTTTTTCCATCCGAAAATTGATTTTTGGGACTGTACCAAAAATTATTCAAAATGTCAATTGGATCATGCCTCATGTTGAATAACCACTTTTCAAACCCTCACAGTGACCAAAATTGCCATTTTTACAGAGTTTTGCTTACTCAAAAGCTTCAATTTTGACCCGTTTCAGGCACAGAAATGACTTTAAACACACTTATTTTAGTTGACAAAGTCATAATTCACATCCATCAGTAATTTAGAGTCAAAAGATTAAATGTTAAAATTTCATCATTATAGACAATTTTGGGATCGTTCGACTGGTCCGGAGTCATCGTTTTTTATCCGAAAATTGATTTTTTGGACTGTACCAAAAATGATTCAAAATGTCAATTGGATCATGCCTCATGTTGAATAACCACTTTTTAAACCCTCACAGTGACCAAAATTGCCATTTTTACAGAGTTTTGCTTACTCAAAAGCTTCAATTTTGACCCGTTTCAGGCACAAAAATGACTTTAAACACACTTATTCTAGTTGACGAAGTCACAATTCACATCCAACAGTAATTTAGAGTCAAAAGATTAAATGTTAAAATTTCATCATTATAGACCATTTTGGGATCGTTCGACAGGTCCGGAGTCATCGTTTTTCATTCGAAAATTGATTTTTTGGACTGTACCAAAAATGATCCAAAATGTCAATTGGATCATGCCTCATGTTGAATAACCACTTTTTAAACCCTCACAGTGACCAAAATTGCCATTTTTACAGAGTTTTGCTTACTCAAAAGCTTCCATTTTGACCCTTTTCAGGCACAGAAATGACTTTAAACACACTTATTCTAGTTGACAAAGTCATAATTCACATCCAACAGTCATTTAGAGTCAAAAGATTAAATGTTAAAATTTCATCATTATAGACCATTTTGGGATCGTTCGACTGGTCCGGAGTCATCGTTTTTCATCCGAAAATTGATTTTTTGGACTGTACCAAAAATGATTCAAAATGTCAATTGGATCATGCCTCATGTTGAATAACCACTTTTTAAACCCTCACAGTGACCAAAATTGCCATTTTTACAGAGTTTTGCTTACTCAAAAGCTTCCATTTTGACCCGTTTCAGGCACAGAAATGACTTTAAACACACTTATTCTAGTTGACAAAGTCATAATTCACATCCAACAGTCATTTAGAGTCAAAAGATTAAATGTTAAAATTTCATCATTATAGACCATTTTGGGATCGTTCGACTGGTCCGGAGTCATCGTTTTTCCATCCGAAAATTGATTTTTGGGACTGTACCAAAAATTATTCAAAATGTCAATTGCATCATGCCTCATGTTGAATAACCACTTTTTAAACCCTCACAGTGACCAAAATTGCCATTTTTACAGAGTTTTGCTTACTCAAAAGCTTCAATTTTGACCCGTTTCAGGCACAGAAATGACTTTAAACACACTTATTTTAGTTGTCAAAGTCATAATTCACATCCATCAGTAATTTAGAGTCAAAAGATTAAATGTTAAAATTTCATCATTATAGACAATTTTGGGATCGTTCGACTGGTCCGGAGTCATCGTTTTTTATCCGAAAATTGATTTTTTGGACTGTACCAAAAATGATTCAAAATGTCAATTGGATCATGCCTCATGTTGAATAACCACTTTTTAAACCCTCACAGTGACCAAAATTGCCATTTTTACAGAGTTTTGCTTACTCAAAAGCTTCAATTTTGACCCGTTTCAGGCACAGAAATGACTTTAAACACACTTATTTTAGTTGACAAAGTCATAATTCACATCCATCAGTAATTTAGAGTCAAAAGATTAAATGTTAAAATTTCATCATTATAGACCATTTTGGGATCGTTCGACTGGTCCGGAGTCATCGTTTTTCATCCGAAAATTGATTTTTTGGACTGTATCAAAAATGATTCAAAATGTCAATTGGATCATGCCTCATGTTGAATAACCACTTTTTAAACCCTCACAGTGACCAAAATTGCCATTTTTACAGAGTTTTGCTTACTCAAAAGCTTCCATTTTGACCCGTTTCAGGCACAGAAATGACTTTAAACACACTTATTCTAGTTGACAGTGTCATAATTCACATTCAACAGTCATTTAGAGTCAAAAGATTAAATGTTAAAATGTCATCATTATAGACCATTTTGGGATCGTTCGACTGGTCCGGAGTCATCGTTTTTCATCCGAAAATTGATTTTTTAGACTGTACCAAAAATGATTCAAAATGTCAATTGGATCATGCCTCATGTTGAATAACCACTTTTTAAACCCTCACAGTGACCAAAATTGCCATTTATACAGAGTTTTGCTTACTCAAAAGCTTCAATTTTGACCCGTTTCAGGCACAGAAATGACTTTAAACACACTTATTTTAGTTGACAAAGTCACAATTCACATCCAACAGTAATTTAGAGTCAAAAGATTAAATGTTAAAATTTCATCATTATAGACCATTTTGGGATCGTTCGACAGGTCCGGAGTCATCGTTTTTCATCTGAAAATTGATTTTTTGGACTGTACCAAAAATGATTCAAAATGTCAATTGGATCATGCCTCATGTTGAATAACCACTTTTCAAACCCTCACAGTGACCAAAATTGCCATTTTTACAGAGTTTTGCTTACTCAAAAGCTTCAATTTTGACCCGTTTCAGGCACAGAAATGACTTTAAACACACTTATTTTAGTTGACAAAGTCATAATTCACATCCATCAGTAATTTAGAGTCAAAAGATTAAATGTTAAAATTTCATCATTATAGACAATTTTGGGATCGTTCGACTGGTCCGGAGTCATCGTTTTTTATCCGAAAATTGATTTTTTGGACTGTACCAAAAATGATTCAAAATGTCAATTGGATCATGCCTCATGTTGAATAACCACTTTTTAAACCCTCACAGTGACCAAAATTGCCATTTTTACAGAGTTTTGCTTACTCAAAAGCTTCAATTTTGACCCGTTTCAGGCACAAAAATGACTTTAAACACACTTATTCTAGTTGACGAAGTCACAATTCACATCCAACAGTAATTTAGAGTCAAAAGATTAAATGTTAAAATTTCATCATTATAGACCATTTTGGGATCGTTCGACAGGTCCGGAGTCATCGTTTTTCATTCGAAAATTGATTTTTTGGACTGTACCAAAAATGATTCAAAATGTCAATTGGATCATGCCTCATGTTGAATAACCACTTTTTAAACCCTCACAGTGACCAAAATTGCCATTTTTACAGAGTTTTGCTTACTCAAAAGCTTCCATTTTGACCCTTTTCAGGCACAGAAATGACTTTAAACACACTTATTCTAGTTGACAAAGTCATAATTCACATCAAACAGTCATTTAGAGTCAAAAGATTAAATGTTAAAATTTCATCATTATAGACCATTTTGGGATCGTTCGACTGGTCCGGAGTCATCGTTTTTCATCCGAAAATTGATTTTTTGGACTGTACCAAAAATGATTCAAAATGTCAATTGGATCATGCCTCATGTTGAATAACCACTTTTTAAACCCTCACAGTGACCAAAATTGCCATTTTTACAGAGTTTTGCTTACTCAAAAGCTTCCATTTTGACCCGTTTCAGGCACAGAAATGACTTTAAACACACTTATTCTAGTTGACAAAGTCATAATTCACATCCAACAGTCATTTAGAGTCAAAAGATTAAATGTTAAAATTTCATCATTATAGACCATTTTGGGATCGTTCGACGGGTCCGGAGTCATCGTTTTTCATCCGAAAATTGATTTTTCGGACTGTACTAAAAATGATTCAAAATGTCAATTGGATCGTGCCTCATGTTGAATAACCACTTTTTAAACCCTCACAGTGACCAAAATTGCCATTTTTACAGAGTTTTGCTTACTCAAAAGCTTCCATTTTGACCCGTTTCAGGCACAGAAATGACTTTAAACACACTTATTCTAGTTGAAAAAGTCATAATTCACATCCAACAGTCATTTAGAGTCAAAAGATTAAATGTTAAAATTTCATCATTATAGACCATTTTGGGATCGTTCGACTGGTCCGGAGTCATCGTTTTTCCATCCGAAAATTGATTTTTGGGACTGTACCAAAAATTATTCAAAATGTCAATTGCATCATGCCTCATGTTGAATAACCACTTTTTAAACCCTCACAGTGACCAAAATTGCCATTTTTACAGAGTTTTGCTTACTCAAAAGCTTCAATTTTGACCCGTTTCAGGCACAGAAATGACTTTAAACACACTTATTTTAGTTGTCAAAGTCATAATTCACATCCATCAGTAATTTAGAGTCAAAAGATTAAATGTTAAAATTTCATCATTATAGACAATTTTGGGATCGTTCGACTGGTCCGGAGTCATCGTTTTTTATCCGAAAATTGATTTTTTGGACTGTACCAAAAATGATTCAAAATGTCAATTGGGTCATGCCTCATGTTGAATAACCACTTTTTAAACCCTCACAGTGACCAAAATTGCCATTTTTACAGAGTTTTGCTTACTCAAAAGCTTCAATTTTGACCCGTTTCAGGCACAGAAATGACTTTAAACACACTTATTTTAGTTGACAAAGTCATAATTCACATCCATCAGTAATTTAGAGTCAAAAGATTAAATGTTAAAATTTCATCATTATAGACCATTTTGGGATCGTTCGACTGGTCCGGAGTCATCGTTTTTCATCCGAAAATTGATTTTTTGGACTGTATCAAAAATGATTCAAAATGTCAATTGGATCATGCCTCATGTTGAATAACCACTTTTTAAACCCTCACAGTGACCAAAATTGCCATTTTTACAGAGTTTTGCTTACTCAAAAGCTTCCATTTTGACCCGTTTCAGGCACAGAAATGACTTTAAACACACTTATTCTAGTTGACAGTGTCATAATTCACATTCAACAGTCATTTAGAGTCAAAAGATTAAATGTTAAAATGTCATCATTATAGACCATTTTGGGATCGTTCGACTGGTCCGGAGTCATCGTTTTTCATCCGAAAATTGATTTTTTAGACTGTACCAAAAATGATTCAAAATGTCAATTGGATCATGCCTCATGTTGAATAACCACTTTTTAAACCCTCACAGTGACCAAAATTGCCATTTATACAGAGTTTTGCTTACTCAAAAGCTTCAATTTTGACCCGTTTCAGGCACAGAAATGACTTTAAACACACTTATTTTAGTTGACAAAGTCACAATTCACATCCAACAGTAATTTAGAGTCAAAAGATTAAATGTTAAAATTTCATCATTATAGACCATTTTGGGATCGTTCGACAGGTCCGGAGTCATCGTTTTTCATCTGAAAATTGATTTTTTGGACTGTACCAAAAATGATTCAAAATGTCAATTGGATCATGCCTCATGTTGAATAACCACTTTTTAAACCCTCACAGTGACCAAAATTGCCATTTTTACAGAGTTTTGCTTACTCAAAAGCTTCAATTTTGACCCGTTTCAGGCACAGAAATGACTTTAAACACACTTATTCTAGTTGAAAAAGTCATAATTCACATCCAACAGTCATTTAGAGTCAAAAGATTAAATGTTAAAATTTCATCATTATAGACCATTTTGGGATCGTTCGACTGGTCCGGAGTCATCGTTTTTCATCCGAAAATTTATTTTTTGGACTGTACCAAAAATGATTCAAAATGTCAATTGGATCATGCCTCATGTTGAATAACCACTTTTTAAACCCTCACAGTGACCAAAATTGCCATTTTTACAGAGTTTTGCTTACTCAAAAGCTTCAATTTTGACCCGTTTCAGGCACAGAAATGACTTTAAACACACTTATTTTAGTTGACAAAGTCATAATTCACATCCATCAGTAATTTAGAGTCAAAAGATTAAATGTTAAAATTTCATCATTATAGACAATATTGGGATCGTTCGACTGGTCCGGAGTCATCGTTTTTTATCCGAAAATTGATTTTTTGGACTGTACCAAAAATGATTCAAAATGTCAATTGGATCATGCCTCATATTGAATAACCACTTTTTAAACCCTCACAGTGACCAAAATTGCCATTTTTACAGAGTTTTGCTTACTCAAAAGCTTCAATTTTGACCCGTTTCAGGCACAAAAATTACTTTAAACACACTTATTCTAGTTGACAAAGTCACAATTCACATCCAACAGTAATTTAGAGTCAAAAGATTAAATGTTAAAATTTCATCATTATAGACCATTTTGGGATCGTTCGACAGGTCCGGAGTCATCGTTTTTCATTCGAAAATTGATTTTTTGGACTGTACCAAAAATGATTCAAAATGTCAATTGGATCATGCCTCATGTTGAATAACCACTTTTTAAACCCTCACAGTGACCAAAATTGCTATTTTTACAGAGTTTTGCTTACTCAAAAGCTTCCATTTTGACCCTTTTCAGGCACAGAAATGACTTTAAACACACTTATTCTAGTTGACAAAGTCATAATTCACATCCAACAGTCATTTAGAGTCAAAAGATTAAATGTTAAAATTTCATCATTACAGACCATTTTGGGATCGTTCGACTGGTCCGGAGTCATCGTTTTTCATCCGAAAATTGATTTTTTGGACTGTACCAAAAATGATTCAAAATGTCAATTGGATCATGCCTCATGTTGAATAACCACTTTTTAAACCCTCACAGTGACCAAAATTGCCATTTTTACAGAGTTTTGCTTACTCAAAAGCTTCCATTTTGACCCGTTTCAGGCACAGAAATGACTTTAAACACACTTATTCTAGTTGACAAAGTCATAATTCACATCCAACAGTCATTTAGAGTCAAAAGATTAAATGTTAAAATTTCATCATTATAGACCATTTTGGGATCGTTCGACGGGTCCGGAGTCATCGTTTTTCATCCGAAAATTGATTTTTCGGACTGTTCCAAAAATGATTCAAAATGTCAATTGGATCGTGCCTCATGTTGAATAACCACTTTTTAAACCCTCACAGTGACCAAAATTGCCATTTTTACAGAGTTTTGCTTACTCAAAAGCTTCCATTTTGACCCGTTTCAGGCACAGAAATGACTTTAAACACACTTATTCTAGTTGACAAAGTCATAATGCACATCCAACAGTCATTTAGAGTCAAAAGATTAAATGTTAAAATTTCATCATTATAGACCATTTTGGGATCGTTCGGCAGGTCCGGAGTCATCGTTTTTCATCCGAAAATTGATTTTTGGGACTGTACCAAAAATTATTCAAAATGTCAATTGGATCATGCCTCATGTTGAATAACCACTTTTTAAACCCTCACAGTGACCAAAATTGCCATTTTTACAGAGTTTTGCTTACTCAAAAGCTTCAATTTTGACCCGTTTCAGGCACAGAAATGACTTTAAACACACTTATTTTAGTTGACAAAGTCATAATTCACATCCATCAGTAATTTAGAGTCAAAAGATTAAATGTTAAAATTTCATCATTATAGACAATTTTGGGATCGTTCGACTGGTCCGGAGTCATCGTTTTTTATCCGAAAATTGATTTTTTGGACTGTACCAAAAATGATTCAAAATGTCGATTGGATCATGCCTCATGTTGAATAACCACTTTTTAAACCCTCAGAGTGACCAAAATTGCCATTTTTACAGAGTTTTGCTTACTCAAAAGCTTCAATTTTGACCCGTTTCAGGCACAAAAATGACTTTAAACACACTTATTCTAGTTGACAAAGTCACAATTCACATCCAACAGTAATTTAGAGTCAAAAGATTAAATGTTAAAATTTCATCATTATAGACCATTTTGGGATCGTTCGACAGGTCCGGAGTCATAGTTTTTCATCCGAAAATTGATTTTTTGGACTGTACCAAAAATGATTCAAAATGTCAATTGGATCATGCCTCATGTTGAATAACCACTTTTTAAACCCTCACAGTGACCAAAATTGCCATTTTTACAGAGTTTTGCTTACTCAAAAGCTTCCATTTTGACCCGTTTCAGGCACAGAAATGACTTTAAACACACTTATTCTAGTTGACAAAGTCATAATTCACATCCAACAGTCATTTAGAGTCAAAAGATTAAATGTTAAAATTTCATCATTATAGACCATTTTGGGATCGTTCGACAGGTCCGGAGTCATCGTTTTTCATCCGAAAATTGATTTTTTGGACTGTACCAAAAATGATTCAAAATGTCAATTGGATCATGCCTCATGTTGAATAACCACTTTTTAAACCCTCACAGTGACCAAAATTGCCATTTTTACAGAGTTTTGCTTACTCAAAAGCTTCAATTTTGACCCGTTTCAGGCACAGAAATGACTTTAAACACACTTATTTTAGTTGACAAAGTCATAATTCACATCCATCAGTAATTTAGAGTCAAAAGATTAAATGTTAAAATTTCATCATTATAGACCATTTTGGGATCGTTCGACTGGTCCGGAGTCATCGTTTTTCATCCGAAAATTGATTTTTTGGACTGTACCAAAAATGATTCAAAATGTCAATTGGATCATGCCTCATGTTGAATAAACACTTTTTAAACCCTCACAGTGACCAAAATTGCCATTTTTACAGAGTTTTGCTTACTCAAAAGCTTCCATTTTGACCCGTTTCAGGCACAGAAATGACTTTAAACACACTTATTCTAGTTGACAGTGTCATAATTCACATTCAACAGTCATTTAGAGTCAAAAGATTAAATGTTAAAATTTCATCATTATAGACCATTTTGGGATCGTTCGACTGGTCCGGAGTCATCGTTTTTCATCCGAAAATTGATTTTTTAGACTGTACCAAAAATGATTCAAAATGTCAATTGGATCATGCCTCATGTTGAATAACCACTTTTTAAACCCTCACAGTGACCAAAATTGCCATTTTTACAGAGTTTTGCTTACTCAAAAGCTTCAATTTTGACCCGTTTCAGGCACAGAAATGACTTTAAACACACTTATTTTAGTTGACAAAGTCACAATTCACATCCAACAGTAATTTAGAGTCAAAAGATTAAATGTTAAAATTTCATCATTATAGACCATTTTGGGATCGTTCGACAGGTCCGGAGTCATCGTTTTTCATCTGAAAATTGATTTTTTGGACTGTACCAAAAATGATTCAAAATGTCAATTGGATCATGCCTCATGTTGAATAACCACTTTTTAAACCCTCACAGTGACCAAAATTGCCATTTTTACAGAGTTTTGCTTACTCAAAAGCTTCAATTATGACCCGTTTCAGGCACAGAAATGACTTTAAACACACTTATTCTAGTTGAAAAAGTCATAATTCACATCCAACAGTCATTTAGAGTCAAAAGATTAAATGTTAAAATTTCATCATTATAGACCATTTTGGGATCGTTCCACTGGTCCGGAGTCATCGTTTTTCATCCGAAAATTGATTTTTTGGACTGTACCAAAAATGATTCAAAATGTCAATTGGATCATGCCTCATGTTGAATAACCACTTTTTAAACCCTCACAGTGACCAAAATTGCCATTTTTACAGAGTTTTGCTTACTCAAAAGTTTCAATTTTGACCCGTTTCAGGCACAGAAATGACTTTAAACACACTTATTCTAGTTGACAAAGTCATAATTCACATCCAACAGTCATTTAGAGTCAAAAGATTAAATGTTAAAATTTCATCATTAAATACCATTTTGGGATCGTTCGACAGGTCCGGAGTCATCGTTTTTCCATCCGAAAATTGATTTTTGGGACTGTACCAAAAATGATTCAAAATGTCAATTGGATCATGCCTCATGTTGAATAACCACTTTTTAAACCCTCACAGTGACCAAAATTGCCATTTTTACAGAGTTTTGCTTACTCAAAAGCTTCAATTTTGACCCGTTTCAGGCACAGAAATGACTTTAAACACACTTATTTTAGTTGACAAAGTCATAATTCACATCCATCAGTAATTTAGAGTCAAAAGATTAAATGTTAAAATTTCATCATTATAGACCATTTTGGGATCGTTCGACTGGTCCGGAGTCATCGTTTTTCATCCGAAAATTGATTTTTTGGACTGTATCAAAAATGATTCAAAATGTCAATTGGATCATGCCTCATGTTGAATAACCACTTTTTAAACCCTCACAGTGACCAAAATTGCCATTTTTACAGAGTTTTGCTTACTCAAAAGCTTCCATTTTGACCCGTTTCAGGCACAGAAATGACTTTAAACACACTTATTCTAGTTGACAGTGTCATAATTCACATTCAACAGTCATTTAGAGTCAAAAGATTAAATGTTAAAATGTCATCATTATAGACCATTTTGGGATCGTTCGACTGGTCCGGAGTCATCGTTTTTCATCCGAAAATTGATTTTTTAGACTGTACCAAAAATGATTCAAAATGTCAATTGGATCATGCCTCATGTTGAATAACCACTTTTTAAACCCTCACAGTGACCAAAATTGCCATTTATACAGAGTTTTGCTTACTCAAAAGCTTCAATTTTGACCCGTTTCAGGCACAGAAATGACTTTAAACACACTTATTTTAGTTGACAAAGTCACAATTCACATCCAACAGTAATTTAGAGTCAAAAGATTAAATGTTAAAATTTCATCATTATAGACCATTTTGGGATCGTTCGACAGGTCCGGAGTCATCGTTTTTCATCTGAAAATTGATTTTTTGGACTGTACCAAAAATGATTCAAAATGTCAATTGGATCATGCCTCATGTTGAATAACCACTTTTCAAACCCTCACAGTGACCAAAATTGCCATTTTTACAGAGTTTTGCTTACTCAAAAGCTTCAATTTTGACCCGTTTCAGGCACAGAAATGACTTTAAACACACTTATTTTAGTTGACAAAGTCATAATTCACATCCATCAGTAATTTAGAGTCAAAAGATTAAATGTTAAAATTTCATCATTATAGACAATTTTGGGATCGTTCGACTGGTCCGGAGTCATCGTTTTTTATCCGAAAATTGATTTTTTGGACTGTACCAAAAATGATTCAAAATGTCAATTGGATCATGCCTCATGTTGAATAACCACTTTTTAAACCCTCACAGTGACCAAAATTGCCATTTTTACAGAGTTTTGCTTACTCAAAAGCTTCAATTTTGACCCGTTTCAGGCACAAAAATGACTTTAAACACACTTATTCTAGTTGACGAAGTCACAATTCACATCCAACAGTAATTTAGAGTCAAAAGATTAAATGTTAAAATTTCATCATTATAGACCATTTTGGGATCGTTCGACAGGTCCGGAGTCATCGTTTTTCATTCGAAAATTGATTTTTTGGACTGTACCAAAAATGATTCAAAATGTCAATTGGATCATGCCTCATGTTGAATAACCACTTTTTAAACCCTCACAGTGACCAAAATTGCCATTTTTACAGAGTTTTGCTTACTCAAAAGCTTCCATTTTGACCCTTTTCAGGCACAGAAATGACTTTAAACACACTTATTCTAGTTGACAAAGTCATAATTCACATCAAACAGTCATTTAGAGTCAAAAGATTAAATGTTAAAATTTCATCATTATAGACCATTTTGGGATCGTTCGACTGGTCCGGAGTCATCGTTTTTCATCCGAAAATTGATTTTTTGGACTGTACCAAAAATGATTCAAAATGTCAATTGGATCATGCCTCATGTTGAATAACCACTTTTTAAACCCTCACAGTGACCAAAATTGCCATTTTTACAGAGTTTTGCTTACTCAAAAGCTTCCATTTTGACCCGTTTCAGGCACAGAAATGACTTTAAACACACTTATTCTAGTTGACAAAGTCATAATTCACATCCAACAGTCATTTAGAGTCAAAAGATTAAATGTTAAAATTTCATCATTATAGACCATTTTGGGATCGTTCGACGGGTCCGGAGTCATCGTTTTTCATCCGAAAATTGATTTTTCGGACTGTACTAAAAATGATTCAAAATGTCAATTGGATCGTGCCTCATGTTGAATAACCACTTTTTAAACCCTCACAGTGACCAAAATTGCCATTTTTACAGAGTTTTGCTTACTCAAAAGCTTCCATTTTGACCCGTTTCAGGCACAGAAATGACTTTAAACACACTTATTCTAGTTGAAAAAGTCATAATTCACATCCAACAGTCATTTAGAGTCAAAAGATTAAATGTTAAAATTTCATCATTATAGACCATTTTGGGATCGTTCGACTGGTCCGGAGTCATCGTTTTTCCATCCGAAAATTGATTTTTGGGACTGTACCAAAAATTATTCAAAATGTCAATTGCATCATGCCTCATGTTGAATAACCACTTTTTAAACCCTCACAGTGACCAAAATTGCCATTTTTACAGAGTTTTGCTTACTCAAAAGCTTCAATTTTGACCCGTTTCAGGCACAGAAATGACTTTAAACACACTTATTTTAGTTGTCAAAGTCATAATTCACATCCATCAGTAATTTAGAGTCAAAAGATTAAATGTTAAAATTTCATCATTATAGACAATTTTGGGATCGTTCGACTGGTCCGGAGTCATCGTTTTTTATCCGAAAATTGATTTTTTGGACTGTACCAAAAATGATTCAAAATGTCAATTGGGTCATGCCTCATGTTGAATAACCACTTTTTAAACCCTCACAGTGACCAAAATTGCCATTTTTACAGAGTTTTGCTTACTCAAAAGCTTCAATTTTGACCCGTTTCAGGCACAGAAATGACTTTAAACACACTTATTTTAGTTGACAAAGTCATAATTCACATCCATCAGTAATTTAGAGTCAAAAGATTAAATGTTAAAATTTCATCATTATAGACCATTTTGGGATCGTTCGACTGGTCCGGAGTCATCGTTTTTCATCCGAAAATTGATTTTTTGGACTGTATCAAAAATGATTCAAAATGTCAATTGGATCATGCCTCATGTTGAATAACCACTTTTTAAACCCTCACAGTGACCAAAATTGCCATTTTTACAGAGTTTTGCTTACTCAAAAGCTTCCATTTTGACCCGTTTCAGGCACAGAAATGACTTTAAACACACTTATTCTAGTTGACAGTGTCATAATTCACATTCAACAGTCATTTAGAGTCAAAAGATTAAATGTTAAAATGTCATCATTATAGACCATTTTGGGATCGTTCGACTGGTCCGGAGTCATCGTTTTTCATCCGAAAATTGATTTTTTAGACTGTACCAAAAATGATTCAAAATGTCAATTGGATCATGCCTCATGTTGAATAACCACTTTTTAAACCCTCACAGTGACCAAAATTGCCATTTATACAGAGTTTTGCTTACTCAAAAGCTTCAATTTTGACCCGTTTCAGGCACAGAAATGACTTTAAACACACTTATTTTAGTTGACAAAGTCACAATTCACATCCAACAGTAATTTAGAGTCAAAAGATTAAATGTTAAAATTTCATCATTATAGACCATTTTGGGATCGTTCGACAGGTCCGGAGTCATCGTTTTTCATCTGAAAATTGATTTTTTGGACTGTACCAAAAATGATTCAAAATGTCAATTGGATCATGCCTCATGTTGAATAACCACTTTTTAAACCCTCACAGTGACCAAAATTGCCATTTTTACAGAGTTTTGCTTACTCAAAAGCTTCAATTTTGACCCGTTTCAGGCACAGAAATGACTTTAAACACACTTATTCTAGTTGAAAAAGTCATAATTCACATCCAACAGTCATTTAGAGTCAAAAGATTAAATGTTAAAATTTCATCATTATAGACCATTTTGGGATCGTTCGACTGGTCCGGAGTCATCGTTTTTCATCCGAAAATTTATTTTTTGGACTGTACCAAAAATGATTCAAAATGTCAATTGGATCATGCCTCATGTTGAATAACCACTTTTTAAACCCTCACAGTGACCAAAATTGCCATTTTTACAGAGTTTTGCTTACTCAAAAGCTTCAATTTTGACCCGTTTCAGGCACAGAAATGACTTTAAACACACTTATTTTAGTTGACAAAGTCATAATTCACATCCATCAGTAATTTAGAGTCAAAAGATTAAATGTTAAAATTTCATCATTATAGACAATATTGGGATCGTTCGACTGGTCCGGAGTCATCGTTTTTTATCCGAAAATTGATTTTTTGGACTGTACCAAAAATGATTCAAAATGTCAATTGGATCATGCCTCATATTGAATAACCACTTTTTAAACCCTCACAGTGACCAAAATTGCCATTTTTACAGAGTTTTGCTTACTCAAAAGCTTCAATTTTGACCCGTTTCAGGCACAAAAATTACTTTAAACACACTTATTCTAGTTGACAAAGTCACAATTCACATCCAACAGTAATTTAGAGTCAAAAGATTAAATGTTAAAATTTCATCATTATAGACCATTTTGGGATCGTTCGACAGGTCCGGAGTCATCGTTTTTCATTCGAAAATTGATTTTTTGGACTGTACCAAAAATGATTCAAAATGTCAATTGGATCATGCCTCATGTTGAATAACCACTTTTTAAACCCTCACAGTGACCAAAATTGCTATTTTTACAGAGTTTTGCTTACTCAAAAGCTTCCATTTTGACCCTTTTCAGGCACAGAAATGACTTTAAACACACTTATTCTAGTTGACAAAGTCATAATTCACATCCAACAGTCATTTAGAGTCAAAAGATTAAATGTTAAAATTTCATCATTACAGACCATTTTGGGATCGTTCGACTGGTCCGGAGTCATCGTTTTTCATCCGAAAATTGATTTTTTGGACTGTACCAAAAATGATTCAAAATGTCAATTGGATCATGCCTCATGTTGAATAACCACTTTTTAAACCCTCACAGTGACCAAAATTGCCATTTTTACAGAGTTTTGCTTACTCAAAAGCTTCCATTTTGACCCGTTTCAGGCACAGAAATGACTTTAAACACACTTATTCTAGTTGACAAAGTCATAATTCACATCCAACAGTCATTTAGAGTCAAAAGATTAAATGTTAAAATTTCATCATTATAGACCATTTTGGGATCGTTCGACGGGTCCGGAGTCATCGTTTTTCATCCGAAAATTGATTTTTCGGACTGTTCCAAAAATGATTCAAAATGTCAATTGGATCGTGCCTCATGTTGAATAACCACTTTTTAAACCCTCACAGTGACCAAAATTGCCATTTTTACAGAGTTTTGCTTACTCAAAAGCTTCCATTTTGACCCGTTTCAGGCACAGAAATGACTTTAAACACACTTATTCTAGTTGACAAAGTCATAATGCACATCCAACAGTCATTTAGAGTCAAAAGATTAAATGTTAAAATTTCATCATTATAGACCATTTTGGGATCGTTCGGCAGGTCCGGAGTCATCGTTTTTCATCCGAAAATTGATTTTTGGGACTGTACCAAAAATTATTCAAAATGTCAATTGGATCATGCCTCATGTTGAATAACCACTTTTTAAACCCTCACAGTGACCAAAATTGCCATTTTTACAGAGTTTTGCTTACTCAAAAGCTTCAATTTTGACCCGTTTCAGGCACAGAAATGACTTTAAACACACTTATTTTAGTTGACAAAGTCATAATTCACATCCATCAGTAATTTAGAGTCAAAAGATTAAATGTTAAAATTTCATCATTATAGACAATTTTGGGATCGTTCGACTGGTCCGGAGTCATCGTTTTTTATCCGAAAATTGATTTTTTGGACTGTACCAAAAATGATTCAAAATGTCGATTGGATCATGCCTCATGTTGAATAACCACTTTTTAAACCCTCAGAGTGACCAAAATTGCCATTTTTACAGAGTTTTGCTTACTCAAAAGCTTCAATTTTGACCCGTTTCAGGCACAAAAATGACTTTAAACACACTTATTCTAGTTGACAAAGTCACAATTCACATCCAACAGTAATTTAGAGTCAAAAGATTAAATGTTAAAATTTCATCATTATAGACCATTTTGGGATCGTTCGACAGGTCCGGAGTCATAGTTTTTCATCCGAAAATTGATTTTTTGGACTGTACCAAAAATGATTCAAAATGTCAATTGGATCATGCCTCATGTTGAATAACCACTTTTTAAACCCTCACAGTGACCAAAATTGCCATTTTTACAGAGTTTTGCTTACTCAAAAGCTTCCATTTTGACCCGTTTCAGGCACAGAAATGACTTTAAACACACTTATTCTAGTTGACAAAGTCATAATTCACATCCAACAGTCATTTAGAGTCAAAAGATTAAATGTTAAAATTTCATCATTATAGACCATTTTGGGATCGTTCGACAGGTCCGGAGTCATCGTTTTTCATCCGAAAATTGATTTTTTGGACTGTACCAAAAATGATTCAAAATGTCAATTGGATCATGCCTCATGTTGAATAACCACTTTTTAAACCCTCACAGTGACCAAAATTGCCATTTTTACAGAGTTTTGCTTACTCAAAAGCTTCAATTTTGACCCGTTTCAGGCACAGAAATGACTTTAAACACACTTATTTTAGTTGACAAAGTCATAATTCACATCCATCAGTAATTTAGAGTCAAAAGATTAAATGTTAAAATTTCATCATTATAGACCATTTTGGGATCGTTCGACTGGTCCGGAGTCATCGTTTTTCATCCGAAAATTGATTTTTTGGACTGTACCAAAAATGATTCAAAATGTCAATTGGATCATGCCTCATGTTGAATAAACACTTTTTAAACCCTCACAGTGACCAAAATTGCCATTTTTACAGAGTTTTGCTTACTCAAAAGCTTCCATTTTGACCCGTTTCAGGCACAGAAATGACTTTAAACACACTTATTCTAGTTGACAGTGTCATAATTCACATTCAACAGTCATTTAGAGTCAAAAGATTAAATGTTAAAATTTCATCATTATAGACCATTTTGGGATCGTTCGACTGGTCCGGAGTCATCGTTTTTCATCCGAAAATTGATTTTTTAGACTGTACCAAAAATGATTCAAAATGTCAATTGGATCATGCCTCATGTTGAATAACCACTTTTTAAACCCTCACAGTGACCAAAATTGCCATTTTTACAGAGTTTTGCTTACTCAAAAGCTTCAATTTTGACCCGTTTCAGGCACAGAAATGACTTTAAACACACTTATTTTAGTTGACAAAGTCACAATTCACATCCAACAGTAATTTAGAGTCAAAAGATTAAATGTTAAAATTTCATCATTATAGACCATTTTGGGATCGTTCGACAGGTCCGGAGTCATCGTTTTTCATCTGAAAATTGATTTTTTGGACTGTACCAAAAATGATTCAAAATGTCAATTGGATCATGCCTCATGTTGAATAACCACTTTTTAAACCCTCACAGTGACCAAAATTGCCATTTTTACAGAGTTTTGCTTACTCAAAAGCTTCAATTATGACCCGTTTCAGGCACAGAAATGACTTTAAACACACTTATTCTAGTTGAAAAAGTCATAATTCACATCCAACAGTCATTTAGAGTCAAAAGATTAAATGTTAAAATTTCATCATTATAGACCATTTTGGGATCGTTCCACTGGTCCGGAGTCATCGTTTTTCATCCGAAAATTGATTTTTTGGACTGTACCAAAAATGATTCAAAATGTCAATTGGATCATGCCTCATGTTGAATAACCACTTTTTAAACCCTCACAGTGACCAAAATTGCCATTTTTACAGAGTTTTGCTTACTCAAAAGTTTCAATTTTGACCCGTTTCAGGCACAGAAATGACTTTAAACACACTTATTCTAGTTGACAAAGTCATAATTCACATCCAACAGTCATTTAGAGTCAAAAGATTAAATGTTAAAATTTCATCATTAAATACCATTTTGGGATCGTTCGACAGGTCCGGAGTCATCGTTTTTCCATCCGAAAATTGATTTTTGGGACTGTACCAAAAATTATTCAAAATGTCAATTGGATCATGCCTCATGTTGAATAACCACTTTTTAAACCCTCACAGTGACCAAAATTGCCATTTTTACAGAGTTTTGCTTACTCAAAAGCTTCAATTTTGACCCGTTTCAGGCACAGAAATGACTTTAAACACACTTATTTTAGTTGACAAAGTCATAATTCACATCCATCAGTAATTTAGAGTCAAAAGATTAAATGTTAAAATTTCATCATTATAGACAATTTTGGGATCGTTCGACTGGTCCGGAGTCATCGTTTTTTATCCGAAAATTGATTTTTTGGACTGTACCAAAAATGATTCAAAATGTCAATTGGATCATGCCTCATGTTGAATAACCACTTTTTAAACCCTCACAGTGACCAAAATTGCCATTTTTACAGAGTTTTGCTTACTCAAAAGCTTCAATTTTGACCCGTTTCAGGCACAGAAATGACTTTAAACACACTTATTTTAGTTGACAAAGTCATAATTCACATCCATCAGTAATTTAGAGTCAAAAGATTAAATGTTAAAATGTCATCATTATAGACCATTTTGGGATCGTTCGACTGGTCCGGAGTCATCGTTTTTCATCCGAAAATTGATTTTTTGGACTGTATCAAAAATGATTCAAAATGTCAATTGGATCATGCCTCATGTTGAATAACCACTTTTTAAACCCTCACAGTGACCAAAATTGCCATTTTTACAGAGTTTTGCTTACTCAAAAGCTTCCATTTTGACCCGTTTCAGGCACAGAAATGACTTTAAACACACTTATTCTAGTTGACAGTGTCATAATTCACATTCAACAGTCATTTAGAGTCAAAAGATTAAATGTTAAAATTTCATCATTATAGACCATTTTGGGATCGTTCGACTGGTCCGGAGTCATCGTTTTTTATCCGAAAATTGATTTTTTGGACTGTACCAAAAATGATTCAAAATGTCAATTGGATCATGCCTCATGTTGAATAACCACTTTTTAAACCCTCACAGTGACCAAAATTGCCATTTTTACAGAGTTTTGCTTACTCAAAAGCTTCAATTTTGACCCGTTTCAGGCACAGAAATGACTTTAAACACACTTATTTTAGTTGACAAAGTCACAATTCACATCCAACAGGAATTTAGAGTCAAAAGATTAAATGTTAAAATTTCATCATTATAGACCATTTTGGGATCGTTCGACAGGTCGGGAGTCATCGTTTTTCATCTGAAAATTGATTTTTTGGACTGTACCAAAAATGATTCAAAATGTCAATTGGATCATGCCTCATGTTGAATAACCACTTTTTAAACCCTCACAGTGACCAAAATTGCCATTTTTACAGAGTTTTGCTTACTCAAAAGTTTCAATTTTGACCCGTTTCAGGCACAAAAATGACTTTAAACACACTTATTTTAGTTGACAAAGTCACAATTCACATCCAACAGTAATTTAGAGTCAAAAGATTAAATGTTAAAATTTCATCATTATAGACCATTTTGGGATCGTTCGACAGGTCCGGAGTCATCGTTTTTCCATCCGAAAATTGATTTTTGGGACTGTACCAAAAATTATTCAAAATGTCAATTGGATCATGCCTCATGTTGAATAACCACTTTTTAAACCCTCACAGTGACCAAAATTGCCATTTTTACAGAGTTTTGCTTACTCAAAAGCTTCAATTTTGACCCGTTTCAGGCACAGAAATGACTTTAAACACACTTATTTTAGTTGACAAAGTCATAATTCACATCCATCAGTAATTTAGAGTCAAAAGATTAAATGTTAAAATTTCATCATTATAGACAATTTTGGGATCGTTCGACTGGTCCGGAGTCATCGTTTTTTATCCGAAATTTGATTTTTTGGACTGTACCAAAAATGATTCAAAATGTCAATTGGATCATGCCTCATGTTGAATAACCACTTTTTAAACCCTCACAGTGACCAAAATTGCCATTTTTACAGAGTTTTGCTTACTCAAAAGCTTCAATTTTGACCCGTTTCAGGCACAAAAATGACTTTAAACACACTTATTCTAGTTGACAAAGTCACAATTCACATCCAACAGTAATTTAGAGTCAAAAGATTAAATGTTAAAATTTCATCATTATAGACCATTTTGGGATCGTTCGACAGGTCCGGAGTCATCGTTTTTCATTCGAAAATTGATTTTTTGGACTGTACCAAAAATGATTCAAAATGTCAATTGGATCATGCCTCATGTTGAATAACCACTTTTTAAACCCTCACAGTGACCAAAATTGCCATTTTTACAGAGTTTTGCTTACTCAAAAGCTTCCATTTTGACCCTTTTCAGGCACAGAAATGACTTTAAACACACTTATTCTAGTTGACAAAGTCATAATTCACATCCAACAGTCATTTAGAGTCAAAAGATTAAATGTTAAAATTTCATCATTATAGACCATTTTGGGATCGTTCGACTGGTCCGGAGTCATCGTTTTTCATCCGAAAATTGATTTTTTGGACTGTACCAAAAATGATTCAAAATGTCAATTGGATCATGCCTCATGTTGAATAACCACTTTTTAAACCCTCACAGTGACCAAAATTGCCATTTTTACAGAGTTTTGCTTACTCAAAAGCTTCAATTATGACCCGTTTCAGGCACAGAAATGACTTTAAACACACTTATTCTAGTTGAAAAAGTCATAATTCACATCCAACAGTCATTTAGAGTCAAAAGATTAAATGTTAAAATTTCATCATTATAGACCATTTTGGGATCGTTCCACTGGTCCGGAGTCATCGTTTTTCATCCGAAAATTGATTTTTTGGACTGTACCAAAAATGATTCAAAATGTCAATTGGATCATGCCTCATGTTGAATAACCACTTTTTAAACCCTCACAGTGACCAAAATTGCCATTTTTACAGAGTTTTGCTTACTCAAAAGTTTCAATTTTGACCCGTTTCAGGCACAGAAATGACTTTAAACACACTTATTCTAGTTGACAAAGTCATAATTCACATCCAACAGTCATTTAGAGTCAAAAGATTAAATGTTAAAATTTCATCATTATAGACCATTTTGGGATCGTTCGACAGGTCATCGTTTTTCCATCCGAAAATTGATTTTTGGGACTGTACCAAAAATTATTCAAAATGTCAATTGGATCATGCCTCATGTTGAATAACCACTTTTTAAACCCTCACAGTGACCAAAATTGCCATTTTTACAGAGTTTTGCTTACTCAAAAGCTTCAATTTTGACCCGTTTCAGGCACAGAAATGACTTTAAACACACTTATTTTAGTTGACAAAGTCATAATTCACATCCATCAGTAATTTAGAGTCAAAAGATTAAATGTTAAAATTTCATCATTATAGACAATTTTGGGATCGTTCGACTGGTCAGGAGTCATCGTTTTTTATCCGAAAATTGATTTTTTGGACTGTACCAAAAATGATTCAAAATGTCAATTGGATCATGCCTCATGTTGAATAACCACTTTTTAAACCCTCACAGTGACCAAAATTGCCATTTTTACAGAGTTTTGCTT
Organism: Lissotriton vulgaris; assembly: GCF_964263255.1. Taxonomy (NCBI): domain Eukaryota; kingdom Metazoa; phylum Chordata; class Amphibia; order Caudata; family Salamandridae; genus Lissotriton; species Lissotriton vulgaris. The sequence goes on from NW_028247230.1 coordinate 583,075, forward strand.
ACTCAAAAGCTTCAATTTTGACCCGTTTCAGGCACAGAAATGACTTTAAACACACTTATTTTAGTTGACAAAGTCATAATTCACATCCATCAGTAATTTAGAGTCAAAAGATTAAATGTTAAAATGTCATCATTATAGACCATTTTGGGATCGTTCGACTGGTCCGGAGTCATCGTTTTTCATCCGAAAATTGATTTTTTGGACTGTATCAAAAATGATTCAAAATGTCAATTGGATCATGCCTCATGTTGAATAACCACTTTTTAAACCCTCACAGTGACCAAAATTGCCATTTTTACAGAGTTTTGCTTACTCAAAAGCTTCCATTTTGACCCGTTTCAGGCACAGAAATGACTTTAAACACACTTATTCTAGTTGACAGTGTCATAATTCACATTCAACAGTCATTTAGAGTCAAAAGATTAAATGTTAAAATTTCATCATTATAGACCATTTTGGGATCGTTCGACTGGTCCGGAGTCATCGTTTTTTATCCGAAAATTGATTTTTTGGACTGTACCAAAAATGATTCAAAATGTCAATTGGATCATGCCTCATGTTGAATAACCACTTTTTAAACCCTCACAGTGACCAAAATTGCCATTTTTACAGAGTTTTGCTTACTCAAAAGCTTCAATTTTGACCCGTTTCAGGCACAGAAATGACTTTAAACACACTTATTTTAGTTGACAAAGTCACAATTCACATCCAACAGTAATTTAGAGTCAAAAGATTAAATGTTAAAATTTCATCATTATAGACCATTTTGGGATCGTTCGACAGGTCCGGAGTCATCGTTTTTCATTCGAAAATTGATTTTTTGGACTGTACCAAAAATGATTCAAAATGTCAATTGGATCATGCCTCATGTTGAATAACCACTTTTTAAACCCTCACAGTGACCAAAATTGCCATTTTTACAGAGT